>NC_133106.1:14034891-14348892 GCF_022965805.1 Primulina eburnea | reverse complement strand
TACTCTTTCTTCGGACCAATGCATATGATTTCGTCTACTTTCAACTGTCAGGGTATGTTTTCTTTGCATCTATTTATTCATTGTTATCTATTGATTGGTGTCTTGTGAGCAATTGTAGAGTATGCCACCTGAGAGGAAAGCAGTAGAGGGTGAGGATAGTTCTTCCTTTAGAGTTGTCGATGAGTTCGGCAAGTTGCTTAAGGAGCAGGCCAAGGTCCATAGTGAGCAGATTCAGCAGCTGCTTCGATTGCAAGGAACAGGACAGGGTAGAGGCCAAGGTAGAGTTCCAGTTGCTCAGGCTGTTAGCACTGATGCCGTCTTTACTGCTTTCAAGAGAATGGATCCACCAGAATTCGCAGGTAGCACCGATCCTTTAGTTGCTGTCGAGTGGGTCAAGGCTTTAGAGGCGATCTTCGATCACCTCCAGTACGAGGACAAAGACAGGATCAGCTGTGCCGTTTTCATGTTGGTTAAGGCTGCCCGCATTTGGTGGAATGCGACGAAAGTTGGAGTTGATGTTGCGACATTGAAGTGGTCAGAGTTCACAGACTTGTTCTATGACAAGTATTTTCCCGACGCACTTCGAACGAGGAAGGTTACGGAGTTCTTGGAGCTTCGACAGGGGAGCTTGGATGTCGGTCAGTATATTCTCAAGTTTGAGGAGGGTTGCTTGTTTGCTCCTTACATTGCTTCCAATGACAAAGACAAAGGCGCTCATTTCATTCGAGGCCTTAGAGCTGAGATTCGTCGTGATATCAACATGTCCAAGGCCGTGACTTTCAAGGAGATCGTATCCAAAGCTTTGTTGGCCGAGCAAGATGAGAAGGACATCACTAGAGAGAGGCAGGAGAGGCACCAAGCTGTTGCTCAGAGAGGCCAAGGCTCGAATCAGAGGGGCAGGGATCGTTTCAAGGGCAAGGGCAAGATGGAGTCGAGTCCTAGACCACCGTCAGTTCCAGTTGATCCCGAGAAGCCACTGTGTCCTAAGTGTGGCAAGCATCATCGAGGAGAGTGCAGATTTGGCACTCATTCTTGCTATCGTTGTGGCACGGCAGGCCACGTTGCCAGAGATTGTCCACGAGGAGCTAGCCAAGGGAAGGTGCAGGGTCGTATCTTTACGATGACCAAGGAAGGTATTAATCATGATTCTTCATTGATCTCTAGTACTATTTTGATTTCAGGCAGAGTAGCTACGACTTCGATAGATACTGGTGCTACTCATTCTTTTATGTCTGAATTGTTTTTGAGATCTTTGGGAATAGTTCCTTCTGTTCTTCCCCTCCAGCTTAGTGTTGTTTTGCCTTCGGGGGACGTGTTGTTCCCGACATCGATTGTGTTTGCGTGCCCTGTTCGTATTGAGGAGCGAGTTGTCTTCGCTGATTTGATTGTTATCCCTATGGTTGCCTTTGATGTTATTCTTGGCATGGATTGGCTTTCGACTTACCGTGCAGTTATCGATTGTGTTGCTAAGAAGGTGACTTTTGCAGATGATGGCCAGGGAGGAGTTCTCGCCAGCACAGGTACTTCGCTGGTCCTTCCTTTTATTTCTTGTCTTGAGGCTGAGAAGTTGATGTGTAGAGGTTGTGATGTGTTTATGGCTTCTATTGTGGATGTGGATAGACTGATTAAGTTGAATATTGATGATATCGATGTTGTGAGGGAGTTTGCTGATGTGTTTGAGGATGATGTTCCGGGTTTGCCGCCGGATAGGGATGTTGAGTTTTCGATCGATTTAGCTCCAGGTACGGTTCCTATTTCTAAGGCTCCGTACAGGATGGCCCCTACCGAGATGAAGGAGTTGAAGGCGCAATTGCAGGATCTAGTGGACAAGGGTTTCATTCGACGAGTTCTTCGCCTTGGGGAGCTCCGGTCCTTTTTGTCAAGAAGAAGGATGGTTCTTTGCGTCTGTGTATCGACTACAGAGAGCTCAACAAAGTGACTGTCAAGAACAAGTATCCGTTGCCACGGATTGACGACCTATTTGACCAGCTCCATGGTGCCACTGTCTTTTCGAAGATTGATCTTCGGTCTGGCTACTATCAGTTGAAGGTTAGGGACAAGCCTTATCTGGATAGCTTCGTCATTGTCTTTATCGACGATATCTTGATCTATTCCAAGACCAGAGAGCTTCATGCAGAGCATCTCAGAGTGGTTCTTCAGTTGTTGCGAGAGAAGAGGCTGTTTGCCAAGCTGAAGAAGTGTGAGTTTTGGCTGGATCAGATTTCTTTCCTAGGCCATGTTGTTTCGAGGGATGGCATTGCTGTTGATCCATTGAAGATAGAGGCGATTCAGAATTGGCCTATTCCTACTACTGTTTCAGAGGTACGCAGTTTCCTTTGTTTGGCGGGTTATTATCGTCGTTTCATTTCAGATTTTTCCAAGATTGCCCTGCCATTGTCCAATCTGACGAGGAAGACTGTGAAGTTCGAGTGGTCCATCGATTGCCAGAGTGCATTCCAAGAGCTGAAGGATAGATTGACGATAGCTCCTGTTCTTTCATTGCCCAGTGGTTCTGAGGATTTTGTTGTCTATACCGATGCGTCGAAGAGAGGCCTTGGTGCAGTGCTGATGTAGCGAGGTAAGGTCATTGCCTATGCTTCTCGCCAGTTGAAGGATTACGAGAGGAATTATCCGACGCACGATTTGGAGCTAGCAGCTGTGGTTTTCGCCCTGAAGATTGGAGACATTACGTGTATGACGAAAAGTGTGAGATCTTCACAGACCACAAGAATTTGAAGTATCTGTTCTCTCAGAAAGAGCTCAATATGCGACAGAGGAGGTGGTTAGAGCTTGTCAAAGATTATGATGTGACTATCAGTTACCACCCAGGAAAGGCAAACGTTGTGGCAGATGCGTTGAGTCGCAAATCGAGTGCTTCTTTGAGTTCTTTGATTCAGAGGCCATTGTTGATGGATTTGCAGCGAGAGGATATTTCTTTGGTAGTTCCGGGAACCATTGCTCGCCTTTCAGCGTTGGTCATTCGGACTACTTTGACGGACAGGATCCGTAGAGAGCAGGCGACTGATTTGCAGTTGTCAGAGTTGAGAGCTAGAGCTGAAGAGAGGGGTAACTCAGAGTTTGGTTCGAATGGTGATGGTTTGGTGACTTTCAGAGGCCGTATTTGTGTTCCTATTGGCGATGATATTCGACGAGACATTCTGACAGAGGCTCATACCGCGCCATATTCGATTCATCCAGGCAGTACGAAGATGTATCAGGATCTTCGTCGACTCTACTGGTGGCCAGGTATGAAGAAAGATATTGCTTTGTTTATTTCTCAGTGCCTTACTTGTCAGCAGGTGAAGATTGAGCATCAGAGACCTGCTGGGACATTGCTATCTTTGCCGATTCCTCAGTGGAAGTGTGAGCACATTACGATGGATTTCGTGACTGGTCTTCCCAGAGTGCAGAGAGGTTTCAATTCCATTTGGGTCATTGTTGATCGGTTGACCAAGTCAGCGTACTTTCTCCCAGTCAAGACGACGTACTCCATGAATCAGTATGCCGAGGATTATATTGCAGAGATTGTTAGACTTCATGGTGTCCCTGTGTCGATCGTGTCTGATCGTGATCCTAGATTTACCTCCGAGTTTTGGAAGAGTCTGCACAGAGCTATGTGATCACGGTTAGCGTTCAGTACAACTTATCACCCTCAGAGCGACGGTCAGTCAGAGAGAGTCATTCAGATTCTTGAGGATATGCTCAGAGCTTGTACTATTGATTATTCTGGTAGCTGGGATTCTAAATTGCCACTTGTGGAGTTCACGTACAACAATAGCTACCAGGCAACGATTGGCATGGCACCGTATGAGGCACTTTATGGCAGGAAGTGCAGATCGCCCTTGTATTGGGATGAGGTTGGTGAGAGGAAGATGTTGGGACCAGAGTTGGTCCAGCAGACGGCCGATATTGTTGCTGTGATCAGAGAGAGGATGAAGACTGCGCAATCGAGACAGAAGAGCTATGCAGATGTTCGTCGTAGGCCTTTGCAGTTCGAGGTTGGCGATCACGTGTTTCTGAAGATTGCACCTCTCAAGGGTGTGATGAGATTTGGCAAGAAGGGCAAGTTGAGTCCGAGGTTTATTGGTCCATTTGAGATTTTGGACAGAGTTGGTGATCGAGCCTACAGATTAGCCCTACCGCCTGATCTTGACAGAGTTCACAATGTGTTTCACGTATCGATGCTCAGGAAGTATGTTGCGAATCCTTCCCATGTTCTTCACCACGAACCATTGGACTTGACGCCGAGTTTGACGTACCAAGAGATTCCGATTCAGATTCTGGATCGCACAGTTAGACTTTTGAGGAACAAAGAGATCGGCATTGTTAAAGTCCTTTGGAGGAACCATTTGATCGAAGAGGCTACGTGGGAACCAGAGGATGAGATGAGAGAGAAGTATCCTGAGTTGTTCGTGCAGTGACGTCAATTTCGAGGACGAAATTCCTCTAAGGAGGGGAGATTGTAATAGCCGAGCCCGGTGTACGGTACAATTTAAGTTTCGTTTGTTATTTGGGTTATGTGATTAGATGTTTAGAGTTGTGTTTTGGGCCATAGTATTATTGGTTATTATTGTTCTTGAGGTGTTAGTTGTTGTTGGTTGTTCGTTTCAGAGTTTCGGATCGATTTTAGTTGCGTTGGTTTTGTTCATTGCCGTAGCAAGAGTGCACCCGCGCTCTTAGAGGAGTGCCCCCGCGGTGTACTGTTCATGATTTTGGATTTGGGAGGCCGTAGCATCACCGCACCCGCGGTAGTGCAAGGATCGCACCCGCGGTGCTTACAGTGCCGCACCCGCGGTGTTCGTGGTTCAGGATTTTTGTGGTGTGCCGTGAGCTCAGCGCACCCGCGGCCCTTGTGTTGATGCACCCGCGATGGAGGTATGGGCGAGTTATTTAGTACCTTTTTGATTGAGTTGACTTCATTTCTACCTTACCTTTCCTCCATTTTCGATTTCCCTCTCTTCTTCCAAGGGTTTTCTCCATTTTCTTTTGCTTCCTATCTTCGATTCGTGGATCTAGTTCGATTTTCGACTTGAGATCGAGGTTCTCCTTGGTGCTAGGAAGCTTAGGTAAGTTTTTGGTTGAGTTCTATCATGGTTTTTGGTAATGAGATGCTATAGGTTGATGTATTGGTTGGTTTAATGGATTATTTGACTTGTATTTTTGGATATAGAGTTGATTTTGGTATTATTTATGGATTATTGTTGTAGGTGGTGTACCAAGAGTATAGTTTGGAGGTGTTCTATTGGTTGTAAGTGGAATTTCATCCCTTTGCTCACATGATGTTATATGTATTGTATTTCAAAGGTTTCAAAGTGTTATTCCCTTCAATTGATCCATTGTTATGTATTGATTCCATTGATTATCTATTGGAGGCATTGTATGTCTCATTTATTGAAAAAGGGATTACAAGAGAAAAGATATAGTTTCCAAAGTGATTGTTTAAATGCTATTGAGAATTCAAATGTTTTTTTTGGATTGATTGAATCATAGTCAGAGCATTGCATGCAATTAGTTGATCAACAACCATAGGCTTTTATCCCTCACAGTTATCGATTTATATCGATGGGATATTTGCAACCACAGTCAGAGATACTATTGATATCAATCCAACCAGAGAAAAGAGAAATACCATCGTATTGCTATCTATTGCTATGTTATTGCTACAGTTATTGCTACAGTATTCATCTTTCAGAGTTGATGGTATTTATGATTTCAAGTCATGTTTTACAGAGTATATTGTATCATTGCTATGTTAGAGTTCCACTTGCTGAGATTTATTCTCATTTCAGTTATTTTCATGTGATGCAGATAAGAGCGACAGACCAGGACGTTGACTGTGGTCAGAGGTCATATGCATACGAAGATTGGAAGGATGATGTTTTTGTTATCATTTGGGACATGATCATAGGAACGATTGTTTTGCATTTTGTATATCATTTGAATGATCATGTATTTATTTTGTAAACATTTTATGAAATGTATTTTGAAACTCCTTCCATTTGAAAGAAAATTTTAAATTCCGCTGTATTTTTATCGTTACGGGTCAGGGTGTCACAATGACACTTAACGAATTCTTATTCCAGACTGGAATTAGATATGGGAGTTTAGTTTAAACTCTGTGATACATTTCTTCTGATATCTTTGAATTGATTGTTGTGAGTTCGAGGACGAACTCAGATCTAAGAGGGGGAGAAATGTAATGCCCAAGAAGTATAGAATTGATAAACCAAGATTATTAGTCTTCATTAACGTTAGACTCGGAAGATATGAGAATGCATGACATGCAATGAGGGAAGAAAAGACATGAGAAAATAGGGTTTGCAAGACCTCACCCGCTCCCAGAACAGGAGTGCACCCGCGGTCATGCAATTATGAAATTTTGAAAGTGAGGCCGAAGCTACACCGCACCCGCGGTGCAACCAAGACCGCACCTGCGGTGCATGGACAGAAAGTTGGCAAATTTATGCGAAGCAGGACCGCACCCGCGGTGCGAGAAGGACCGCACATGCGGTAGTGACACCGCACCCGCGGTCTTGTATGTAGCGCACCCGCGGTCGAAGATTTTAGGAAAATGATAAGCATGTCGAAGCATGAGCGCACCCGCGCTGCTGCACAGACCGCACCCGCGGGTTTGCGTGTTGCTTGAAAAATAAGACATGTTTCCAGATTTGCATGCATTATATATAGCTGAATTACACGTAAAATTCCTCAGAATTTCAGAAAAAGGGCCGAGCTGTTAAGAGAAAAATCCTTACGCCTTTTAGATTTGCTATTGTGAAAGATCCGTCTATCAGGATTCAAATCCGACTTCAGTTCTGAGTTCCTCTAGCTACGAGCTACACAAGGACGTAAGTTTTGTTACGTTTAGACATGTTTTGAATTTGAGATATTGTCAGAACTGAATTTGAATCAGATATGGCGTTTCTACTATCGTAGACATTGTAGAATTGAATTCAGATTAAAAAACAGACTGGTTACGTAATTGTTATGATTTGTGAAAGATATTGACCTAGATTCTATATCAGAATTGTGTTAGTATTCATATTATGAATTGTATGGATACAGATTATGAGTTCCAGTATTATATTTGTGATGTTTAGTTTGACGGGGTTATTCGGATTGTATTGTTATGCCGTCGAAACATCAGTTGAGTTATATTGATCAGATTCAGTATTGATTGAGATTGATCAGACTCAGTAATTACTCAGATTGTATTGTAATGTCGATGACATGAATTAGATTGTATCTTGTTCAGATATTGATCAGATTGTATACTGATTTGAGTATTGATCAGAACAGATTGTGTATTGAGTTATTTACTGATACACAGTATTCAATATTGTCATTTCAGATTGATATGGACAGAGTTGAATACAGATCATCGTCTTCGTCAGATAGGGACGACAAAGGTATAATTCATGTGATATCTGGGAACATACAACTCAAATCAGATCTCATTTGAGTTTCCCAATAAAATCACATACTTGATTATTTTTTGTCTTCTGATATGATTATGATTTGTTTATAGACTTTATATTCAAATCTTTTGGAAATGAGCATGCTTTGTTTACAGATTGTTATACATTGCATTTGAGATAGGAGAGTCGTTGACAGCCATTGTCACATATCTAGATGTTCGGTGTATCTCAGCTTAGGAGCAGCCATGACTCCTATTGCAGTCGTTGATACAGCTCAGACCGAAATCTAGGAATAAGACGTACAGTCACCCCGAGTGGGAGGGTAGGTGACAGCCATTGACGTCTTATTCACACCGGGATCCCTAGAGTTATAGTTGAGTCGAGTCTAGACATGATTTGACTAGAACTGCATGCGTTTATAGATGAGGTTTCATAGACTATGAAACCCATGTTTATTGCTTTCAGTTATGATAGCATGTTTATATGATTTGATTTAAACTACATGTTTATCTGAATTGAGTTGCATGCTTATTTTGATTTGAATTCATGGATTATGAAATCTATTACTTCTGAATATGATCATGATAGCATGTTTTATGATTTAGATTGTTTCTATACATGCTTACCATGTTTTATACTGGGATTTATTCTAACTGGAGTTATCCGGCTGTTGTCTTGTTTTGTATGTGTGCATAACAACAGGTGAGACAAGATCGGGGTCAGAAGATAAGGAGAGAAGATGAGTTTAGCGTGGTGATTCCGGACTTGGATATAGATAGGTTTTATTACTAGAACTTTAGTAGTTACATTATTGTATTTTTATACAGATATGTATATTATTTAGATGCCATTACCTTCCGCACTTATATTTTAAAAGAAAAATTTTTAGACCCTGTTTTATCTTAATTGATAATTAAATCCCAAAAGAAGAATAAGAAAAAGATCAGCGTCCGTGTCCCCACAACAGGTGGTATCAGAGCTATAGATCCTTTAGATTGAGATAGTCAGAATTGATAGATCTTTTAGACTGATGAGTTAGTAGAGAATGAGCGGGGTAGATTAAATTTTCTTCCTTGCATGTGATTGCTAGCATGAGATTTATTATAATGTTGAATTACATTATGGGTGCTAGCATGATTTACTGTTTTCCCTATTACATGTTGTTTGTATCTGAGTTGATTGCAGCATGTAATTACTAAGCCTGGATCAGAACCGAGTCTGAATCAGAGGTATATGATCAGAGGAGGGCTGAGACAGATTATACAGATTGTACATTGAGTTGTTTGATATTCAGATATACCGCCTCGGAGATTTCCAGAAAGGGGTAGTACTTCGTCTGAACAGATAGATGCATCAGAAACTCAGCTAGAAGAAAAGATGAAAGAGTTTCAGTTATTACAGCCGCCGGTTCTGAGGGGTACCGAGACATCTGAAGATTGTCAGAACTGGTTTGATGATATAGAAATACTTTTCGATTTACTTGATTGTACAAATGAACAGAGAGTTAAAATGGTGCCTTATCAGTTACGAGAAGCCGCCAGGAGTTGGTGGATTACCAGTAGAAGAATGTGGGCACAGAGAGGTACAGTGATGTCATGGGAAATATTCAGAACTGAATTCTATCGAATATTTTTCTCAGCTTCGTACCGAGAGGACAAGAAATTAAAGTTTGAGAATTTGAGCCAAGGGCAGCTGAATATTGACCAATATATTTGCTAAATTCTCTACTCTACTGCATTTTGCTCCTCATTTAGCTGGAAATGATGAAGCTGTAGTGAATCATTTCATCAGAGGGTTGAATTCGGAGGTAGTTGCATTTATGAATTTGCAACGACCTTATCATTTTGTTGATATCTTGAGTAGAGCAAAGAGAGCGGAGATGAGTCTGATTAGACAATTGACAAGGTTGTGTGTGAAGCCACTTCAGACACAGCAATCCCTTCTTCGATATGATCACGGGAGTACGAGTGGGAAGCAAGATTTGCTGAAAGCTCGAAAGAAGGCATTCAAGAAGTTTGGAAGTGGTTCCTCTAGCTCCAGTGGTTCTAGCCCGAGGTATACTGGAGTATATTGCAGGACTTGCGGAGGGAGACATCCCACCGAGCAATGCCAGGGAGTGACTGGTAGATGCAATATTTGTGGACAGCCGGGACACTTTGCTAAAGTCTGTCCCCAGAAGCGTTCCCGAAGATTGTAGGGAACAGAGTTCAGTTGAAAACACAGATCTAGAATTCACAACAGGTACTATTCTTTATGATTCTATTGCATATGCATTGATATATACTAATGCATTTGTTAAGAATATCTTTGACTGAGTTGCATGGAGATATGTTGTATCTGTTGAGTTTGTATGTACTATAGTATTGATGTCCTTGCTTGTTGAGGAAGTGTTGATATCAGAGATTTCTGTATATATTGTATACTACAATAAGATGAGAATGAAATAGAAATAGCTTATGATGTACTTGTGTTCCTGATTTGAACGCATTATTGATATGTATATGCTGAACAAGTATAGACATATTGGAGAATTTTTCCAGAAATGGTAAGAGTCAGATCAGAGATGACTGATCAGTGGAGATACCACGATAAGGATTCTAGATTTAGAATTCCTTTGATATCTGTATTGTATATGACTCGATTAATACAGAAAGGAGCAGATTGCATCCCTATGTATTCAGTAGACCTACTGAAATCGAGCCTAACATTGACAGATATGTCAATGATGTATGAGTTGGCAGACATTAGCCAGATAAGATTTCAGATTTGTCTATTATATTAGAATGATAGAGTTCAGAATTGAATTGAGATCAGACATTGATTGTATGTTAGAATTCAGTACAGAATGATATTAAATGTACAGAATGATACAGAATAAATTGAAAGATCAGTAGAAGAATACCGACCAAGAGTACATCTGATTTTGTGATACTCTTTGGCACGTGTCAGTATATTCAGAGATATTCTGATGAATTCTATGCTCATTATATCTATGAAATTTTGATATATTTGCAGCATCTGATTGACTGAATAGAATATTTGAAGATTGTATTGAATATTCTGAGAACTGTAATGATTGTATTTAGAAATTGTTCAGATAAGAATCCTGCTCGAAACAGATTGTATTCAGAGTATGCGTTATCTGAAGTTAGTATACAGATTGATTTCGATACCGTTGAGATTTCGATCAGTGACTGATAAGATACCGATATCAGAAAGACCAGAAAGTTCAGAAATGTCAGAATTGTCAGAGATATATTTTGTCTGATTTGACAAATTATTTTGTTCAACTATTGTTTTATATCTGCTTGAGTATTGATATTGCTCTAAATCAGTATTTGAGACATCTTATATTGTTTTGGGAGCATATTTTATTTGCAGATGAGATATACCAGTTGATCAGAATGACATGAAGATATTTATCAGAAATCCTTGTTTTATGAGTTCATTGAACTCACTAAATCTGTATAGGATATTGATATTTCGTTTCTAATTTGATATTACTGTGTTTGAATACGTATATGCTACAGATTATGGTGAACTAGAGGGAGTATATACAGTTTCAACCGAATCAGAGTTGATTTCGAGAGTTACAACAGTTCAGAATATGATCAGAATGTTCAGAACTTGATTGTAATAATCAGAACAGAGTAACAGATATGTGATTCTGTGTTTTGTATGAGATTGCTTATCTTGTGATCTCAGAATGTGTCAGAATTGTACAGTAGAACTTGATATCGATAGTCAGAGACGAATATCAGGTAAGTATTTCCTCTTTAATTTATATTATTGACTGATTTGTGTATATCAAATAGTTCGAACCAGAAAGAACAGATATTGTCAGAAGCTTACAGTCATGGATTCAGTGTTCAGTCTGATGATTGAGAATGTATTGTATTCGAACAGATAGTTGTGATATAGGCAGATGAGATTAGTTATAACAGAATTGTATTGAAATGTTGGCAGAAATTGTACTGATACGTCTGAATTGCTAACAGAAAAGACAGAAAAATAGAAATTAGAAGATTTATTACAGAGTTGTATAGTTTTAAATAGAAATGGGAGTACATTTCAATAGCATCAGTAATGAAATTACTGTCATTTTCTACAGATTGTGAAATATGATATGATTAAGATTGACAGATTGTTCAATCTATATCTATCAGTTTGTATCAGATAATGTATAAACATGACAAATGACACAGATCGGTGTCAGAAAAGTGGTCAGAAAGATCGGAATGTCATAGTAGATTATGTCAGATTGTGATTTTGCTTGAGTTTGTTGATAAGTGCAATTTATTGTACTTTTATTACTTGTTTTTAACTTGGAATTTTGTGATTCTTGAGCAGGTTTTATTTGATATGTTGTTGTTTTTGTTATCGTAGTTTGGAAGCTTAGAAATGAGAGTTTGGAATGATATAGTGATGAATTAGAAGGTGCAAAGGACAATGAGACACGAAGCAACAGTGCACCCGCGCTGCATACACCGCCGCACCCGTGCTGTTCGCCGAGGCATGACCGCACCCGCGGTCATGCAAGCGCCGCACCCGCGGTGCCACTTGCTGAGCAGGAGAGTTTTTGACGAAATTTCACCGCACCCGCGGTCCTTAGACTACCGCACCCGCGGTATGCACAAACATCCCTCCGGAAATTGTGAAACTTTGTGGACTTTGAAGAAAAGAAGGGGAAAATGGTGTGCTACGTGGGATATATTGTCTAGACTATAAAAGGGTCTCTTTTTCATCATCTAGGGTATAGAGAGAAGCTAGGAAAAGGGTGGAGGCTACAAGGAAAAGAGTTGAAGATCAAGATCATCATCTTCAACAAGTTCTTGCACATCTTGGAACAAAAACTTCATACACTCCAAAACTCTTGTTCTAAGTTCTTTCTTTCTTTATTTTTACTTTTATTTTGATATGTCTTGTTTAAGATTCATGTGTTGTTGTTTTATTTTCATTATTATGAACTAAATCTTAATTCTGGAGGAATGATGGAACAAAACTAGAAACCATGTGTTGAGATTCATGATTTATGCTATATAAATTATCTTTATTGTTCATTTGGGTTTTTCTAATCTTAATGCTTTCATTTTACTGGCCATATCTTGAATGATTTGTATGTTATAAATTATCACTTGAAAAAGGAAATTTATAATCAAGAAAGGGAAAAATACATCGATGGTATTTATATAGTTCGAGAGGACATATATTGCTATGGAAGCCATTAAAAGAATTGAGTGCTTGTTGTGTTATTTAATTGTTGATTGTTGACGGAGACGTTGCAATCTTTTGTTAGATAATTAGTATCTACTTAGCACTCGAGAGACGGAGTAGAGAATCATAAAATTCTTGGCTAATGAATAAGAAGGACAATTATAATATAGCTACACAAACATATCACATGGTGGATAGTTGCGTGAAGTCAAACCTCTAGATCTTTTATTCCATTGTTCAACTCTGTTTGGTATTAAAATTAACTTTATTTTCAATTCAGTTATTGGTACGAACAAATCTGTTATTTGATTATTCTAAATAAAATCGAGACTATTCTAATTACAAGCATTAGTATAAATTTAGAAATTACATTCCTCGTGGGATCGATACTTGTACTTAAAATTACATTTTACTATAACTTGACGCCGTGCGCTTGCGAGCATTAAAGAAAACACGCAACAAGTTTTTGGCGCCGTTGCCGGGGATTGTAAAATCTGAATTTATATTAGTATTGTTACCAATTAGTCTAGATTTTAATTTAGAGCTGTTTTTATTGTATTACATTGAACATTGATTTGTTTATTGTCTTTGTTTGACAGTGCATGCGAAGATCGCAAAATCCTAACTTGCTTATCTTAGATCCTGAAATCGAAAGAACCGCAAGAAGATTAAGAAAGGCAAGAAGAGAAGAGATTCGAGCAATGGCTGAAAACATAGATAATGAAAATCCACCCCCTGCAATACCCATCCGAGATCATTTTAGGCCGGTATTGAATGCTCATTATTCTGGTATAGCACGAGGAACGATTAATGCAAACAACTTTGAGCTCAAGCCTGCGTTGATAAACATGGTTCAACAGAATCAGTTTGGGGGAGCCGCTACTGCAGATCCTCATTTACATCTCAGAACATTCCTTGAAATTACTGACACGGTAAAAATAAATGGTGTTTCTGATGATATAATTCGATTGCGTTTGTTTCCTTTTTCTCTTAGGGACCAAGCAAGAGGATGGCTCCAATCGCTTGCTTTGGGGAGTATCACTACCTGGCAGGATTTAGCAACTAAGTTTCTTGCAAAATATTTCCCACCTGCGAAGTCTGCACAGTTGAAAATCGAGTTAAGTACTTTTAGGCAGACTGATTTTGAGCAACTATATGAGGCATGGGAACGGTATAAGGAATTGTTGAGGAGATGTCCAAACCATGGCTTTGAAGATTGGGTACAGATTGAATTATTTTACAATGGTTTGAATGGACAAACAAGAGGTACTGTTGATGCAGCAGCTGGTGGCACAATATTTGCCAAATCACCCGATCAAGCATATGATTTGCTTGAACAGATGACCATTAACAGTTATCAGTGGCCTACTGAAAGATCAGGAGTGAAGAAGCAAGCTGGGATTTATGCCATAGATCCTATTACATCACTCACAGCTCAAGTTTCAGCTTTAACAACTCAAATTGCAGCAATGAACAAGGCTAGTACATCAGAGGTTGAAAATGCATCTGTTGTCACTGAGGAACCACATATTCCTGATGAGGCTCATTATATCAACAATAGGAATTTCGGTGGTTATGGAGGATATCGAAGTAACCCACCCCCTAACACTTATCATCCGGGTTTGAGAAATCACGAGAATTTTTCATATGCTAATAATAAGAATGTTTTGAATCCTCCACCGGGGTTCAATGCATCAAAGGGGGAAGGGAAACCTTCACTTGAGGATTTAGTTGGGACATTTGTTGTAGAATCGAGTAAAAGAATGGCTAGGACTGAATCTCGTCTTGATGGCATGGAAACTCACATGGGAAATATGGGAGCCACAATGAAGTCATTGGAGACACAGATTGGTCAATTAGCTAATGCATTGAAAGATCAAAATAAAGGTCAGTTCCCAAGTAATACTGAAGTGAATCCAAAGGAGCAATGCAAAGCTGTGACTTTGAGAAGTGGAAAAGAACTTGAGGGTAAAAATTCCAATGATAAGGATGAGAAAGAGATGACTGTTGAAGAAGTTGAAACTGAGGGATCCAAAGTTGATGTTGAAGTTGAAGTTGAACAACCTCCGGTATTCAAGCCAATTCTTCCATATCCGCAGAGGTTCAAAAAGAAGAAATTGGATGAGAAATTTGCCAAATTTTTGGAAATTTTCAAGAAGATTCACATCAACATTCCATTTGCTGATGCGTTAGAACAAATGCCAAACTATGCAAAGTTTATCAAAGATGTGATGTCAAAGAAGAGAAAGTTGCATGAGTTTGAGACAGTGAAATTGACAGAAGAGTGTAGCGCCATACTTCAAAGGAAACTACCACAGAAACTCAAAGATCCAGGGAGTTTTACTATTCCTTGTGTTATTGGTGGTTCTAGAATAAATAAAGCTTTATGTGATTTAGGTGCCAGTATTAATTTAATGCCTTTTTCTATTTACAGGACTTTGGAGCTTGGCGAGGTGAAGCCTAGCACTATTACCTTGCAGCTGGCGGATAGATCACTTACATATCCACGGGGTATAGTGGAGGATGTTCTGGTAAAGGTAGACAAATTTATATTTCCTGCTGATTTTGTCATTCTAGATATGGAAGAAGATCAGGACACCCCACTTATCTTTGGAAGGCCATTATTGGCCACCGGAAAAGCTTTGATTGATGTGCACAAGGGTGAGCTTACATTGAGAGTATGTGGAGAAGAAGTTATGTTCAACATCTACAACACAATCAAAGAACCAAATGAGGTAAGTACTTGTAATAGCATTGATGTAATTGACTCATGTGTATCTCATGTTGGTGCAGGTAGATTGACGAAAGATTCTTTGGAGAGATGCTTGTTGGAATCGGCGTCTATACTGGATGAAGATGATTGGGACGTGCAAGAGGAGTTACTTGTTCTTGATACATTGCCTAAAGAAAAGATTGATGTGCATAATGTAGAACTACTTGAAGATGCAAGTATAGAGGTACCAAAAGTATCCCCCGAATTGAAGGAACTTCCAAGTCACCTCTGTTATGCATTTTTAGGTGAAAATTCAACATATCCAGTAATCATCTCTTCTTTTCTTACTTGTACTGAAAAAGAAAAATTGTTGAGGGTGTTGAGAGAATTTAAATCTGCTTTGGGATGGACAATTGCTGATATAAGGGGAATTAGCCCTACTGTTTGTATGCATAAAATTTTGATGCAGGAGTCATATTAACCTTATGTTGATCATCAGAGAAGGCTTAATCCTGCAATGAAAGAGGTTGTGAGGGCTGAGGTATTAAAATTGTTAAATGCTGGTGTTATTTATGCTATATCTGATAGCTCATGGGTTTCACCAGTACAAGTAGTGCCTAAGAAGGGAGGAATAACTGTAGTGAAAAATGAGAACAATAAATTGATTTCAACTCGTCCAGTGACTGGTTGGCGAGTATGCATAGACTACAGGAAATTGAATGATGCTACTAGGAAAGATCATTTCCCAGTTCCATTTATTGACCAGATGCTTGATAGAGTTGGTGGTTATCATTATTATTGCTTTCTAGATGGTTATTCAGGTTACAATCAGATTGTCATAGCACCGGAGGATCAGGAGAAGACTACCTTCACTTGCCCTTACGGTACATTTGCTTTCAGGAGAATGCCATTTGGACTGTGCAATGCACCTGCTACATTTCAGAGGTCTACGATGGCCATATTTTCTGACATGGTCGAGGAAATAATGGAGGTTTTTATGGATGACATCTCTGTATTTGGTTCATCTTTTGATCATTGCTTGCAAAATCTAATGCTTGTTTTGCAGAGATGTCAAGCTAAGAATCTAGTTCTGAATTGGGAAAAATGTCACTTCATGGTTCCCGAAGGTATTGTGCTTGGCCACAAAATTTCAGCTAAAGGAATAGAAGTTGACAGGGCCAAAGTTGTGGCAATTGAAAATCTTCCACCGCCGAAGAACGTGAAAGGAATTCGAAGTTTCTTGGGACATGCCGGGTTCTATCGTCGTTATATTAAAGATTTCTCTAAAATTACTAGACCTTTATGTAATTTGTTAGAGAAAGATTCGACATTTATTTTTGACAACGACTGTTTGCAGGCATTTAATAAGATCAAGAAAGCACTGATTTCTGCACCCATCATGATAGTACCTGATTGGAAGGAGCCCTTTGAGCTCATGTGTGATGCTAGCGACTATGCTGTGGGAGCAGCATTGGGACAAAGAAGAGACAAGATGTTTAAAGCCATCTACTATGCAAGTCGTACACTCAATGCAGCCCAACAGAATTACACAACTACTGAGAAAGAAATGCTAGCAGTGGTGTTTGCATTCGACAAATTCAGAACATATCTCATTGGCACAAAGGTAACGGTTTTCAGTGACCATGCAGCTCTTCGTTACTTGTTTGCAAAAAAGGATGCAAAGCCCAGATTGATACGATGGATACTCCTACTTCAAGAATTTGACTTTGAAGTCAAAGATAAGAAAGGTTGTGAGAACTAGGTGGCTGATCACCTGTCACGACTAGAGCTGGAAGAACGAACTGAAGGTGGAGCTATCAACGAGTCATTCCCAGATGAGCAACTTTTCAAGGTAAGTGTTACATATCCGTGGTTTGCAGATATAGCTAATTTTCTTGTTGCAGGAGAATTGCCTTCAGATTTAACGTATCATCAAAAGAAGAAATTTCTTCATGATGCTAAGTTTTACCTGTGGGACGATCCGTTCTTGTTTAAGAGATGCGCTGATCAGATAATCAGACGATGTGTAGCTGAGGAAGAAGCGGGTATAATTCTAGAGCAGTGTCATTCCTCACTTTATGGTGGACACTTTGGAGCATCACGAACAGCGGCTAAGGTATTGCAATCCGGTTTTTATTGGCCCAGTTTGTTTAAAGACAGCTATACCTTAGTAAAGTAATGTGATAAATGCCAAAGAGTTGGCAATATTTCTAGACGACATGAATTTCCACTAACAAATATTTTGGAGGTGGAACTCTTCGATGTCTGGGGTATTGATTTTATGGGTCCCTTCCCATCTTCGTTTGGTCAATCATACATTTTACTTGCTGTCGATTATGTGTCAAAATGGGTGGAAGCAATCGCCACCAGTACTAATGATGCTCGAGTTGTTGTTAAGTTTGTCCACAGGAACATCTTCACGAGATTTGGAACGCCTAGGGCCATTATCAGTGATGAAGGTACACATTTCTGTAACAAAATTTTTAACTCACTATTGGCCAAGTATGATGTGAAGCACAGGGTGACACTGGCATACCACCCGCAAGCTAATGGGCAAGCAGAGATATCCAACCGGGAGATAAAGCAAATATTAGAAAAGACAGTGAAGACAAACCGAAAGGACTGGGCAATCAAGCTAGATGACGCTTTATGGGCATACAGGACTGCATACAAGACACCTATCGGGATGTCACCTTATAGGTTGGTCTTTGGGAAAGCTTGTCATTTACCTTTGGAACTGGAGCACAAGGCATTTTGGGATATCAAAAAGCTAAATTTTGATATGGGAGCATTGAGCGAGCAACGACTGTTGCAGTTGAATGAGATGGAAGAATTCAGGAATGATGCATACGAGAATGCCAAGATATACAAAGAAAATACCAAGAGATGGCATGACAAGCAGATTCTTCGACGAGAATTTGAAGCAGGACAACAGGTGTTATTATTCAATTCTCGACTGAGGTTGTTTCCTGGTAAGTTAAAATCCAGATGGTCTGGCCCATTCACAGTAGAAAAAGTGTACCCACATGGTGTAATTGAACTAAAATGCAAAAATGGCGAGACATTCAAAGTCAATGGTCAGAGGGTCAAGCATTACTTTGGCAATGAAGTGCGACACATGGACAACATCCCACTGAGAGAACCAAAGTAGACTGATGAAAGTCAGGCTGATGACGTTAAACCAAGCGCTTATTGGGAGGCAACCCAAATTTTTTGTTTATTTTGCATTTTGATTTTGGGGTTGATTTTATTTTTGTATCATGTTATTTGTGTTTTTGTATTTTTTAGATATAATGTGTGATTTTATCTTCCCAAATTTAATGATTTTCAATTGTTTTCTTTTCAGAACTGAAAAGTTGAGAAGAAAATATTTTGATAAAACAGGAGCGCCCTTACAGTCTCATGTGCACTGCACCTATGCTTGAGGTGCATTACAAATTCAAGAAAATTCGAAGCAAGAGTGCACCCGCAGCACAAATAAAGCGCCCCCGCGCTAGGAGGGCCGAAGCACTACCGCACCCGCGGTCCTTACACTAGCGCACCCGCGGTCGTGCATTATGGAGAAATGCGCGTAGCTGCCGAACACACAGCGCACCCGCGCTGCCTATGCTACCGCCCCTGCGCTGAACTGCCGAGACAAGAGCGCACCCGCGCTGCCTATGCTACCGCCCCTGCGCTAAACTGCCGAGACATGAGCGCACCCGCGCTGCCTACACTACCGCACCCGCGGTGCTTACACTACCGCACCCGCGGTAATACCTTTTTAAGAAACAATCGGGCATTCTCTTCCATTACCGAAACACACTCTCAAGAACACCCACTTCCATATTTTTGAAAATCCCTACTCCAAACACAACTCATACACCAAATCTTTGTTCTTCTTTCAACAAATTCATCACTACAACTTACAAATCTTCACACATTCCATAAAATACCTCATTTCTTTCCATCAAATTCAAAAATCCAACCTAGGGTTGAAAAAGGGGATTCAAAATTTATTCAAGAATTTGAACACAACTTTGTTTTTGTTCTTCAAGAAACAATTCAACACACCCAAGGTGAGCAAATTCTAGCAAATTTGTTGCTAAATTCGAAATTTGTTGTTAAGGAAGGAAATTATTCATTTTGTGAAGCATACTGTTGATTTTGGGAATATTGTTGATTGATTATTGTGTACATTGTTGAAGTGTGAATATTGTGAAGTAGTAGTTTGGTGGATTGCAATAATCTTGTATTTTGAGAAGTGGGTTGAATTAAAGTTGTGTTGAGAAGGTGTTCGACAAAATGCCACTAAAAAGAAAGTCATCAAAGGGTGCTTCATCATCATCAAGGGTGAACTATGATGCGAGTCGGTTTTATGATGAGAGGGCGGAAGAACAATATGGGAAGATTTTGAATAGAAGCATTATCAAGGAGAGAGGATTTGATATGAGCTTCCCTGATACTCAAATTGAACATATGCTTAGGGTTCGACAGTGGGAGGAGTTTGGAAGACAGTCACAGGATGCTGTCATATCACTGGTGAGAGAGTTCTACGCTAACTTAAAGGTTAGACATGATCGGTTAACGGTGTTTGTGAGAGGAAAAGAGGTAGCCTTTGATGCACGTACAATCAACACGATATATGGCTTTCCTGAAATCATGCACGACGAGTACAAAGAATACAGAAATGAGCATGTTGATTATGACAGTATTCTTCATACTATTTGTACACAGGGAGCCGAATGGCGAATGAGAGACAATGTGCACTTGAGCCTAGCAAAGTCTGACCTCAAGGAAATGGCCAAATATTTGTATTCATTCATTTCTGCTAGGATCAAGCCTACCGAACACACCACTACCGTGATCAAGGAGAGAACCATTCTCACATTTTGCATTATGACAGGGAAGACAATTGATCTAGGTCGATTGCTTCATAATTCAATTTTCGATTATGCAAGTGGTAACTCTCCGAGTGGACTTCTCCACCCCTCTCTCATTACCATATTGTGCCAACATGCGGGAGTGACTTGGGCTCCGAATGAAGAAGTTCTGAAGCTGAAAAATCCTATTGTGATAGCTCAGGCATTTATGGGAGTCAGTAATGACCAAGCTGCAGCACGTAGAGCTGAAAGGGAATTCAATCGGAGAGCTGCAGAGAGACGTGACCAAGCCCAAGCTCAAGAGCCACAGCCGCAGCAAAGGCATAGGAGAAATAGGTTGAATCAGTTGGAAGAGGATATGCGGGTACAACGCCAAGAGATGGATGCTTTTCGGTATAGGACCGATACATTCATGGGGTACATGATGGATTTCACATCGGCCTTGGCTCAGCAATTTCCATCTGCTTCCACTTCTGGACATCCATTTCCACCTCCTCCACAGTGGCCACCTGTCTACCACCCGCCAGAGTTTCAACCACCCCACCATGATGACGAAGACGAGGATGATGGCAATGACCACTGACGGTCGTTGCCCAGTGTATGTGCATTTTCCTATTTATCATGCTTATTCACATCGAGGACGATGCACATGTTTAAGTTTGGGGGAGATTTATTTTATTTTATTTTGTTTTATTTTATTTTGTGTGCTTTATTTTATTTTATTTGGAGTGTTTATTTGCTTTTGTGTGTTTATTTATTGAGTGTATTTTTGTGTGTTTAATTTTTTGGTTTGTTTTGTGTGTTTGTAGTATTTTAGTCATGAAATTTTTAATGAATTGGCCAATGATGAAAATATTTTTTTTACGGAAAAGAAAGGTCATGTATCAAATTCATGTTAATTGATCACTTTGAAAAATTTAGAGAATAATCATGAGATTTGGTGAGTTTGAGACTTACAATTTCTATAAAACTTTGTGATTTTTATTTGACATTGAAATAAATTTTTTGCAAATACATAAATGATTGAGGCAATCTTTGAATTTATTTGGGCCATGTATATTATTCATAAACATTCATTTGAAGCCCTTTTGAGCCTATAAGAGAAAAGAGTTGTGTTTTTGAAATTCCTTGGAAGCCAAGCACATTTCTTTTTGAATATATATGTATTTGGTTGATGCATTGAGACACCATTTTCACGATGATTAGATTCTAATTTTTTATGGTGAATTGAGATTTTGTCTAGAACTATCCAAACATCACTCGAGGCGAAATACGGACAAATTATGATTTAGGAATGATTTAGGTGATTTTTGGATCGATTGAGCCTTCCAAGCTACCAAATAAATTAATTTATCATTTGTCACCTCTTTGAGCTTATATGAATTTGAATGGCACACGTAAATATGTGTAAAAGACCCCCATTCAAATATTTTTTTCAAGAATCCCACAATTACCAACCTTTTGAATATCTTATACAATTAATTCCTACCTTCTCAAGGGAGTAAGAATTCGAAAGAAATTGATTTTCTCCTACAAAAAAAAATGAATAATGATACATTGTTGAAGATTGGAGAAAAAGGGGAGAAAAAGAGATGAGATGAATAAAGAAAAAGAAAAAGAAAAAAATGGAGATCAAAAGAACTCCCTTATTTGAACTCCTAAACTTTATTTGTAGCCATGAACCGAGGCCTAACATTATAACCATTGAAAATCCTATTAACCTAGTCATAGTTGTCCAATATACTAGTGGAGAGTGATTGGGAGGATCTAGCCTATGGACAATCGATAAACACTGTCATTGAATAAGAATTTTGATCAATTTTTCACATACCTCATTGCATCAAATATTTATTGGGTATCCATTTCTTGAATGAATATGAACCCAATTTTTACCGAAAAAGACCTTGTGATATGTGTTTGTAAAAATTTGAAATCAATTGATAATGATTTGAAACATGGTTGAGAGATTTGAAGTTAGAGAACGAACCAATCATATGATTTTATCTGGATGAACAAGTGGTTGAATTGATTTGAATTGTAAATGCATGGTGGATTTTGAATTTATATTGAGGCCAAGTTCTTTAAAATATTTCATGACTTGTTTATTTGATTGTTTTTTTTTGTTGTTTTGATTTGCTCGGGACTAGCAAAATCTTAAGTTTGGGGGAGTTTGATAAGTGCAATTTATTGTACTTTTATTACTTGTTTTTAACTTGGAATTTTGTGATTCTTGAGCAGGTTTTATTTGATATGTTGTTGTTTTTGTTATCGTAGTTTGGAAGCTTAGAAATGAGAGTTTGGAATGATATAGTGATGAATTAGAAGGTGCAAAGGACAATGAGACACGAAGCAACAGTGCACCCGCGCTGCATACACCGCCGCACCCGCGCTGTTCGCCGAGGCATGACCGCACCCGCGGTCATGCAAGCGCCGCACCCGCGGTGCCACTTGCTGAGCAGGAGAGTTTTTGACGAAATTTCACCGCACCCGCGGTCCTTAGACTACCGCACCCGCGGTCATGCACAAACATCCCTCCGGAAATTGTGAAACTTTGTGGACTTTGAAGAAAAGAAGGGGAAAATGGTGTGCTACGTGGGATATCTTGTCTAGACTATAAAAGGGTCTCTTTTTCATCATCTAGGGTATAGAGAGAAGCTAGGAAAAGGGTGGAGGCTACAAGGAAAAGAGTTGAAGATCAAGATCATCATCTTCAACAAGTTCTTGCACATCTAGGAACAAAAACTTCATACACTCCAAAACTCTTGTTCTAAGTTCTTTCTTTCTTTATTTTTACTTTTATTTTGATATGTCTTGTTTAAGATTCATGTGTTGTTGTTTTATTTTCATTATTATGAACTAAATCTTAATTCTAGAGGAATGATGGAACAAAACTAGAAACCATGTGTTGAGATTCATGATTTATGCTATATAAATTATCTTTATTGTTCATTTGTGTTTTTCTAATCTTAATGCTTTCATTTTACTGGCCATATCTTGAATGATTTGTATGTTATAAATTATCACTTGAAAAAGGAAATTTATAATCAAGAAAGAGAAAAATACATCGATGGTATTTATATAGTTCGAGAGAACATATATTGCTATGGAAGCCATTAAAAGAATTGAATGCTTGTTGTGTTATTTAATTGTTGATTGTTGACGGAGACGTTGCAATCTTTTGTTAGATAATTAGTATCTACTTAGCACTCGAGAGAGGGAGTAGATAATCATAAAATTCTTGGCTAATGAATAAGAAGGACAATTATAATATAGCTACACAAACATATCACATGGTGGATAGTTGCGTGAAGTCAAACCTCTAGATCTTTTATTCCATTGTTCAACTCTGTTTGGTATTAAAATTAACTTTATTTTCAATTCAGTTATTGGTACGAACAAATCTGTTATTTGATTATTCTAAATAAAATCGAGACTATTCTAATTACAAGCATTAGTATAAATTTAGAAATTACATTCCTCGTGGGATCGATACTTGTACTTAAAATTACATTTTACTATAACTTGACGCCGTGCGCTTGCGAGCATTAAAGAAAACACGCAACATTTGTATTCGTGACAAAATATATCATGAACTCTTTCTTAGATCGTTTCATAGATTGACACGCAGTTAGAATATGTTATCCAGATATTGGAAGACTTGGATACAGCTTTGGTGCTGGATGTTAGCACTAATTAATATGATTTATTATCATTGTGTGACAATAGCTATGAGCTTATCAGATAGGTAAGGAGATAGTTATAGACAAGACAGTATACGATGAGTACTACATATTTCTTTTGAAGAAAATTCAAAGGAAGATGAAGATAGTTCAGGATGGACAGATTTAAGAACCCAATGCCGGATGATGACGATTGGTATTTGAATCTAAAGATGGTAGATGCCTTTGTTTGGGAAGAAACATATTTGATAACAGCAGATGGTACTGATAGGTGATGAGCTGTAGATTGGTTTATACGGACGTGTATAGCCAGTAATGCGAGACTGATTCTGTCAGAAGAATTGAAGAAGTGTATGACATGACACTTAACGAATTCTTATTCCAGACTGGAATTAGATATGGGAGTTTAGTTTAAACTCTGTGATACATTTCTTCTGATATCTTTGAATTGATTGTTGTGAGTTCGAGGACGAACTCAGATCTAAGAGGGGGAGAAATGTAATGCCCAAGAAGTATAGAATTGACAAACCAAGATTATTAGTCTTCATTAACGTGAGACTCGGAAGATATGAGAATGCATGACATGCAATGAGGGAAGAAAAGACATGAGAAAATAGGGTTTGCAAGACCGCACCCGCGCCCAGAACAGGAGTGCACCCGCGGTCATGCAATTATGAAATTTTGAAAGTGAGGCCGAAGCTACACCGCACCCGCGGTGCAACCAAGACCGCACCCGCGGTGCATGGACAGAAAGTTGGCAAATTTATGCGAAGCAGGACCGCACCCGCGGTGCGAGAAGGACCGCACCTGCGGTAGTGACACCGCACCCGCGGCTTGTATGTAGCGCACCCGCGGTCGAAGATTTTAGGAAAATGATAAGCATGTCGAAGCATGAGCGCACCCGCGCTGCTGCACAGACCGCACCCGCGGTCATGCATGTTGCTTGAAAAATAAGACACGTTTCCAGATTTGCATGCATTATATATAGCTGAATTACACGTATAATTCCTCAGAATTTCAGAAAAAGGGCCGAGCTGTTGAGAGAAAGATCCGTCTATCAGAATTTTAGATTTACGATTGTGAAAGATCCGTCTATCAGAATTCAAATCCGACTTCAGTTCTGAGCTCCTCTAGCTACGAGCTACACAAGGACGTAAGTTTTGTTACGTTTAGACATGTTTTGAATTTGAGATATTGTCAGAACTGAATATGAATCAGATATGGCGTTTCTACTATCGTAGACATTGTAGAATTGAATTCAGATTAAAGAACAGACTGGTTACGTAATTGTTATGATTTGTGAAAGATATTGACTGAGATTCTATATCAGAATTGTGTTAGTATTCAGATTATGAATTGTATGGATACAGATTATGAGTTCCAGTATTATATTTGTGATGTTTAGTTTGACGGGGTTATTCAGATTGTATTGTTATGCCGTCGAAACATCAGTTGAGTTATATTGATCAGATTCAGTATTGATTGAGATTGATCAGACTCAGTAATTACTCAGATTGTATTGTAATGTCGATGACATGAATTAGATTGTATCTTGTTCAGATATTGATCAGATTGTATACTGATTTGAGTATTGATCAGAACAGATTGTGTATTGAGTTATTTACTGATACAACGTATTCAATATTGTCATTTCAGATTGATATGGACAGAGTTGAATACAGATCATCGTCTTCGTCAGATAGGGACGACAAATGTATAATTCATGCGATATCTGGGAAGATACAACTCAAATCAGATCTCATTTGAGTTTCCCAATAAAATCACATACTTGATTATTGTTTGTCTTCTGATATGATTATGATTTGTTTATAGACTTTATATTCAAATCTTTTGGAAATGAGCATGCTTTGTTTACAGATTGTTATACATTGCATTTGAGATAGGAGATTCGTTGACAGCCATTGTCACATATCTAGATGTTCGGTGTATCTCAGCTTAGGAGCAGCCCTGACTCCTATTGCAGTCGTTGATACAGCTCAGACCGAAGTCTAGGAATAAGACGTACAGTCACCCTGAGTGGGAGGGTAGGTGACAGCCATTGACATCTTATTCACACCGGGATCCCTAGAGTTATAGTATAGTCGAGTCTAGACATGATTTGACTAGAACTGCATGCGTTTATAGATGAGGTTTCATAGACTATGAAACCCATGTTTATTGCTTTCAGTTATGATAGCATGTTTATATGATTTGATTCAAACTGCATGTTTATCTGAATTGAGTTGCATGCTTATTTTGATTTGATTTCATGGATTATGAAATCTATTACTTCTGTATATGATCATGATAGCATGTTTTATGATTTAGATTGTTTCTATACATGCTTACCATGTTTTATACTGGGATTTATTCTCACCGGAGTTATCCGGCTGTTGTCTTGTTTTGTATGTGTGCATGACAACAGGTGGGACAAGATCGGGGTCAGAAGATAAGGAGAGAAGATGAGTTTAGCGTGGTGATTCCGGACTTGGATATAGATAGGTTTTATTACTAGAACTTTAGTAGTTGAACCTTAGATTAATTGAAAGACTGTTGTACATTATTGTACTTTTATACAGATATGTATATTATTTAGATGCCATTACCTTCCGCACTTATATTTTAAAAGAAAAATTTTTAGACCCTGTTTTATCTTAATTGATAATTAAATCCCAAAAGAAGAATAAGAAAAAGATCAGCGTCCGGGTCCCCACATCTACTGAAATCGATCCCAGCATTGGCAGATCTGCCAGTGGTAAGCGAGTTTGCGGATGTATTCCCAGATGAGATTCCAGGGTTACCTCCAGCCCAAGAGGTAGATTTCAGTATTGATCTCCTACTAGGTACTATTCCTATATCTCGAGCTGCCTATAGAATGACACCTATTGAATTGAAAGAATTGAAAGAACAGCTTGAATATTTATTGGCCAAAGGTTACATCAGACTGAGTGTGTCTCCTTGGGGTGCTCCGGTACTGTTTTTTAGGAAGAAAGATGGTTCGATGAAACTTTGCATCGATTATCGACAAATGAATAAGGCAACGGTAAAGAACAAATATACATTGCCTCGTATTGACGATTTATTTGATCAGTTACATGGTTCTTCTGTATATTCCAAGATCGATCTGAGATCTGGATATCACCAGCTGAGGGCCAGAGATTCTGATATACCGAAGATAGCATTTAGAAAAAGATATGGAGATTATGAATTTATTGTCATGCCATTTAGTTTAACGAATGCTCCAGCTGTATTTATGGGCTTGATGAACCGTATATTCCAGAAGTATCTTGACAATTTTGTGATTATATTCATTGATGATATTCTGATATATTAAAAGAATAGGACTGATCATGCTAATCATTTGAGGACTGTGTTGAGAATTTTTAGAGCAAAGAAATTGTACGCCAAACTGTCAAAGTGTGAGTTATGGCTGAAGCAAGTTGTGTTTCTGGGGCATATTTTATCGGGAGAGGGTATTGCTATCGACCCTAGCAAAGTCGAGGCTGTGATTAGTTGGCCTAGACCAACATTAGTGCCAGAGAAACGCAGTTTCATGGGTCTAGCAGGTTATTACCGGCGATTTATAAAAGATTTTTCCAGTATTGCAAAGCCAATTACGCAGCTAACTCAGAAGAATGCTCCGTTTGTGTAACGCCTAGACATTCGTATGCATATGATGTAAGATAATGATTATGATTAAGTATGGTCATATTATGGTTTACTATGATGATCATTTGGGGATATGTGATGTAATGGTGATGGTTTATGGTTTAAATATATGATATGAATGGTATTGAATGATATAGAATGAAAAGAGAATGTATCGGTAGAATAGAAAGCTGATCTTTAGCTAAGTAGGTAATGGAAGTGCTAAAACGATATGAAAATGTGGCAGTAGTTGTGGTTTCTAGCATAATGTTTTATATATTGATCCGAATGATGTGACGCCACTTCCATTAGAAAGCTAAGACATAAGGCTATAGATTTCTTGTTTTGAGTTTTGTTCAAATCATTGTGGAAGACTATCCAAAAGCGCCCCGAAGTTTGTCGTGTGTGTCGTCGTTCCTCCATTGACACATGTTGGGAGATCGAGCATAACTATTTAATCAAACCTTCAAATTACATGAGGCTAATTGAAGATGCAAGCCATGACATAAAGCTACAACTTTCCTGTTTACCATTTTTCCAAATTCTAACGGGAAGAGGCGTTTCGGAGGCAATCTTTCACGTAGCTATGCGCAGAGCGTGCCCGAGTGGAAAAAGATGTCTGCCCGGGTGCCCAGCTGTAATAGTTCAACCTTTTGACATGTTAACCCTTATGGTTTATTATTGTTATGATCATGTTTTATGCTTTACTGGTTGAGAGTTTGTTGAATGGTTATTGTTTATGGATATCTTTATTGAAACGGTTATTGTTTTTATATTATGTTCATAGTTGGTGATGATTATGGAATGAATGGGTAAAATAGAAAGTTGATTTTGAGCCTAATAGAAAATGGAATACAGAAATGGT
Source organism: Primulina eburnea (assembly GCF_022965805.1). Lineage (NCBI taxonomy): Eukaryota > Viridiplantae > Streptophyta > Magnoliopsida > Lamiales > Gesneriaceae > Primulina > Primulina eburnea. The sequence goes on along the minus strand of NC_133106.1, from coordinate 14,320,492 downwards.
ATTACAAAGGTGCCAGTAGTTGTGGTTTTTAATATAATGTTTTGTATATTGATTCAATTGAGGTGAGGCCACTTCCATTAGAAAGATAAAATATAAGGCTATAACTTTCTTATTTTGAGTTTTGTTCAAATCCTTAGGGAAGACGAGCCAAAAGCGACCCGAAGTGTGCCATGTGTTTCGTTGTTCCTACACTGACACATGTTAGTAGAATGGGCATAACTCTTTACTCAGACCTCCAAATGATCTTAAATTTGGAGAGGTTCAGGAAAACAAATAGGGCTACAACTTTCATGTTTACCACTTTCGCTAATTCGGAAGAAAAAATGCAGTTTTGGCCCTTGGCAGAGGGTACACGACCCCCACACGGGGTCCGGCCATACAAAATGTGTGATTTCCCGAGTGTAGACGGACCTATACACGGAGGGGGGCACGGGGTCCGTGTATATGGCATAGAAAACACGTTTTTAAAGGAATTGGAGGCTTATAAACGTTACTCTATATTCTTCTACACATTTCCTACCATTCTCCTTTCTCTTCCATCGATTCAAACCCTTTTCCCTCAAGGTTTTCTTCTCTCCAATTCTCTAATCCAAGTGCAAGGATTATAGTGATTTCTTAGTTGATCCTTCCTAAGATTTCAAGCTACAAGGTAATTATTCTATGTTTTTGGAGTATAGATGGGTTTGAAGTATTGAGGGTTAAATTGGGTTGATGATTCATTGGATTATTGGAGATGATTTATGATCATGATTGTTATTATTGTTGTAGGATTTTCTTCAAGAACATCTAAGCATTCATTTGGTTTGTTGTAAGTGAAAGCTTTTCCTTGTGCTCACATGATTTATTGATGTATCAAGCCATGTTATTGCTAACTAGCTCCTCCCATTGACATATAATCGATATGTATATTGTTATATATATTCATTGTTCAAAGAATACTATGGAATTCATTGACAAAGGAGCTAGTAACTCATTGTTCCTACCAAGTGTTTGATGTAATGCCTCAATGAGATTTCCTATGATTAAAGCCTAGGAATGATAGTAATTCATGCATGTCATTGGCCAATCACATGATTATGAGTATCTCTCACAGTTTTGATATTTATATCAAAGAGATACTTGCCACAGGTCACAGGTCACAGGTCACAGAACTGTCATTTCCTTCCTTTAATTCATGATATGATACACTTTATATTGATTTGAGATTTATGATTCATTCTTTATCGCCATTGCCATAGCCAAGTTCTAAGCCAAAGCTATGTATATGTAATTGCTATGTACAACTTCTTACATACTGAGTTTTATTCTCATTCCAGTTATGTCATCTGATGCAGGTGATAAAAAGGATTGAAGCGGATTGTCCGAGGCGGGAGAAGTCATATATATAAGGCAATGGGAAAGATTTTGTTTGGTGGTGTCATTTTTGTTTTGAGTTTAGTAAACATGTGAAGTTTTAAAATGTCATGTATTTGGCTAAATGAATGATGAGGAAAACTTTATGTTGGCTTTTGGTTAAGTGTTGAAGGATATGATGGTGAATGGTTATGTATATTAGTGCGTAAAATAGTTATGATGTAAATGGTATATTGTTCTTTCCCTTTTAAATTCAAATGCTTCTGCGTATGTCATTTAATTTCAATGTTATTGTCATGGGAGTGGGGTTGTTTCAATTGGTATCAGAGCGAAAGTTCTTGGACCGTATATGACTTCTTCTACCTAGGACAATCCGGTATGTTTTCGATCCTGCATCTATTGATTCTAACATTGAGGCTTGATCATATTCCATTGTTATTGATGTATTCTTTCTTCCTATCTATGTTAAAGTGAGCTTATGTGTAGGAAATGCCTCCTAAACGAAAGGTTACTGAAGGGGATGATTGTAAGGCCCGAGATTTGAGTTTGATACTTTTGAATTGAATTATATTATGAATAAGAAACGCAAGAATAGACGAGGAGAAACGATGTTGCAAAATGGAATATTTTGAAAAGGAGGCACCGCACCCGCGGTGCCAGACAGACCGCACCCGCGGTCTGGAGAGGAGCGCACCAGCGGTGCAACATGCAACCTGAAGAATGAAGACACGTTTTGCATGTCATGCAAGATATATATATATGTGTTAAACGATTCTCTCTCAGCAACGAAAATAAAAAAGGAGCGAAAATGAGGAAGGAAATTCTTCAAGCATAGAATTCGTGATTTCGAAGAATTCGTCCATCAGAATTTGAATCCGAACGCAGTGCCGTGTTCCTCTCGACTCGAGCTATACAAGGACGTAAGTTTTATTACGTTTTGAGATGATTTGAAAATATGATGTTGCTAGAATTGAATATGAATCAGATATGGTGTTTCTGCTACCGTAGACATTGTATAATTGAAGTCAGATTAAAGAATAGACTGTTTATACAATTGTTATGATTTTTGAAAGAAATTGACTGAGATTTAATACAAGATTTGTATTGTTCTTGATTCAAGAATAGAGAGTTGATTATTATTACGTATTCTAGACAGACTGATCAGTATATATGTGAAATTAGATCGAAGAAATTATACCGTACGCCTTTTTTATGAAATTCAGCATCTCTTGAGTTGAATTGCATAGATATTGACATGCTGGGATTAGAGTGGTGATGTTATGGTATTGAGTATGAATTCTGGTATTATATCTGTGATGTTCAGATTGACGGGGTTATTCAGATTGTATTGTTATGCCGTCGAAACATCAGTTGATTTAGATTGATTGAGATTCATTGTTATATCGTTGACATTGATCAGATTGTATACCGATTGGAGTATTGATCAGAACATGTCTCGAATTGAGTTATATACTGATATGGTATTTATATGATTGTCATTATCAGATTTGGATATGGACAGATTGGATACGAGACTTCGTCTTCATCAGATCGCGAAGAGAAATGTATAAATTTATGTTTATTGGGAGATCGACTTGAGTTAGATTCTACTCGAGTTTCCCTAAACCACATACTTGTATGGTATTGTTTTTATACCTTTATGTATTACTGATTATGTTTATTCTACTGAGAGAGAAAGTAGAAAGCAGAGAGCTATTGAATAAGAGTCACTGACAGAGGGGCCAGACTATGACAGAGACGTCACTGACCCATTGCACATTGTCAGACTAGGCATAGTCTTGGTAGATACTCCAAGACACCCGATGTTTTGTCGTATCGATGTGATTATGAGTAGAGCCGCTCTTATCATAGATATTCGATACAGCGAGGGCCAAGTCCGTAAATAGGAACGTATCAATTTCAACCACCGCGAATGTAAGAGATAGGTGGGAGATTTGTTACATTCCTATTCACTGGGATCCCTAGATTAGAATGAGAGATGAGTCGAGTCTTAGATATTGAGACTAGATTTGATTTACAGACCTGTATTGATTTATGTTTCGTAGATTACGATTCATGTATTATTAACAGATTAATATTGATACATGTTGTTTGATTTTAGATACATGTGCATAGATATAATTCATGCTTTTATGTTAATTCAGTTAATTGGATGTATACATTGTGTATACTGAGATTTCTTCTCACCGGAGTTATCCGGCTGTTGTCTTGTTAGTATGTGTGCATGACAACAGGAGGGACAAGATCGGGGTCAAGAAGATGACGAGAGAAGACGAGTTTAGAGTGGTGATTCCGGACTTATTGTAAACTTGGTTTAATACTTGAAATTAAGTAGTTAAACCTTAGATTAGTTTGAGTGAGTATTGTACATTATTGTACTTTTATACAGAGATGTATATTTGTAAGGCTCGAGATTCATTAGTCTTTATTGACGTGAGACTCGGAAGATATGAGAATGCATGTCATAAGATGAAAGTAGAAACTATTGCATGAATTATGGAATTTTGAGCGAGCGTGGCCGAAGCTACACCGCACCCGCGGTGCTAGGAGACACAGCACCCGCGGTGCATTGACAAAAAGTTGGTGGATTTGTGCGAAGCAAGACCGCACCCGCGGTGCGAGCAAGACCGCACCCGCGGGGGTGCGACCGCACCCGCGGTCCTGCAATGATCGCACCCGCGGTCGGAGAATTTCAGAAAAGGAAAGGGCTGCCGAAGCATGAGCGCACCCGCGGTACCAGAAGACCGCACCCGCGGTGCTGCATGCTAGAATGCCACTTTGTTTCTTAAGTTGACACATGGCAGGGTATATATATATGTTTTGTGCTGAGTCTTCAATCTTCATTCCAGCAGCTGAGAGCACCGAGAATTCCTTTTGTTTCCTTCAAGAATTTTAAGCTAACAACAAAGATTATGCAACAACTAGCCATCCGATTTTAATTTCGAGTATGGATTTGTGATCCTTGCAACAAGAGCTAGCTAAGGATGTGAGTATTGTTAACTTTCAGCATGGTTTGAAAATAATGTGTTGAGGAAATTGTGATATGTTGTAGTATATGTGTTCTTGAGATCATGAGCATCGTAGAAACATAAACAGATTGATTTTTAGACGCCGTATTTTACTGTTTCGAAATTACAGCATGTATTGTGTGAAGATTATACCGATTTCAGTATACATATTTGTGTTGGATGAGATTATGAGTTATTGGGATTGAGTATGATATTGTGTTTTGATGAGATTATGAATTGTTGGTATTGAGCTTAGTGTTGTTGAGTTATCGGTATGGAAGAAGTACGTCGTGATGCCGTCGATTTTATACCGAGACTGATTATTGAATTGCACAAGATTGTTTGAGTTGTGTTTGATATATATAGCACATTAATTATGTCATTTCAGATTTGTATTGGCTATTGTGAACGCAAGACTCCGACTACGACACCGACTATTCGACAAGAAAGGTATAATTCATGTGGTCACGGGATTGCACAACTCGATTCAGATTTGATACGAGTTTCCCTAAATCACATACTAGATTGTTATTACATTTGATTATGTAATGTCTTGTTTATTGATTTATATTGAGTCCTGAGATAGGAGATATTGGCAGATCGGCCAAAACTAGATGTTTCGGTGTATCGACGCATAGTAGCAGATTTTCTCTATGTGTAGACCCTCGATACAGAGTTGACCGAAGTCTAGGAATAAGACGTACCGTCACCCCGAGTGGTTGGGTAGGTGACAGACCGTCTTATTCACACCGGGATCCCTAGATTAGAAACGAATTGAGTCAAGAATTTGATGTTGAATACAGATTTGTATTCCTTTACATGTTTATATTTTAATTCATGTTACCTGATATATGCTATGCCTTTGTACATGATTATTACATTGCATGCATACATGTTTTATACTGGGATATGTTCTCACCGGAGTTATCCGGCTGTTGTCGTGTCTGTATGTGTGCATGGCAACAGGTGGGGCAGGATCTGGGTCTCGAGCTAGATGAGAGATTGATGATAGCGTGGAGATCTCGGGCGTTGAAGATTTCTAGTGTTTGCTTATTAGACTTGGACTACTTATGTTTGTAGTTGGTATTTAAACACTAGGTATGATTGTACTAAACAGACTTGTATGTATATTATGTTGTTTAATTAATATAAAGACATGTTATGCTTTAATTATACATTTGAATTAATGTTAAAAGCAAAATTTTGACCCACATTTTCGAGCAAAGATCCAATAAATCCCAAAAGAATTGAGTTAGAGCCCGGGTCCCCACAACAGGTGGTATCAGAGCAGTAGGTTCTGTAGACTGAGATAGAATAGAATGAGCGGGGTAGATCTTGTCATCTTCCTTGCTTTTGAGATGCTAGCATGATTTATTGCTTTCCTTATTGTATGTTGTTGTATTATCTGATTTGATTTACAACATATACTTGTCAAGACTGAATCAGAACCGATTCTCGATCAGAGGTTATGATCAGAGGAGGGCTGAGACAGATGATATTGATTTTGTACTAATCAGTTTGATAATCAGATTTATGCCGCCTAGACGTGTACCACAGCCAGAGCAGGGTAGCACGTCAGGTGCACAGATGGATGTTACCGCTACGCTGATGGAGACCTTATTGAAGAGGTTTCAGTCTTTCCATCCGCCTACCCTGAAGGGCACAGAGAGTGCAGTAAAGTGTGAGAGCTAGCTTGATGATATCGAGATGTTGTTTGAGTCTTTGGCATATCTTGATGAGCGACGTGTGAAATTGGTAGGGCATCAGCTGCAAGAGTTTGCAAAGAGCTGGTGGTTGACTGCGAAGAGAGCCTTGGAAAACCGAGGTATTGACATTACGTGGAAAGTTTTCAAGGATGAGTTCTATCAGCGCTTCTTTCCCGTCTCCTACTGAAAAGATAAAGGGGCTGAATTTGCGAATCTGCGGCAAGGACAGTGGAACATCGAGGAGTATGTTGCTAAATTTTCTGCATTGCTACGATTTGCACCTCATGTGGCAGGGAACGACGAGGCAGTGGCCGATCAGTTCATCAATGGGTTGAATCCAGATGTCTTTACTTTGGTGAACACGGGACGGCCTAATACTTTTTCAGAGGCACTGAACCGAGCGAAGGGAGCAGAGGCTGGCCTGATCAGGCAGCGAGGTGCTTCTTACAGTGCTCAGGGGCAGAGACAGCCATAGCCTACCGCCGTTCAGTTTCCACCACCTCCTCCTCGCTTCGATAGTGGATCTAGTAGTAGTGGTAAGAAGGAATTTTTGAAGGCTAAGGGCAAGCAATTTAAGAAATCCGGGAGTAGTTCATCGAGTTCGAGTGGATCTCGACAGAGAGGTCAGGGTTCAGATTATAGTGGCGTGCATTGCAGTTCGTGCGGAGTGCGACATGCCACGAAGCAGTGTCAGGGATTTATGGGACGCTGCAACGTCTGTAGGCAACCGGGACACTTTGCCAGATTTTGTCCCCAGAGAGGTGCACAACGATTCCAAAGTACAGGGTCATCAGCGCCAGTGCCACAGATGGAGAGACAGGCATCCTCTGTACACTCTTTCCAGCCACCATCGGCCCAGACCCAGCAAAGACCAGGAGGTAGTCAGACAGTGAGTCAACTTCCCAGACAGCAGGCTAGGGTATTTGCGCTGACAGAGGAGCAGGCGCAGGAGGCACCGGATGACGTCATTGCAGGTAACTGTTTTCTTTGCGGTTATCCTGCATATGTGTTGATAGACACAGGTGCATCACATACATTTATATCTGAACATTTTGCATTGAGACATTCCTTGCCTGTTGAGTCGATGTCTACTATAGTGTCTATTACATCTCCGTTGGGAAGTGGCTTAATATCTGTGACTACTGTTAAACATTGTATGCTTCAGTGTGAGGGGCATGAGATTGATCTAGATTGTATAGTACTTGGTTTAGCTGATTTTGACTGTATAGTTGGTATAGACATGTTGATCAAGTACAGGGCCACTGTACATTGTTTCCACAAAATTGTCAGATTCAGACCCGAAATGACAGATGAGTGGAAATTCTACGGAAAGGGTTCCAGATCTCGGATTCCCTTAGTATCTGCTCTGACTATGAGTAGATTGCTATAGAGAGGAGCAGAGGGCTTTCTTGTATATTCAGTAGATTTACTGAAGTCGGGCCCAGCATTGGCAGATTTGCAAGTAGTTTGCGAGTTTGCAGATGTTTTTCCAGATGAGATTCCGGGATTGCCTACAGTCCGAGAGGTAGATTTTAGCATAGATCTTGTGCCAGGCAGTGTTCCTATCTCGAAAGCTCCGTATAGGATGGCGCCTATTGAACTGAAAGAATTGAAAGCACAGTTGGAAGATCTTCTGTCCAAGGGATATATCAGACCCAGTGTATCTCCTTGGGGTGCTCCGGTGCTTTTCGTTAGAAAGAAAGATGGTTCGATGGGGTTATGTATTGATTACAGACAGTTGAACAAGGCAACAATGAAGAACAAGTATCATTTGCCGCGCATTGATGATTTATTTGATCAGTTACAGGGATCTTCTGTATACTCGAAGATTGATTTGAGATCAGGGTATCATCAGCTCAAAGTTAGAGACGTTGATATTCCGAAGACTGCATTCCGGACCAGGTATGGGCACTACGAGTTTATCGTTATGCCTTTTGGTTTAACGAATGCACCAGCGGTATTTATGAGTTTGATGAACCGCATCTTTCTGAGATATTTAGATGATTTTGTGATTGTGTTCATTGATGATATATTGGTATATTCGAAGAGTCTGACTGAACATGCAGATCATCTGAGGATTGTATTGCAGACTTTGAGAAAAGAGCAGTTATACGCTAAATTGTCCAAGTGCGAATTCTGGCTGAAACAGGTTGTCTTTCTGGGGCACATTATATCTGGAGATGGTATTGCGGTAGATCCGAGTAAAGTTGAGGCAGTGATCTGTTGGCCGAGACCGACTTCTGTGCCGGAGATACGCATTTTCATGGGTCTAGCCGGGTATTATCGTCGTTTCATCCGAGATTTCTCCAGTATAGCGAAACCTATCACCCAGTTGACACAGAAGAACATGCCATTTGTGTGGTCCGAAGATTGTGAAGCCAGTTTTGTGGAGTTGAAGAAGAGGCTGACTAGTGCGCCTGTCTTAACGATTCCTTCAGGTACAGGTGAGTTTGTTGTATATTGTGACGCATCTCACAGAGGGCTAGAATGTGTTCTTATGCAGCGAGGGCACGTGATAGCGTACGCCTCTAGACAGCTGAAGCCGCACGAAACTCGTTATCCGATTCATGATCTTGAATTGACGGCGATTGTTTTTGCCTTGAAGATCTGGCGCCATTATTTATATGGCGAGAAATTTGAGATCTACTCAGATCATAAGAGCCTGAAGTACCTCGTTTCTCAGTCAGAGTTGAACATGAGGCAGCGACGATGGCTTGATCTGCTGAAAGATTTTGATTGCGAGATCAAGTACTATCCAGGGAAGTCGAATGCAGCGGCAGACACCTTGAGTCGAAAGGTATGTGCTCTTTCCTTGTCGACAGTAGGTGTATCGAATTTAGTAGAGGATTGTTGCTTGTCTGGATTGACATTTGATACAGAGAGTAGACCGTTGCGACTTGCTATGATTCAGATTGAGCCATATTTGATTTTGAGGGTCAAAGAGGCGCAGAGAAATGATCCGAGCATTCAGAAATCGATTGATATGGTCAGAGCTGGTCATATATCAGAGTATCAGGTTAGAGATTCTGTTTTGTATGTGAATAACCGTCTAGTAGTGCCAGATGTTCCCGATTTGAGACGACAGATCATGGCAGAAGCACACTGTAGTCGGTTCAGCATTCATCCTGGGGGCAGGAAGATGTATAATGATCTGAAGACATAATTCTGGTGGAAACAGATGAAGACCGACATTGCAGACTTTGTGTCTAAATGCCTGAATTGCCAGCAGGTGAAGGCAGAAAGAAAGAAGCCCGGAGGTTTACTTCAGAGTTTGTCTATTCCTGAATGGAAATGGGATCACATTTCCATGGATTTCGTGACGAAGTTACCTCGATCTTCGCGGGGCTGTGACTCGATTTGGGTCATCATTGACAGACTGACCAAATCAGCGTGCTTTATTCCGTACAGAATGACCTATCGACACGATCAAATGGCAGAATTGTATGTCACAGAGGTCGTCAGACTGCACGGTGTGCCGAAGTCGATCGTATCAGATCGTGATCCACGATTCACTTCTCACTTCTGGCACAGTTTGCAGCAGTCTCTGGGTAAGACTTTACACCTGAGCACTGCTTATCATCCTCATACAGACGGACAGTCAGAGCGGACTATCCAGACTTTAGAGGACATGCTGAGAGCTGTAGTAATAGATTTTGGTACTAGTTGGCAAGATTCATTGCCGTTGTGTGAATTTTCATACAACAATAGCTATCAGACTAGCATTGAGATGGCACCGTTCGAAGCTTTATACGGAAAGAAGTGCAGATCTCCATTGTACTGGGATGATATCTCTGAGATACCAGAGTTGGGGCCTGATATGATTCGTGAGATGACCGAGACAGTGAAGATCATTTAGAAGCGAATGAAGACGGCACAGGATAGGCAAGCCAAATATGCCAATGTCAGACGTAGACCGTTGGTATTTGAGCAGGGAGACAGAGTATTTTTGAAGATTTCACCTTTCAGAGGCGTTGTCAGATTTGGCAAACGTGGAAAGTTGTCTCCTAGATACGTCGGTCCGTATGAGATTCTTGAGAAGATTGGAGATCGAGCTTACAGACTTGCTCTTCCTCCTTCTTTGTCGGGAATACATGACGTATTCCATGTATCGATGTTGCGCAAATATATGCCAGATGATTCTCATGTCATTCAGCCTGACGAAGCCGAGTTAGATCAGACTCTGAGCTATGTTGAAAGACCGATACAGATTCTTGATCGGAAAGAGAAACAACTTAGAACCAAAACTATTCCGCTTGTAAAGGTTCAGTGGAGTCGTCATGGTATCGAGGAAGCGACTTGGGAGACAGAGTCTGATATGAGACAGAAACATCCCGAGCTATTCATATGATGTAAGTAAATATTCAGTTTTGATTATATTGCTTATGTTCGTGCTTTGATAGATTTCCTGCGATTTCGAGGACGAAATCATTTCTTAGAGGGGGAGAAATGTAAGGCTCGAGATTCATTAGTCTTTATTGACGTGAGACTCGGAAGATATGAGAATGCATGTCATAAGATGAAAGTAGAAACTATTGCATGAATTATGGAATTTTGAGCGAGCGTGGACGAAGTTACACCGCACCCGCGGTGCTAGGAGACACAGCACCCGCGGTGCATTGACAAAAAGTTGGTGGATTTGTGCGAAGCAAGACCGCACCCGCGGTGCGAGCAAGACCGCACCCGCGGTGGTGCGACCGCACCCGCGGTCCTACAATGATCGCACCCGCGGTCGGATAATTTCAGAAAAGGAAAGGGCTGCCGAAGCATGAGCGCACCCGTGGTACCAGAAGACCGCACCCGCGGTGCTGCATGCGAGAATGCCACTTTGTTTCTTAAGTTGACACATGGCAGGGTATATATATATGTTTTGTGCTGAGTCTTCAATCTTCATTCCAGCAGCTGAGAGCACCGAGAATTCCTTTTGTTTCCTTCAAGAATTTTAAGCTAACAACAAAGATTATGCAACAACTAGCCATCCGATTTTAATTTCGAGTATGGATTTGTGATCCTTGCAACAAGAGCTAGCTAAGGATGTGAGTATTGTTAACTTTCAGCATGGTTTGAAAAATATGTGTTGAGGAAATTGTGATATGTTGTAGTATATGTGTTCTTGAGATCATGAGCATCGTAGAAACATAAACGGATTGATTTTTAGACGCCATATGTTACTGTTTCGAAATTACAGCATGTATTGTGTGAAGATTATACCGATTTCAGTATACATATTTGTGTTGGATGAGATTATGAGTTATTGGGATTGAGTATGATATTGTGTTTTGATGAGATTATGAATTGTTGATATTGAGCTTAGTGATGTTGAGTTATTGGTATGGAAGAAGTACGTCGTGATGCCGTCGATTTTATACCGAGACTGATTATTGAATTGCACAAGATTGTTTGAGTTGTGTTTGATATATATAGCACATTAATTATGCCATTTCAGATTTGTATTGGCTATTGTGAACGCAAGACTCCGACTACGACACCGACTATTCGACAAGAAAGGTATAATTCATGTGGTCACGGGATTGCACAACTCGATTCAGATTTGATACGAGTTTTCCTAAATCACATACTAGATTGTTATTACATTTGATTATGTAATGTCTTGTTTATTGATTTATATTGAGTCCTGAGATAGGAGATATTGGCAGATCGGCCAAAACTAGACGTTTCGGTGTATCGACGCATAGTAGCAGATTTTCTCTATGTGTAGACCCTCGATACAGAGTTGACCGAAGTCTAGGAATAAGACGTACCGTCACCCCGAGTGGTTGGGTAGGTGACAGACCGTCTTATTCACACCGGGATCCCTAGATTAGAAACGAATTGAGTCAAGAATTTGATGTTGAATACAGATTTGTATTCCTTTACATGTTTATATTTTAATTCATGTTACATGATATATGTTATGCCTTTGTACATGATTATTACATTGCATGCATACATGTTTTATACTGGGATATGTTCTCACCGGAGTTATCCGGCTGTTGTCGTGTCTGTATGTGTGCATGGCAACAGGTGGGGTAGGATCTGGGTCTCGAGCTAGATGAGAGTTTGATGATAGCGTGGAGATCTCGGGCGTTGAAGATTTCTAGTGTTTGCTTATTAGACTTGGACTACTTATGTTTGTAGTTGGTATTTAAACACTAGCGTATGATTGTACTAAACAGACTTGTATGTATATTATGTTGTTTAATTAATATAAAGACATGTTATGCTTTAATTATACATTTGAATTAATGTTAAAAGCAAAATTTTGACCCACATTTTCGAGCAAAGTTCCAATAAATCCCAAAAGAATTGAGTTAGAGCCCGGGTCCCCACAATATTAGATTGATGCCATTACCTTCCGCACTTGTACTTTAAAAAGAAAAATTTTTAGACCCTGTTTTATCTTAATTGATAATTAAATCCCAAAGATGATTAAGAAAATGATTAGCGTCCGGGTCCCCACAACAGGTGGTATCAGAGCTATAGATCCTTTAGACTGAGTTAGAGTGAGATAGAAGAGAATGAGCGGGGTAGATGAGTTTTCTTTCCTTGCATGTGATTGCTAGCATGTGATTTATTATCGTGTTGACTTACATGTGTGCTAGCACGAGACTATGTGTTACTGCTTTGAGATACATATTTACCTGATTATTTGATTGGAATTGGTATTATGTATCACTGAATATGAATCAGATTTGATTCTTGATCAGCAGTAAGATGATCAGAGAAATATTAGAACAGATTTGTTGTATTGGGTTACTAATGCTTTTGGTAATCAGATATACCTCCCCGAAGAATTCCGGAAAGAGGTAGTACTTCAATTGAACAGACAGATATGTCCGAAACTCAGATGGAAACACAGTTGAAGAGGTTTCAGTCGTTTCAACCGTCGATTCTGAAGGGTACTGAGATGTAATGCCCAAGAATTATAGAATTGATAAACCAAGATTGTTAATCTTCGTTAATGTAAGACTCGAAAGATATGAGAATGCATGACATGCAATGAGGGAAGAAAGATTTGAGAAACCAGGTGTTGCATGATCAGAAAGCTAGAATTTAGAAGTTTGCACGACCGCACCCGCGGTGCTAGCACGACCGCACCCGCGGTGCATGTGCAGAAAATGAAGTACAAATCCCGTAGACACACCGCACCCGCGGTCTTGCAAGAAGCGCACCCGCGGTCAAGCTTCGGGAAATCTGGATAGAATCGACGAGACAGGACCGCACCCGCGGTGCATGTATGACTGCACCCGCGGTGCGACGTGCAGAACCAAAAATGATGCCACGTTTCTAGATTTGCATGCAGTATAAATATATGTGGATGACACGTTTTTCTTCAGAATTTTGACAAGGAAACCGAGAGACTTGAGAGAATTTCCTTCCGCCTTTTTTTGTGGAAGATCCGTCTATCAGAATTCAAATCCGAAAGTAGTATCGTTCTCCTTGTGCTACGAGCTATACAAGGACGTAAGTTTTGTTACGTTTTGAGATATTTTGGAAACATGATGTTGTTAGAATTGCAGGTGATTCAGATATAGTATTTCTGCTACCGTAGATATTATAGAATTGAAGATAGATTAAAGAATAGATTGTTTATGTATTTATTACGATTTTTGAAAGATATTGACTGAGATTCTATAGCAGACTTATGTTAGTATTCAGAATATGAATTATGTGGACACAGATTATGAGTTCCAGTATTTTATTGTGATGTTCAGATGGACGGGGTTATTCAGATTGTATTGTTATACCGTCGAAACATCAATCGAGATATATTGATCAGATTCAGTATTGATTGAGATTGATCAGACTCAGTAATTATTCAGATTGTATTGCAATGTCGATGACATGAATTAAATTGTATCTTGTTCAGATATTGATCAGAGTTTATACTGATTTGAGTATTGATCAGAACAGATTGTGTATTGAGTTATTTACTGATACAACGTATTCGATATTGTCTTTTCAGATTGATATGGACAGAGTTGAATACAGATCATCATCTTCGTCAGACCGGGACAACAAAGGTATAATTCATGTGATATTCGGGAAGAAACAACTTAATCGAGATCATCCTTGAGTTGCCCAATAAATCACATACTATATTCTTGTTTATGTTTTATTTTATTATGCTTGGTTTACAGATTTTGTATTCATGCATTAAGATAGAAGTCTGCGAGATCATACAGACTTCTAGATGTTCGGCGATATCCCAGCTTAGGGGAAGATCACCGCCCCTATTGTAGACGTGGATAAAAATCAGGCCGAAGTCTAGGAATAAGACGTACAACACCTCGATTGGTAGGGTAGGTGACAGACAGTGACGTCTTATTCACACCAGGATCCCTAGAGTTATAGATCGAGTCAAGTCTAGATATGACTTGATTAGAACTGCATGCTTATATGGATGTGGCTCCTAGATCATGGGACCCATCATTACTGCTTTCAGTTGGATTAGCATGTTTTATGATTAAGATTGTTTATATGCATGTTTATCTGAATTGAGTTGCATGCTTATTGATTAAGTTCATACACTATGAAATAGATTGTTTCTATACATGATAGCATGTTTTACGATTTAGTTTGTTTATATACATGCTTACCATGTTTTATACTGGGATTTATTCTCACCGGAGTTATCCGGCTGTTGTCTTGTTTTGTATGTGTGCATGACAACAGGTGGGGCTGGATCAGGGTCGAGATGACGATGAGAGAAGACGAGTTAGCGTGGTGATTCCGGACTTGTAGCAGACTTGGTTTATTATTTGAATTTAGTAATTGAACCTTAGACTTAGGTTGTACAGTATTTTACTTTTCTACTGAACTGTAGTTTTATACAGAGATGTATATTGTTTAGATTACATTACCTTCCGCAGTTATATTTTAAAAAGAAAAATTTTTAGACCCTGTTTTATCTTAATTGATAATTAAATCCCAAAGATGATTAATAAGACAGATCAGCGTCCGGGTCCCCACAACAGGTGGTATCAGAGCCGAAGATTCCTGTAGATTGAGATAGTCAGAGTTGATAGATCTTTTAGACTGAGATAGCAGAGAATGAGCGGGGTAGATTGTTTTGTCTTTCCTTGCATGTGATTGCTAGCATGAGAATTATGTTAATGTTTATTTACATGATATGTGCTAGCATGATTTATCGCTTTCCCTATTACATGTTGTTTGTTATCTGAGTTGATTGCAGCATGTAATGGTTAAGCCTGAATCAGAACCGAGTCTGGATCAGAGGTATATGATCAGAGGAGGGCTGAGACAGACTGTATAGATTGGGTACTAATCTGTTTGATATTCAGATATACCGCCTCGGAGATTTCCAGAAAGGGGTAGCACTTCGTCTGAACAGATGGATGTATCAGAAGCTCAGCTAGAAGAAAAGATGAAAGAGTTTGAGTTATTACAGCCGCCGATTCTGAGTGGTACCGAGAAATCTGAAGATTGTCAGAACTGGTTTGATGATATAGAAATCTTGTTTGATTTGCTTGATTGTACAGAAAAACAGAGAGTTAAAATGGTGCCTTACCAATTACGAGAAGCCGCCAGGAGTTGGTGGATTACCAGTACAAGAATGTGGGCACAGAGAGGTACAATGATTTCGTGGGAAATATTCAGAACTGAATTCTATCGAAGATTTTTCTCAGCTTCGTACCGAGAGAACAAGAAATTAGAGTTTCAGAATTTGAGCCAAGGGCAGTTGAATATTGACCAATATATTGCTAAATTCTCTACTCTACTGCATTTTGCTCCTCATTTAGCTGGGAATGATGAAGCTGTAGTGAATCAATTTATCAGAGGGTTGAATTCAGAGGTAGTTGCATTCATGAATTTTCAACGACCTTACCATTTTGCTGACATCCTGAGTAGAGCGAAGAGAGCTGAGGCAAGTCTGATTAGACAGCTAGGGAGGTTGTGTGTGAAGCCACCCCAGACACAGCAGTCCCCTCTTCGAATTGAGCGTGGCAGCACGAGTGGAAAGCAAGATTTGCTGAAAGTTCAAAAGAAGCCATTTAAGAAGTTGGGAAGTGGTTCCTCTAGCTCGAGTGGTTCTAGCCCGAGTTATATTGGAGGGTATTGCAGCACTTGGGGAGGAAGACATCCCACGGAGCTATGCCAGGGAGTTACTGGTAGTTGTCGTATCTGTCGACAGCCGGGGCACTTTGCTAGAGTTTGTCCCCAGAGAGGTTCCCGAAGATTTCAGGGAGCAGGACCATCTGGATATAGTGATCGAAGAACAGCCCCAGGAGACACTTGATGATATAGTGACAGGTACTGTTACTCTATGATTATGTGGCATATGTATTGATGTATACTAATGCATTCATTATGAGTATCTTTGAAAGAATTGCATTGATATATGCTGTACCTGTTGAGTCTGGTTGTACTGTGGTATTGATATCCTTATTTGTCGAGGAGATGTTGATATCAGAACTTTCTGTAGAATATTGTATATTACAGTAAGATAAGAATGAGATAGAGATAGATTATGATGTACTTGTGTTTTCTGCTTTGGACGCATTATTGATATGTATATGTTGAACAAGTACAGTGTGGGGACCCGGGCTCTAACTCAATTCTTTTGGGATTTATTGGATCTTTGCTCGAAAGTGTGGGTCAAATTTTTGCTTTTAACATGAACTCAAATGTATAATTAAAGCATAACATGTCTCTATATTAATTAAACAACATAATGTACCTACAAGTCTGTCTAGTACAATCATACGCTAGTGTTTAAATACCAACTACAAATATCAGTAGTACAAGTCTAATAAGCAAACACTAGAAATCTTCAACGCCCGAGATCTCCACGCTATCATCAATCTCTCATCTAGCTCGAGACCCAGATCCTGCCCCACCTGTTGCCATGCACACATACAAACACGACAACAGCCGGATAACTCCGGTGAGAACAAATCCCAGTATAAAACATGGTAAGCATGTACAGAAAGAATCTAAATCATAAAACATGCTATCATGACATATTCAAAATTAATAGATTTCATAATCTATGAAATCAAATCAAAATAAGCATGCAACCCAATTCAGATACACATGCAATTTAACTCAAGTCATATAAACATGCTGTCATGACTGAAAGCAATAAACATGGGGTTCATAGTCTATGAAACCACATTCATAACCACATGCAGTTCTAGTCAAATCATGTCTAGACTCGACTCAACTATATCTCTAGGGATCCCGGGGTGAATAAGACGTCACTGTCTGTCACCTACCCTCCCAATCGGGGTGACGTACGTCTTATTCCTAGACTTCGGTCATATCTGTATCGAATAATCTACAATAGGAGGGTGTCTGCTCCTATGTAACGATACACCGAACGTCTAGAAGCCTGACTATCTGTCAAACTTTCCTATCTCAAATGCAATGTATAACAATCTGTAAACAAAGCATGCTCTTTTCAAAAGATTTGAATATAAGTCTATAAACAAATCATAATCATATCAAAAGATAAACAATAATCAAGTATGTGATTTTATTGGGAAACTCAAATGAGATCTGATTTGAGTTATATCTTCCCAGATATCACATGAATTATACATTTGTCGTCCTGGTCTGACGAAGACGAAGTCTCGAATTCCAATCTGTCCATATCAAGTCTGAGATGACAATATCAAATACACTGTATCAATGTGTAACTCAATTCACGATCTGTTCTGATCAATACTCAACTCAGTATATAATCTGATCAATCTAAATTAACTGATGTTTCAACGGCATACTAATACAGTCTTGTAACTCCGTAAATCACAACATCACTGATATCATATCTAATTCATAACACAGACATATGGTATAATTTCCTCAGTCTGATTCCACAAATATACCGAATAATCTATTCAGAACATATGAGAATAATCATTTCTCCATTCTTGAATCAAGAACAATACCAATCTAGTGTTCAATCTAAATCAGTATCTTCAGAAAATCATAACAATTGTATAAACAGTCTATTCGTAAATCTGACTTCGATTATACAATACCTACGGTAGCAAATACACCATATCTGAAACATATACAGTTCTAACAACATCATATTTCCAAAACATCTCAAAACGTAATAAAACTTACGTCCTTGTGTAGCTCGAGTCGAGAGGAGTACGGTACTTCGTTCAAATTCGAATTCTGATGAACGGTCCTTCCACAATCGCCAATCAAAAAGGCGTAAGGATTTTCTATCAAAATCTCGACCTCCTTTTCTGAAATTCTGAGGGAAAACGTGTCATTCCTCTGTATATATACTGCATGCACTTCATGAAACGTGGCATCATTTTTCATGCAACACGCATGACCGCGGGTGCGGTGAGTGTAAGGAGCGCGGGTGCGCTCAAGCGGTGATCCTAGCCATTCTCTCGGCAGCTCAGACCGCGGGTGCGCTTCTTGCACGACCGCGGGTGCGGTGTCCTCAGCGCGGGTGCGCTCCGTCTAATACCGCGGGTGCGGTGTTTCTACGGGATTTGTACTTAATTTTCAGCACATGCACCGCGGGTGCGGTCGTGCTAGCACCGCGGGTGCGGTTGTGCAACTTCTAAATTCTAGTTTTCTGATCATGCCACACCTAGTTTCTCAAATCTTTCTTCCCTCATTGCATGTCATGCATTCTCATATCTTTCGAGTCTTACATTAACGAAGATTAACAATCTTGGTTTATCAATTCTATAATTCTTGGGCATTACATTTCTCCCCCTCTTAGATCTGAGTTCGTCCTCGAACTCATAAACAATCAATTTAGAGATATACGAGAAGAAATGTATACTAGAGTTTAAATCAAAACTCAACTCCCTGATCCCCATCTGGAATACGAATTCATGAAGTATGCTATCATAATACTTCTTTAAGTAACTCTGACAAAATCAATCTTGCCATGTTGGTTATACAACATCCGTATAAACCAATCACAGTTCATAACAACCCAATGCCAATAGTGTTATCCAGTCTGTTTATCCCAATCAAGGACATATACCATCTTCAGCTTCAAATACCAATCGTCATCATCCGACGTTGGTTTCTTCAATCTGTTCATTCTGAACTATCTTTATCTTCTTTTGAATTTTCTTCAAACGAAATCTGTAGTATTCACCATATACTGTCTTGCCTATAACTATCTCATTACCCATCTGATAAGCTGATAGTTACTGTCACGCAGTGATAATAAGTCATATCAATTAGTGCTAACATCCAGCATCACAGTTCTCTGGATATCTTCCAATATCTGGATCATACACTCTGACTGTCTGTCAATCTGTGAATAATCTGCAAAATAACTTATGGTATGGTCTGCCATAATTGCAAACTTAATCACAATCACAATCTGATATAGTCTACTTCTACATTCTAGTCACTCTGACTATGTTCTGACATCAATCTGTGTCATTTGGTTCTGTTTGTACATCATCTTGTACAAACTAATAGATATAGATTGAACAATCTGTCAATCATAATCATATTATATCCTAATCTGGAAAATATTGGGATAATCTTATTACGAAATTCATCGAAATATACTCCCCATGTCGAATCAGAAATATACTAAGTCTGTAATAAATCTTCTGATTTCTTTCTTTCTGTATTCTCTGTTAGCGATTCAGACGTATCAGTACAATTTCTGCCAACATTTCTGCACAAATTCTGTCACGACTGATCTAATCTGTCTATATCGTACCTGTCTGTTCGAATCTCATACATTCTCAGTCAGCAAAATGAATACTGAATCCACTACAATGCATTTCTGACACTATCTGTGATTTCAGACTCGGTATAACCAAATCAGTTAATAACATAAAGTAAAGAAAAAAATACCTACCTGGTATTCGGCTCTGACTATCAATATCAATTCTGTTATACAATTCTGTAACATTCTGACATCATGACACAATCAGTCTAATACAGACCACAAAATCACATATCTGTTTCTCTGACCGATACTCTGCGCTGATTATCGAAATACTGTTCTGACCACTCTGATCACGTTTCTGAACTGCTGAAATTCTCGAATTCATCTCTGATACAATCTGAACTGTATATACTCTCAACGGTTCATAAAATCTGTATCAATACTGATTCAGAATAACACTAATCTATACTAATCTAGTCAATATATAGGATTGTAAGTTCTAACAATACTATCGATTCTGACAAATCAATCAAATGTTCATGCCATTATGATCAACTGCTATATATCATCTGCCAATATAATATGCTCCCCAACCAATACAAGATATCACGAATACTGATTTAGAACAATAATAATAAACTGCAGATATAAAGCAATAATCGAATAAGATAATCTGTCAAATCAGACATAATACATTTCTGACAATTCTGACATTTCTGAAATTTCTGACCTTTCTAATATCAATATCCTATCTTTCACTGATTGCAATCTCAATTGTATCAAAGTCAATCTGTATACTAACATCAGATCTCATTTACTCTGAATACAATCTGTTTCAAGCGGAGCGGAATTCTTATCTGAATAATTTCTGTATACAATAATCCTACTTCTCAGAATATTCACTACAATCTTCAAATATTCAATTCTTTCAATTTGGTATGTATTATTCTGTATATTCAATATCATTCTGTATTGAATTTAACATACACACACTACCTGATCTACATTCAATTTCTAAAGTCTATCTTTTGAGATTACAACAAATCCAAAATCTCATCTGGGCAAACATCAGCCAACTCGTATATCACTGGCAAATCTGCCAATGCTAGGCTCGATCTCAGTAGATCTACTGAATACAGAAGGATGCAATCTGCTCCTTTCCGCATTAATCGAATCACATATACAATACAGATATCAAAGGAATTCTAAATCTAACATCCTTATCGTGGTATTTCCACTGATCAGTCATCTCTGGTCTGACTCTTACCATTTTCGGGAAAAATTTTACAATATGTCTTTACTTGTTCAGCATATGCATATAAATAATGCGTTCAAATCAGAAACACAAGTACATCACAATCTATTTCTATTTCATGCTCATCTCACTGTAGTATACAATATATAGAGAAATTTCTGATATCATCATTTCCTCCACAAGAAAGGACATCAATACTGTTGTGCGTTCTGAAGCTACTTCTCAGTCGTGATTCTTTAACAATTCTGTTCCCTAAAATCTTCGGGAACTTCTTTGAGGACAAACTCTCGCAAAGTGTCCCGGCTGTTTACAGACATTGCATCTACTAAGTACTCCTTGACAGTGTTCTGTGGAATGTCTTCCTCCGCAAGTTCTGCAATATACTCCAGTATAACTCGGACTGGAAACACTGGAGCTAGATGAACTACTCTGTCCACCTCCTAATTTCTTAAACTGTTTCTTTTCGATCTTCAATGGTTCTTTCTTTTTACCACTGCTACTGCCAATCTCAACTCTGGAAGGCAGTTGTTGTGGATTCGGTGCTGGAAGATCAAATGATGCTCCCTGTTGTCCTATCAGAACCGTTTCTGCTCTTTTGGCTCTGTTCAATGTATCAGCAAAACTATTCGATTGCTTCACACTGACCAATGTACATATTTCTGGATTCAATCCCTGAATGAACTGGCTAGACACCGCATCATCATTCCTAGCCACAAGAGGGGCAAAACGTAATAAGGTGAAGAACTGAGCCAAATACTCATCAATACTCATCTGATTCTGTCTCAGGTTTGCAAATTCTGCACTTCTATCCCGTCTGTACGATGTAGGGAAGAATCTTTGATAGAATTCAAATTTAAAAATCTTCCACGAAATCACTGAACGGTTCTGTTCTAAAGCTCCTTTGGTTAGTAACCACCATGTTCTTGCAGTCTCTTGCAATTGGTGCTCAATCAGGTTAACTCTACACTCATCTGTGAAACCAAGGAATTCAAACACCATTTCTATCTCCTCAAGCCAATTCTCACAATCTACTGACGTCTCAGTTCCTTTCAGAATCGGCGGTTGAAACGACTGAAATCTCTTCATCTGTGTTTCTATCGGAGTCTCTGATACATCTATCTGTTCAATCGAAGTACTGCCCCTTTCTGTAATTCTTCTAGGCGGTATATCTGAGTATCAAACAGATTAATACGCAATCTATACAA
The DNA here is from genome assembly GCF_022965805.1 of Primulina eburnea. Taxonomy (NCBI): domain Eukaryota; kingdom Viridiplantae; phylum Streptophyta; class Magnoliopsida; order Lamiales; family Gesneriaceae; genus Primulina; species Primulina eburnea. The sequence goes on along the minus strand of NC_133106.1, from coordinate 14,298,308 downwards.
TCTATCTCAGCCCTCTTCTGAACATATACTTCTGATCTGGAATCGATTCTGATTCAGGCTTTGTATTTACATGCTGAAATCAATTCAGATATAATACAACATGTACTAGGGAAAGCGATAAACGATGCTAGCACACATCATGTAAGTCCACATTGACATAAATCTCATGCTAGCAATCACATGCAAGGAAGAAAATGCAATCTACCCCGCTCATTCCCTTCTAACTCAATCTGTAAATTCTATCAGTTCTGACTATCTCAGTCTAAAGGATCTATCGCTCTGATACCACCTGTTGTGGGGACCCGGGCTCTAACTCAATTCTTTTGGGATTTATTGGATCTTTGCTCGAAAATGTGGGTCAAATTTTTGCTTTTAACATGAACTCAAATGTATAATTAAAGCATAACATGTCTCTATATTAATTAAACAACATAATGTACCTACAAGTCTGTCTAGTACAATCATACGCTAGTGTTTAAATACCAACTACAAATATCAGTAGTACAAGTCTAATAAGCAAACACTAGAAATCTTCAACGCCCGAGATCTCCACGCTATCATCAATCTCTCATCTAGCTCGAGACCCAGATCCTGCCCCACCTGTTGCCATGCACACATACAAACACGACAACAGCCGGATAACTCCGGTGAGAACAAATCCCAGTATAAAACATGGTAAGCATGTACAGAAACAATCTAAATCATAAAACATGCTATCATGAACATATTCAAAAGTAATAGATTTCATAATCTATGAAATCAAATCAAAATAAGCATGCAACCCAATTCAGATACACATGCAATTTAACTCAAGTCATATAAACATGCTGTCATGACTGAAAGCAATAAACATGGGGTTCATAGTCTATGAAACCACATTCATAACCACATGCAGTTCTAGTCAAATCATGTCTAGACTCGACTCAACTATATCTCTAGGGATCCCGGGGTGAATAAGACGTCACTGTCTGTCACCTACCCTCCCAATCGGGGTGACGTACGTCTTATTCCTAGACTTCGGTCATATCTGTATCGAATAATCTACAATAGGAGGGTGTCTGCTCCTATGTAACGATACACCGAACGTCTAGAAGCCTGACTATCTGTCAAACTTTCCTATCTCAAATGCAATGTATAACAATCTGTAAACAAAGCATGCTCTTTTCAAAAGATTTGAATATAAGTCTATAAACAAATCATAATCATATCAAAAGATAAACAATAATCAAGTATGTGATTTTATTGGGAAACTCAAATGAGATCTGATTTGAGTTATATCTTCCCAGATATCACATGAATTATACCTTTGTCGTCCTGGTCTGACGAAGACGAAGTCTCGAATTCCAATCTGTCCATATCAAGTCTGAGATGACAATATCAAATACACTGTATCAATGTGTAACTCAATTCACGATCTGTTCTGATCAATACTCAACTCAGTATATAATCTGATCAATCTAAATTAACTGATGTTTCAACGGCATACTAATACAGTCTTGTAACTCCGTAAATCACAACATCACTGATATCATATCAAATTCATAACACAGACATATGGTATAATTTCCTCAGTCTGATTCCACAAATATACCGAATAATCTATTCAGAACATATGAGAATAATCATTTCTCCATTCTTGAATCAAGAACAATACCAATCTAGTGTTCAATCTAAATCAGTATCTTCAGAAAATCATAACAATTGTATAAACAGTCTATTCGTAAATCTGACTTCGATTATACAATACCTACGTTAGCAAATACACCATATCTAAAACATATACAGTTCTAACAACATCATATTTCCAAAACATCTCAAAACGTAATAAAACTTACGTCCTTGTGTAGCTCGAGTCGAGAGGAGTACGGTACTTCGTTCAAATTCGAATTCTGATGAACGGTCCTTCCACAATCGCCAATCAAAAAGGCGTAAGGATTTTCTATCAAAATCTCGACCTCCTTTTCTGAAATTCTGAGGGAAAACGTGTCATTCCTCTGTATATATACTGCATGCACTTCATGAAACGTGGCATCATTTTTCATGCAACACGCATGACCGCGGGTGCGGTGAGTGTAAGGAGTGCGGGTGCGCTCAAGCGGTGATCCTAGCCATTCTCTCGGCAGCTCAGACCGCGGGTGCGCTTCTTGCACGACCGCGGGTGCGGTGTCTTCAGCGCGGGTGCGCTCCGTCTAATACCGCGGGTGCGGTGTTTCTACGGGATTTGTACTTAATTTTCTGCACATGCACCGCGGGTGCGGTCGTGCTAGCACCGCGGGTGCGGTTGTGCAACTTCTAAATTCTAGTTTTCTGATCATGCCACACCTGGTTTCTCAAATCTTTCTTCCCTCATTGCATGTCATGCATTCTCATATCTTTCGAGTCTTACATTAACGAAGATTAACAATCTTGGTTTATCAATTCTATAATTCTTGGGCATTACAGCATGGGAAAGTGATAGCTTATGCTTCTCGTCAGTTGAAGGACTACGAGAAAAATTATCCTACTCATGATTTGGAGTTAGCAGCTGTGGTGTTTGCGTTAAAGATTTGGCGACACTATCTTTCTGGTGAAAAATGTGAAATTTTTACGGATCACAAAAGTTTGAGTTATTTGTTTTCACAGAAAGAATTGAATATGCGGCAGCGGAGATGGTTAGAACTTGTCAAGGATTATGATTGCACCATTAGCTATCATCCTGGTAAAGTTAATATAGTTGCAGATGCTTTGAGTCGCAAGTCAAGTTCAGAATTGAATGCTATGATTTCTAAACCTTTGTTCCTTGATTTGCAAAGGAATGAGATAAATTTGGTATCTTCAGGGACACTGGCTCGATTATCTACATTAGTTCTCCGCTCAACTTTGTTTGATCGAATTTTGAAAGAACAACAGTTCGATGTTCAGTTATTGAAGTTAAAAAGGAGTAATGAATTTACAGGAGTTTCTGAATTTGGATTGAATCGTGATGGTTTGATGACCTTTCGAGGTTAAATATGTGTTCCTATAGGTGAAAACATTCGAAGAGATGTACTCATAGAAGCTCATACGGCGCCATACTCTGTACATCCTGGTGGTACTAAGATGTACCAAGATCTTCGACGTCTTTATTGGTGTCAGGTATGAAGAAAGATATTACAGTATTTGTTTCTGAATGTCTAACCTGTCAGCAGGTTAAGATTGAACACCAAAGACCAGCGGGATTATTGCAATCTTTGCCTATACCGCAATGGAAATGAGAACACATCACAATGGATTTTGTGGTTGGATTGCCAAGGACTCAGAAAGGTTTCAATTCTATTTGGGTGATTGTAGATCGATTGACCAAGTCATCGCATTTTCTTCCTGTCAAGACAACATATCTATGAATCAATATGCCGAGGTATATATTCAAGAAATTGTGAGACTTCATGGTATACCGGTATCTATAGTGTCAGATCGTGATCCAAGATTTACATCAGAGTTTTGGAAAAGTTTACATCGAGCTTTGGGCACGAAGTTAGCCTTTAGCACCGCCTACCATCCTCAAAGCGATGGACAATCAGAAAGAGTAATTCAAATTCTTGAGGATATGTTAAGAGCTTGCACAATTGATTTCCCTGGGAGTTGGGATTCCAAGTTGCCATTGGTTGAATTCACGTATAATAATAATCAGTTTTCCATTGGCTTAGCACCTTATGAAGCCTTATATGGAAGAAAGTGTAGATCTCCTTTGTATTGGGAAGAGGTAGGTGAAAGAAAGATGTTGGGCACTGAGTTGATTCAACAAACAGCAGAAGTTGTGGCGTTAATTCAAGAAAGAATGAAGACAGCTCAGTCTAGACAGAAAAGTTATGCCGATGTGAGAAGACGGCCTTTGGCATTTGAGGTTGGTGATCATGTTTTTATCAAGATAGCTCCTCTAAAAGGAGTTATGAGATTTGGCAAGAAAGGTAAGTTAAGTCCTCGATACATTGGACCATTTGAAATTCTAGATAAGATTGGAGACCGAGCCTATCGTCTTGCATTGCCACCGGACTTGGACCGAATTCATAATGTATTTCATGTATCTATGCTTCGTAAGTATCTTGCGAATCCATCTCATGTTCTTCGGTACGAGTCAATGGAGCTTTTGCCTAACCTAAGTTATGATGAAATGCCGGTTCAAATTCTTGATCGTAAAGTTAAGGTGTTAAGGAACAAAGAAATTGGCATTGTCAAAGTTCTATGGAGAAATCAAGTGATTGAAGAGGCCACGTGGGAACCGGAAGAGGAGATGAAGCAACGTTATCCTAATCTATTCGACAGTAGGTAATTTCGGGGACGAAATTTTTTTTAAGGCCTAAAAACATCCTTTCTTGACTTAATATCCAACCTTTTCTTATTCCACTAAATTCTTATGAATTATAACAACCAAACTCCTTCTATAATCAGGCATAAAACATCTCCAAAAACTTGATCATATCAATATATGAATATCCCTTAACCATAACACATGAAATCAATGATCATAGCACAATAAAAACTTGGGATATTACAGTCACCGTAACCGATCCCCTTTCAAGTGGTATCCGAGCTATGGTTACAAATTTTGGTGTAGCAAATACATAATATTATATTGAGGTCGATTTTCTAACCGCATGAGATGATTTATTGCAACGTTTTCAAGGCCAAAATGGGGAGCATTTTGGGCAGCCAGTTGCTGCCCGTTTCGGGCAGCTTGGGCTGCCCGAAACGGGCAGCTAGGGCAGCCCATGGGCCTGCCCGAACAGCCCCATGTTTTTAAATAAAAAAAAATTATTTTGGTAAGTTGGCCGGAATCCGGCGACGGCGATGACGACAAGGGTTTCCAAAAGTGTTTTGGATAATCAAAGTGTCATGGGCCTTGATGTTGTTGTGCCATTAGATGGTTAACATATTTGTGAATTTTAAATGGGCCAAGTTGTTTTTGGTGAAAAATGAGTTTTTTGGGCCCTTAAGTTTAAAATTATAAAAGTTGCAAACATTTCTCATGAAATAAATATTTTAAGTTGGACTTTAAATATTTATAGTAAATGGTGATTTACAAGAAATTCGGTTATAAATAAATTAATTTGAAAAGAGACAAAGGTGTTTGTATACTTTGTTAATTTAATTTATAATCGTGGCGGTTAGTGATTGGATCAAGATATATATTATTGGATCAATTAATTATTATGATAATTAATTAATGGTGTATGCTATGTGATATTGTGCATGAAGGATGATCAAAAGCCCAATCCCAATTTGCTAGGTGTATGCTAGGATATTTTGTGTTGAATGATTATAATAATTATCAAATTTAAAGTGGGCTTGGTTTATGGCCCGTTCCCACCCCATGAGATGTATCCCTATTTGCCATGGATATTTATTTGTAAATATTAGTATAGTGGAAGAGCAAAATTGGAAGATGGTGGCCTTGATGATTATGAAGATCGAAGACATGTAAATATTGGAAGCTTATGTAATAGTTGCATTTGCATCCCATGCATTTCCTTAGGATTGGACCTAGGCCCGTGTTTAGCTCACACGGGCCATTAGTATTGGGGCGATTGATCATCATTGTTTTGTTTACTGTTTATAATATATGCATGATATGTTATAAATAATGAGTATGTGCGTTATTATTATGAGAATAACAAAGTTGCATGAATCCGGCAAACATACGATCAAACATGGCGAGCTTTTAAATAAAATTAATGATGAGACCTTTCAAAATTAAAAACCCTCATTTTGAATAAGATTCAAAATTAATATCAAGCCCGAAAAGGGGAATTATAAATTTGTTTATAATTTTCATGTCTTCCATCGACAATGGGTGCATGATGAATACTTCCCGTACTCGGGGCTCGGCTCATATTATTGGGGGAGCCCTGGGGGCCGGAAAGCTGTGACATTCATTGACATAGTGATGTGAACTACGTGGAACTCCCATGATTTCGGCTCATATTATTGGGGAACTCATGGCGACCTTCCATCAAGGTTTAACATCGATGGGTAAGGCTTGACACGTGAAGATGAACGACGTCATATTATTGGGTCCTAATCAAACGTGAGACAAAATTTTACGTAGAGGGTTGCATTGTGATGCAATTGGAAACTACCTTTTAGGAATTGTGATTGGCTGATATTATTCGGGATCATAATTCGCTAATTGGACCTTACGTACCTTATGAGGAAAGGAGTTTCCCGTTTTCACTAGAGAGTAGTGAAAGATGTCAAAACAGTGGGAGCAAATATTTATGAAGTAAAAGTCCAAACTTCATATCTTACTAAATATTTTAAAATAATCATCAACATTTATCTATTTTTACTTTTCTGTACAAATTGACAATGTCTTCGATTCGCAATCCGATATCTGCAATACTCGACAAACACATATTAACTGGACCTAATTACCTTACTTGGCTAAGAAACCTGAAAATCGTTTTGAATTCGGAAAGGGTAGCATATACATTGACTGAGTCGCCTCCTGTTGAGGCTCCGACTGACTGCACTCCTGAGGAATTGCAGGCTTACAAGGAATGGTGTGACCATGACTTGATAGCCAGGTGTTATATGCTGACTTCTATGAATGATGAGCTGCAGAGGCGTTTTGAAGATGCAAAGTGTGCTTCTGACATTCATTTGCATCTCAAGGAGCTCTTTGTTGAGCAAACACGGCCTCTTAGGCATGCTACCGTCAAGGATCTGATCACTTTGTGCATGCGAGATGGGGCCTCGGTCCATGAGCATGGCCTGAAGTTGATTGGGCTCGTGGACAAGCTCGTTGGCATGGATCTGATCTTGCCTTCGGAGTTGACCACCGACGTGTTGCTGTTATCATTGCCTAGCTCATTTGATCCTTTTGTGTTGAACTTCAACATGAACAAGATGGAGCCGACCCTTGAGGAGTTGGTGAATATGCTTGTTACGTTTGAATCAACCATCAAGAAAGAGAAGTTGGTTCTTTATGTGGATTCTTCATCTGGTACGAAGATTGATCCACATGGGAATGGAAAGAAGCGTTCTTTCCAATGTCCCAAGAAGAACGTTCCCTTGATGAGGCAATCTCCGAATCCCGTTGAGGCAGCCAGACAAGTTAAGGCTGACAAGACTGATGATGTATGTCATCACTGCAAGAAGCCTTGAAATTGGAGGCGTAACTGCAGGGAATATCTTGCCCAGAAGAGTTCTGGAAACGGTATGTTCTACATTGAAGTAAACATTTCAATTAACTCTACTTCTTGGGTATTGGATACCGGTTGTGGTTCACATCTCTGTAATGAGTTACAAGTGATGGGAAGAAGTTGGAGGCTCAGGGAAGGTGAGACCTTCTTGAGGATGGGCAATGGGGCAAGAGTTGCGGCCAAAGCTATTGAAGATGTTTACTTGCTTATGAACAATTGTTTTAAGTTAATCTTATGAGATGTTTTGTTTGTACCTAATTTTGTGAAAAAAATTGTTTCCATTTCTATGCTGATAAAAATGGATATTCTTGTTTATTTTGCAAAGGTGTTTGCAACATTTACATGAATGAATGTTTAATTGGTACTGGAGAACTTGAAAACGATTTCTACAGCTTAAAATTGAAAGATATTCCACTAAATGTGCATTCAAAGGCAAACACCATATGAGATATGGATGGGTAATGTGGGGACTCGGGCTCTAACTCAATTCTTTTGGGATTTATTGGATCTTTGCTCGAAAATGTGGGTCAAAATTTTGCTTTTAACATTAATTCAAATGTATAATTAAAGCATAACATGTCCTTATATTAATTAAACAACATAATGTACATACAAGTCTGTTTAGTACAATCCTACGCTAGTGTTTAAATACCAACTACAAACATCAGTAGTACAAATCTAATAAGCAAACACTAGAAATCTTCAACGCCCGAGATCTCCACGCTATCATCAATCTCTCATCTAGCTCGAGACCCAGATCCTGCCCCACCTGTTGCCATGCACACATACAGACACGACAACAGCCGGATAACTCCGGTGATAACAAATCCCAGTATAAAACATGTATGCATGCAATGTAACAAATCATACACCAATGCATAGCATATATCAATGCACATGAATATAAAATCTACAACATGTAAAGGAATACAAATCTGTAATCAACCTCTAATTCTTGACTCGATTCATTTCTACTCTAGGGATTCCGGTGTGAATAAGATGGTCTGCCACCTACCCAACCACTCGGGGTGACGGTACGTCTTATTCCTAGACTTCGGTCAACTCTGTATCGAGGGTCTACACATAGAGAAAATCTACTACTATGCGTCGATACACCGAAACGTCTAGTTTTAGCCGATCTGCCAATATCTCCAATCTCAGAACTTGAATATAAATCAATATACAAGACATTACATAATCAAATGTAATAACAATCTAGTATGTGATTTAGGTAAACTCGTATCAAATCTGAATCGAGTTGTGCAATCCCGTGACCACATGAATTATACCTTTCTTGTCGAATAGTCGGTGTCGTAGTCGGAGTCTCGCGTTCACAATAGCCAATACAAATCTGAAATGGAATAATCAATGTGCTATATATATATCACAACACAACTCAAACAATCTTGTGCAATTCAATAATGAGTCTCGGTATAAAATCGACGGCATAACGACGTACTTCTTCCATACCGATAACTCAACAACACTAAGCTCAATATCAACAATTCATAATCCATCAAAACACAATATCATACTGAAATTATTCCATCTCAATCAACTCATAATCTCAATCTAACATCAATATATATTCTGAAATCTGCATATTTTCAGTCCAACACATGCTGGAAAATCGAACCCATATCATACGGTCTCCACATTTCGATCCGGTAACGAATATATTATGCTCAATATATCAAGAACACATATTCTAACTCAAATCTGAATTCTTTCAACACATAAATATCGAAACATGCTGAAAATAACTGAAACTTACATCCTTGAATAGCAAATGATGAGAGGAGTTCAAAACCGAAGTCGGATCTAAAACCGGATAGCTAAATCTTTCACAATACTAATTCTAGTATGAAAAGCTTGAGGGAATAAGCTTGCTCTCGGTTATTTCTGCAGGAAGAATGAAGAAATAAAGACAGCTCAACTCATATATATATATATACCCTGCCAAGTGTCAACATTAAAATCAAAGGTGGCATTCTCGCATGCAGCACCGCGGGTGCGGTAAGTTTCTTAGCGCGGGTGCGCTCATGTTTCGGCAGCATTTCATTTTCCAGAAATCGTCGACCGCGGGTGCGGTATCTGCAAGACCGCAGGTGCGGTGATTCTACGGCCAAACTTCATAATTCTGAATAATACACCGCGGGTGCGGTCTTGTCCGAGACGCAGGTGCGGTATGGCTTCGTTCATTCTTTAAAAATTCTCATTTTTATGTCATGCATTCTCACCTTTTCAAATCTAACATCAATGACAACTGATAATTCTCGAGCCTTACATTTCTCCCCCTTTTAGACAGGAGTTTGTCCTCGAACTCGTAAGCAAATAATCATGCAAGTATATACAAAACAGTATAATCAAAACTGAAAGGAAGACTCACATCATATGAATAGCTCGGGATGTTTCTGTCTCATATCAGATTCTGTCTCCCAAGTTTCTTCCTCGATGCCATGACGACTCCACTGAACCTTCACAAGCGGAATGGGCTTGGTTCTAAGCTGTTTCTCTTTCCGATCAAGAATTTGTATCGGTTTTTCAACATAACTCAGAGTTTGATCTAACTCGGCTTCGTCGGGCTGCATGACATGAGAATCATCTGGCATATATCTGCGCAACATCGATACATGGAATACGTCATGTATTCCCGACAAAGAAGGAGGAAGAGCAAGTCTGTAAGCTCGATCGCCAATCTTCTCAAGAATCTCATACGGACCGACGTATCTAGGAGACAACTTTCCACGTTTGACAAATCTGACAACGCCTCTGAAAGGTGAAATCTTCAAAAATACTCTGTCTCCCTGCTCAAATACCAACGGTCTACGTCTGACATTGGCATATTTGGCTTGCTTATCCTGTGCCGTCTTCATTCGCTTCTGAATGATCTTCACTTTCTCGATCATCTCACGAATCATATCAGGCCCCAACTCTGGTACCTCAGAGATATCATCCCAGTACAACGGAGATCTGCACTTCTTTCCGTATAAAACTTCGAACGGTGCCATCTCAATGCTAGTCTGATAGCTGTTGTTTATGAAAACTCACACAACGGCAATGAATCTTGCCAACTAGTACCAAAGTCTAGTACTACAGCTCTCACCATGTCCTCTAAAGTCTGGATAGTCCGCTCTGACTGTCCGTCTGTCTGAGGATGATAAGTAGTGCTCAGGTGTAAAGTCGTACCCAAAGCCTGCTGCAAACTGTGCCAGAAGTGAGAAGTGAATCGTGGATCACGATCTGATACGATCGACTTCGGCACACCGTGCAATCTGACGACCTCTCTGACATACAACTCTGCCATCTGATCGTGTCGATAGGTCATTCTGTACGGAATAAAGCACGCTGATTTGGTCAGTCTGTCTATCACAACCCAAATCGTGTCACAGCCCCGCGAAGATCGAGGTAACTTCGTCACGAAATCAATGGAAATGTGATCCCATTTCCATTCAGGAATAGATAAACTCTGAAGTAACCCTCCAGGCTTCTTTCTTTCTGCCTTCACCTGCTGGCAATTCAAACATTTAGACACAAATTCTGCAATATCTGTCTTCATCTGCTTCCACCAGAATTGCGTCTTCAGATCATTGTACATCTTCCTGCCACCAATGTGAATGCTGAACCGACTACAGTGTGCCTCTAACAGGATCTGTCGTCTCAAATCTGAAACCTCTGGCACTACTAGACGGTTATTCACATACAGAACAGAATCTCTAACCTGATACTCTGATATATGACCAGCTCTGACCATATCAATCGATTTCTGAACGCTCGGATCAGTTCTCTGCGCTTCTTTGACCCTTATAATCAGATCTGGCTCAATCTGAATCGCAGCAAGTCGCAACGGTCTACTCTCTGTATCAAATGTCAACCCAGACAAGCAACAATCCTCTACTAAATTTGATACACCTACTGTCGACAAGGAAAGAGCACATACCTTTCGACTCAAGGCGTCTGCCGCTGCATTCGACTTCCCTGGATAGTACTTGATCTCGCAATCAAAATCTTTCAGTAGATCAAGCCATCGTCGCTGTCTCATGTTCAACTCTGACTGAGAAAAGAGGTACTTCAGGCTCTTATGATCGGAATAGATCTAAAATTTCTCGCCATACAGATAATGACGCCAAATCTTCAATGCAAAAACAATCGCCGCCAATTCAAGATCATGAATCGGATAACGAGTCTCGTGCGGCTTCAACTGTCTAGAGGCGTAAGCTATCACATGCCCTCGCTGCATAAGAACACATCCTAGCCCTCTGTGAGATGCGTCACAGTATACAACGAACTCACCTGTACCTGAAGGAATCGTCAAGACAGGCGCACTAGTCAGCCTCTTCTTCAATTCTACAAAACTGGCTTCACAATCTTCAGACCATACAAATGGCATGTTCTTCTGTGTCAACTGGGTGATAGGCTTCGCTATACTGGAGAAATCTTGGATAAAACGACGATAATACCCGGCTAGACCCATGAAACTGCGTATCTCTGGCACAGAAGTCGGTCTCGGCCAACTGATCACAGCCTCAACTTTACTCGGATCTACCGCAATACCATCTCCAGATATAATGTGTCCCAAAAAGACAACTTGTTTCAACCAGAATTCGCACTTGGACAATTTGGCGTATAACTTCTCTTTTCTCAAAGTTTGCAATACAATTCTCAGATGATCTGCATGCTTAGTCAGACTCTTCGAATATACCAAAATATCATCAATGAACACAATCACAAAATCATCTAAATATCTCTGAAAGATGCGGTTCATCAAACTCATAAATACCGCTGGTGCATTCGTTAAACCGAAAGGCATAACAATAAACTCGTAGTGCCCATACCTGGTTCGGAATGCAGTCTTCGGAATATCAACGTCTCTAACTCTGAGCTGATGATACCTCGATCTCAAATCAATCTTCGAGTAAACTGAAGATCCTTGAAGTTGATCAAATAAGTCATCGATGCGAGGCAAAGGATACTTGTTCTTTACGGTTGCCTTGTTCAACTGTCTGTAATCAATACATAACCGCATCGAACCATCTTTCTTTCGAACAAATAGCACCGGAGCACCCCAAGGTGATACACTCGGTCTGATGTATCCCTTGGACAGAAGGTCTTCAAATTGTGTTTTCAATTCTTTCAGTTCCATAGGCGCCATCCTATACGGAGCTTTCGAGATAGGAACACTGCCTGGCACAAGATCTATGCCAAAATCTACCTCTCGGACAGGAGGCAATCCCGGAATCTCATCTGGAAAAACATCTGCAAACTCGCAAACCACTGGCAGATCTGCCAATGCTGGGCTCGACTTCAGTAGATCTACTGAATATACGAGAAAGCCCTCTGCTCCTCTCTGAAGCAATCTACTCATAGTCAGAGCAGATACTAAGGGAATCCGAGATCTGGAATCTTTTCCATAGAATTTCCACTCATCTGTCATGTCGGGTCTGAATCTGACAATCTTGTGGAAACAATCTACAGTAGCCATGTACTTGGTTAACATATCTATGCCAACTATACAGTCAAAATCAGCTAAACCAAGTACTACACAATCTAGATCAATCTCATGCCCCTTAAACTGAAGCATACAGTGTCTAACAGTAGTCACAGATATCAGACCACTTCCCAACGGAGAAGTTATAGACACTACAGTCGACAAAGACTCAACAGGCAATGAATGTCTTAATGCAAAATGCTCAGATATGAATGTATCTGATGCACCTGTGTCAATCAACACATATGCAGGATAACCGCAAAGAAAACAGTTACCTGCTATCACGTCATCGGGCGCATCCTGAGCCTGCTCCTCTGTCAAGGCAAAGACACGGGCCTGCTGTCTGGGAGGTTGACTCACTGTCTGACTACCTCCTGGTCTTTGCTGGATCTGTGCAGATGGTGGCTGGAAAGTGTGTACAGAGGATGCCTGTCTCTCAATCTGTGGCGCTGGTGCTGATGACCCCGTGCTTTGGAATCGTTGTGCACCTCTCTGGGGACAAACTCTGGAAAAGTGTCCCGGTTGCCTACAGATGTTGCAGCGTCCCATAACTCCTTGACACTGCTCGGTGGCATGTCGCCCTCCGCACGAACTGCAATACGCGCCACTATAATCTGAACCCTGACCTCTCTGTCGAGATCCACTTGAGCTCGATGAACTACTCGCGGATTTCTTAAACTGCTTGCCCTTAGCCTTCAAAAATTCCTTCTTGCCATTACTACTGGACCCACTATCAAATCGAGGAGGAGGTGGTGGAAACTGAGTGGTAGACTGTGGCTGTCTCTGCCCCTGAACAACGTAAGAAGCGCCTCGCTGCCTGATCAAGCCAGCATCTGCTCCCTTCGCTCGGTTCAGTGCCTCCGAAAAAGTATTAGGCCGTCCCGTGTTCACCAAAGTAAAGACACCTGGGTTCAACCCATTGATGAACTGATCGGCCACTGCCTCGTCGTTCCCTGCCACATGCGGTGCAAATCGAAGCAACGCAGAAAATTTAGCAACATATTCCTCGATATTCCAATGTCCCTGCCTCAGATTCGCAAATTCAGCCCCTTTATCTTTTCGGTAGGAGACGGGGAAGAAGCGCTGATAGAACTCATCCTTGAAGACTTTCCAAGTAATGTCAATGCCTTGGTGCTCCAAGGATCTCTTCGCAGTCAACCACCAGCTCTTTGCAACCTCTTGCAGCTGATGCCCTACCAGTTTTACACGTCGCTCATCAGTATATGCCAAAGACTCAAACAACATCTCGATATCATCAAGCCAGCTCTCGCACTCTACTGCACTCTCTGTGCCCTTCAGCGTAGGAGGATGGAAAGACTAAAACCTCTTCAATAAAGTATCCATCGGCGTAGCGGTGACATCCATCTGTGCACCTGATGTGCTACCCTGTTCTGGCTGTGGTATACGTCTAGGCGGCATAAATCTGATTATCAAACTGATTAGTACACAATCAATATCATCCGTCTCAGCCCTCATCTGATCATAAACCTCTGATCGAGAATCGGTTCTGATTCAGGCTTGACAAGTATATGTTGTAAATCAATTCAGATAATACAACAACATACAATAGGGAAATCAATAAATCATGCTAGCATCTCAAAAGCAAGGAAGATGACTCGATCTACCCCGCTCATTCTATTCCATCTCAGTCTACAGAACCTACTGCTCTGATACCAACTGTTGTGGGGACCCGGGCTCTAACTCAATTCTTTTGGGATTTATTGGATCTTTGCTCGAAAATGTGGGTCAAAATTTTGCTTTTAACATTAATTCAAATGTATAATTAAAGCATAACATGTCCTTATATTAATTAAACAACATAATGTACATACAAGTCTGTTTAGTACAATCCTACGCTAGTGTTTAAATACCAACTACAAACATCAGTAGTACAAGTCTAATAAGCAAACACTAGAAATCATCAACGCCCGAGATCTCTACGCTATCATCAATCTCTCATCTAGCTCGAGACCTAGATCCAGCCCCACCTATTGCCATGCTCACGTACAGACACGACAACAGCCGGATAACTCCGGTGAGAACAAATCACAATATAAAACATGTATGCATGCAATGTAATAAATCATACACCAATGCATAGCATATATCAATGCACATGAATATAAAATCTACAACATGTAAAGGAATACAAATCTGTATTCAACCTCTAATTCTTGACTCGATTCATTTCTACTCTAGGGATCCCGGTGTGAATAAGACGGTCTGTCACCTACCCAACCACTCGGGGTGACGGTACGTCTTATTCCTAGACTTCGGTCAACTCTGTATCGAGGGTCTACACATAGAGAAAATCTACTACTATGCGTCGATACACCGAAACGTCTATTTTTGGCCGATCTGCCAATATCTCCTATCTCAGAACTTGAATATAAATCAATAAACAAGACATTACATAATCAAATGTAATAACAATCTAGTATGTGATTTAGGGAAACTCGTATCAAATCTGAATCGAGTTGTGCAATCCCGTGACCACATGAATTATACCTTTCTTGTCGAATAGTCGGTGTCGTAGTCGGAGTCTCGCGTTCACAATAGCCAATACAAATCTGAAATGGCATAATCAATGTGCTATATATATCACAACACAACTCAAACAATCTTGTGCAATTCAATAATGAGTCTCGGTATAAAATCGACGGCATAACGACGTACTTCTTCCATACCGAGAACTCAACAACACTAAGCTCAATATCAACAATTCATAATCTCATCAAAACACAATATCATACTGAAAGTATTCCATCTCAATCAACTCATAATCTCAATCTAACATCAATATTTATTCTGAAATCTGCATATTTTCAGTCCAACACATGCTGGAAAATCGAACCCATATCATACGGTCTCCACATTTCGATCCGGTAACGAATATATTATGCTCAATATATCAAGAACACATATTCTAACTCAAATCTGAATTCTTCCAACACATAAATATCGAAACATGCTGAAAATAACTGAAACTTACATCCTTGAATAGCAAATGATGAGAGGAGTTCAAAACCGAAGTCGGATCTAAAACCGGATAGCTAAATCTTTCACAATACTAATTCTAGTATGAAAAGCATGAGGGAATAAGCTTGCTCTCGGTTATTTTTGCAGGAAGAATGAAGAAATAAAGACATCTCAACTCATATATATATATACCCTGCCAAGTGTCAACATTAAAATCAAAGGTGGAATTCTCACATGCAGCACCGCAGGTGCGGTAAGTTTCTTAGCGCGGGTGCGCTCATGTTTCGGCAGCATTTCATTTTCCAGAAATCGTCGACCGCGGGTGCGGTGATGCTACGGCCAAACTTCATAGTTCTGAATAATACACCGCGGGTGCGGTCTTGTCCGAGACGCAGGTGCGGTATGCCTTCGGCAATTCTTTAAAAATTCTCATTTTTATGTCATGCATTCTCACCTCTTCAAATCAAACATCAATGACAACTGATAATTCTCGAGCCTTACAGGTAAGCCTCCCAAATATTCTTGTCTTAGAATGTGGGGGTGCCCTGCTTATGTGAAGCAGGTAGTGGGAGATAAATTGGTTTGTCTATCCATTTTATGTTACTTTGTGGGATATCCAAGGAATTCAGTTGGATATCATTTCTATCATCCCCAAGAAACAAAGGTGTTTGTTTCTAGGAATGCAACCTTTTGTAAAAAGAATTTCTATTGGATAGAAAAGGGGAGATGATAGAACTCGAAGAGGTTCGAGAGACACCCACAATTGTAGAACCCACACCCGAAGAGCCAAGAGAGGAGATACAAGCTCCTAAAAGATCCGAGAGAGTCTCGAGACCAACTATGAGGTATGGTCTGCTTCTTGGAGAGGGCCATGATGAGCCTAACCATGGATGAGATCCAAGGACCTTGAAGGAAGCATTATCTGATGCCGATTCATCCACGTGGCTTGAAGCGATGGAATCTGAGATGAATTCCATGCATTCGAACCAAGTGTGAAATCTCGTGGATCCACCTGAGGGAATTGTTCCCATAGGGTGTAAATGGATTTACAAGAGGAAACATGGGGCAGATGGAAAGGTATTGACCATCAAGGCGCGATTGGTGGCAAAAGGATATACTCAAAGACAAGGAGTTGACTTTGAGAAAACCTTTTCTCCAGTTGCAATGTTCAAGTCCATAAGGATATTGCTAGCCATAGCTGCATGGTATGACTATGGGATATGGCAGATGGATGTTAAGACAGCCTTTCTTAATGGGGATATTAAGGAAGAGGTTTGCATGTCTCAACCCGAAGGGTTTACATCTATCGGAAGTGAGCATATGGTATGCAAACTTCAAAGATCTATTTATGGTCTAAAGCAGGCATCTAGGAGTTGGAACCTGATATTCGACAGTACAATCAAAGAGTTTGGTTTTTCTAAGAACCCTGAGGAACCCTGTGTGTATAAGAAGGTCAGTGGGAGTGTTGTGACATTCCTGGTGTTTTATGTTGATGACATTCTAATCATTGTAAATGATGTAGGAATGTTGCAATCAACTAAAATATGGTTAGCAAGTGAGTTCTCGATAAAGGACTTGGGTGAAGCATCTTTTGTATTGGTAACACAGATCTATAGAGATAGATCAAGAAAATTGCTTGGTCTCACCCAGTCCACATACATTGATACCATCATGAAGCGGTTCTCGATGGATGAGTCCAAGAGAGGACATCTACCAATGTGTCATGGTGTGTCCCTATCCAAGTCTGTCTTTCAAAACTGATGCAGAGATAGCGGCGATGACAAGCATTCCTTATGCATCCGCGATTGGTAGCATCATGTATGAGATGATATCTACACGTCCTGACGTGGTTTTCTCACTAATTGTAGTGACTAGATATCAATCGAACCCTGGTCTTCCACATTGGAAAGCTGTGAAAGACATCCTCAAGTAGTTGAGAAGGACCAATAAATTGTTCTTGGTCTATGGGATGGAGAACTGAAATTGGAAGGCTATACTGACTCTAGCTTCCAAAGCGATATCGATGACTCGAAGTCAACCTCTGGGTTTGTATTCATGCTCAATGGTGCTGCTGTCTCTCGGAAGAGTTCCAAGCAAGACAATACTGCGGATTCCAGCATAGAGGCCGAATACATGGCTGCATCAGATGCAGCAAGGGAGGTTGTTTGGATAAGAAATTTCGTCTAAGAGTTGGATGTCATTCCTAATGGAGTTGCTCCTTTCCCTATGTTGTGTGACAACACGGGAGCTTTAGCTCAAGCAAAGGAGCCAAGGTCTCATCAGAAGTCCAAACATGTATTGAGAAAGTACCACATCCTCGGAGAGATTGTGGAAAGAGGAAGAAGTGTCTTTTGACATAGTCGGCTCCGCAGATAATGTTGCTGATCCACTAGCTAAGCCTTTACTTGGACCATTATTCGAGATGCATCGCGAATCAATGGGTTTGAAGCATATGGGTAGTTGGCTCTAGTGCAAATGGGAGATTGTTAGAGTAGGTGTCTGTCGAGCCAAGTGTTGGCCGAGTGTTCACAATGAAACTCTATGTATAAGCAATCTTTATTTTAATAATATTTGAAATTATTGTTTTGGCAAATCTTTATCTGTATACCCATGCTAGTTGCATAAATAAAGCCCTTGAATATACAAATAATAGAAAGAATATGAGATGCTCATATGATGAGTATCATGAAACTCATATTTGGAATACTGTA
Source organism: Primulina eburnea (assembly GCF_022965805.1). Classification (NCBI taxonomy): domain Eukaryota; kingdom Viridiplantae; phylum Streptophyta; class Magnoliopsida; order Lamiales; family Gesneriaceae; genus Primulina; species Primulina eburnea. The sequence continues at coordinate 14,279,970 of NC_133106.1, read as the reverse complement.
TATTCTAAACAGTTCCTAGTTGATTCAGCCGCCGCTAAGAAGGATATAGGCCGCTATAGTTCGAGACTAGTATCTGCGATGTGAGTACCATGTTTCATTGGTAGGGGACATTGTGTTGTCCGAGCAAGCAGATATGTGCTCCTGGAAGAGTGCACTGAACAACCCTCTATAAAAGAACTTTCCAAGTGGTTCTCACTTATCGAGTGGAAACGTCTTGGTTTATAGTTGTACACCATTAGTCCTTATGACCCGGGACAAAATTGAGACACTATTTGCTAGAATTACACTTTGACTTGTTTACCGACTCTCATGGGATCATCAGGTGGCAAGGTTGGGTGTTCTGTCGAAACATATAGGAGTCGATGCATTGTAGTCGGGGATTCACCGCTTACCTTCGGGTATGGATATCCTATGTGTTATCATATGTACGTAGGTTGAAATCTCTGATCAGATTACGGTGGTAATTGTGAAAGGGGTTTCATAGATTACACCATTGATGCAACTACAACATGACACATAGTATCGATTCATTGACAACTCTCGATAAACCAATGGTTGTCGAATCGATCGGGATATATGAGTTGAAGGGACTGTACTGTACACTTGCCATAATTGAATGGTTCTTGCAAGCACAATCATTTGATACCTTGGGAATCATATAAGCGATGCTGCTAGGCGTTTAACATGATTGGTTGGGTACTATCAGACTTGAGTTCTGACGTTCTTGTTATCAAGGTGTTGATAAGTAAGAATGGAGCAATTGGGGTATGCTCATATAAGGACATGTTTAGTCCGAATCACATGGAGATGTGAACCCACGGCTACTTGTATTAATGAACCATTGAGGGCCACACAAGTACTAGCTTTCTAGATCCCGTTGAGAAGAGAAATAGTTCAATGTGTTGAACGGCTTATAAAGGAGTTTATAAGCGTAAAGAAAATTAGAAGTATGACTTCTATAAAGGAGAAAATAGTTCAATGTGTCGAACGGCTTATAAATGAGTTTATAAGCGTAAAGAAAAATAGAAGTATGACTTCTATGAGAGAAATGTAAATTTTAATTTATGGAAGTGTTCCTAAATTAAAAGTTGGCCAAGTAAATAATGTATTTGAAAATTGTGATTTTCATAAACATTATTATGGACTAAATTAAATTATTTCAAGTGTTGAATTAATTAAACACTAGTGGACCTAGTAGACTCCAAATAATTAAATTATTTCAATTGTTGAATTAATTAAATTATATTGAGTCTTGTAGAGCTCAATTTAAATAAATTATTTAACTAGTGGACTTGAGTAAATTCAAGTAAATATTTAATTAATCTCAAAATGTTTGAGATAATTAAATTTAGTCCATGGTTTTTAATTGTTAAAAACACCATATAATATTGCATGCATGGGAGGTGAAGAGTTGAAGACAACTTTTCAAATATCAAGGCTTGGCATGCTACTTTTGCCTTAAGCTTTTTGCAAGACCAAGATAAGTCTTCCTCTCCTATTTTTTGATATGCAATGGCCGAAATTCTAGTCAAGTTTTCTCTCCATTTTTCTCTCATTTTTCTTCTTCAAGTGTTGAGGAAAGAAAATAATTCTCATTGAAAAATCCTCTTAGTTTTCTAATGCAAATTAAGAGGGGATCTACCTAGTTGGTGGTGGGCTTAATAGTTGAGCAAGGAGTGCTCAAAGGAAGCTTGAAGATAGTTTCTACCATTGAAGAGCTAAGGTGTTTACACCTTAGTTGGAGCCATACATCAATCCTTGTGATTGATAGGTAAAATTCTAAACACACTATGAATGTCATTCTTGTGTTTTATTGTATTTGCTACACACAAAATCAAGGTGGCAGAAATTTCTTATGAAAAATTCGATTTTTAAACTACTTGCAAGAAAAATTAGTAGAAAAAAAATATTCCTCACCAAAAGGTCACGATAACTCCAAATAAAGTCGCTCGTCACTCTTCTCTAATTTTTTTTGTTTTTTTGCTCACAACAAGTACTCACTAGTCACTCCAAAAAAAATAACACTCACACTCAAATGTTTCCACTCAAATTTTGATGTTTTTCTTGAAGTGTTGTAAGGGCCAAGATCTTGACTCTGTTAATATGAGATTTTAATTATATTAACATGAGATTTTTGAAGTTAAATTGATATAATTATAGACGGGCTACTATGAGACCAGATTGGCCAAACAAGTAGAGTATACAATTTTTGGGACAGAAGTGTTGGCGCCCGAGCGGTAAAGATCGACCGCCCGAGCGCCAGTGTCCCTGAAAAGTACGTCGCGGGCAGAAGATGTGGCGCCCGGGCGGTAGATTATTACCGCCCGAGCGCCAAGAGTGCGACTTGAAATTGCGGGACAGAAGATACCGCGCTCGAGCGGTAGATTTCCACCGCTCGAGCGCCGACCGAAATTCACGAAAAGTAAACACGTTGCCTTAACATGCAATTGGGATAAATATACATATATATCATTCTTCAGAATGAAGAATCAACAAAAGTCGAGGAGAAGCTTCAGAGAATTTGTGTGGAAAATCCTTACGCCTTTTGTGAGAAATCCGTCCGTCTGTTTTTGAATCCGATTATAGTACTGTGTTCCTATCAACGCAGGCTACAACTGGACGTAAGTTTGTTACGTTTAGACAAGATTTGAATTTATGATATTGTCAGAATTGAATAGGATTCAGATATGGTGTTCCTGCTACAGTAGATATTATAGAATTGAAGTCAGATTGAAGAACAGATTGTTTCTGTATTTGTTATGATTTTCCAAAGATATTGACAGAGATTCGATATCAGATTTGTGTTATCGTTGAGATTAGGAGTTATGTCAGTATTGATTATGAGTTTTGGTTTATATCTGTGATGTTTGGATTGACGGGATTATCGAGACAATATTATTATACCATCGAAAACATCAGTTGATTGATATTGATCAGAGTCGGTATTTATTTAGATTGTATTATGATACCGTATGTCGATTGACATTGATCAGAGTATATTTTGATTTAAATATTGATCAGAGCATGTTCCGGATTGGGTTATTTATTGATATTGTGACTGTTCAATATTGTGATTACCAGATTTGGGAATGGACCGAGATAGAGTCGGGAATTCTTCTTCATCTTCTGAACGAGAAGAGAAAGGTATAAGTCAATGTGGTATTGGGAGATGGACTTGAGTCGGTATAGACTTGGGTTTCCCTAAATCACATACTTTACTTTAGTGCATTGATATTTGCATTGATTTGATTAATATACTTGTTATCTTGATATCTAGACAACAGGTATTGGTCGAAATGTCTTGTGACACACCGTGCCGGATAGTGGTGGTATCGCCACAGCACATTGCACGATGTCACAAGATAGGATGCTAGCGATAGAGCTACAGTCCTTAACGGTTAGGTCAGGACAATGGATGTTTGGTTATATCGAGTAATGGAATCTATTACGGAATTCGATATAGGAACACCATATTTGGTTATATCGAGTGATGGAATCTATTACGGAATTCGATATAGGAACACGATATTTGGTTATATCGAGTAAAGGGTATTGGAATTCTTCTATTACGGAATTCGATATAGGAATACCAGGGCACTGGTTATATCGAGTAATAGAGATTATTGTTCCATCCTTTACGGAATTCGATATAGGAATACCACATCTAGAAACCGGGATCCCTAGACTAGGATTGAGTCTAGTCTGAATTTTGTAGCTACGAGTATAGTTGACAGTGTGTTATTGATTATGTTTCAGATTCGTTACATATTGTTGATACCTGATTACATGCTTTATATTTGTTATATGATTGCATGTTTCATTGATTTATACTGGGAGTTATTCTCACCGGTTTATCCGGCTGTTGTCTTGTCTGTATGTGTACTTGACAACAGGTGGGACAGGTTCAGGGTCGAGGAGATGAGGAGAGATCGAGTTAGAGTGGAGACTTCGGACTTTGATCTGAGATAGGGTTTGAACAATTGATATTAGATGTTAAACTCTAGTTTGAATAACTGTTTTGTAATACAGGATTTGTATTTCATATACTGAGATGTATATATGTTTTATTTCACTACGTTCCGCAATTTAAAAAGAAAATTTTTTTAGACCCTGTTTTATAATTGATTAATTAGTCCCAATGATGATTAAGAACTTGATTAGCGTCCGGGTCCCCACAACAGGTGGTATCAGAGCGATAGATCCTTTAGATTGAGATAATCAGAGTTGATAGATTTTTCTGATTAATATAGCAGAGAATGAGCGGGGTAGATTGAATTTTCTTCCTTGCATGTGATTGCTAGCATGAGATTTATTTTAATGTTGATTGACATTGTGTGCTAGCATGAGACTATGTGTTTCTGCTTTGAGATACATGTTTCCCTGATTATTTGATTTGAATGGGTATTATGTATTCTTGAATATAAATCAGATCTGATTTCTGATCAGCTGTAAGATTATCAGAGAAATATTAGAACAGATTGGTTGTACTGGATTACTAATGTTTTGGTAATCAGATATAGCTCCCTGAAGGATTCCTGAAAAAGGCAGTACTTCGTATGATCAGATAGATAGATCAGAATCTCAGATAGATGTGTCAGAAACTCCAATGGAAACGAAGTTGAGGGAATTTCAGTTACTTCAGCCACCGATTCTGAGTGGTATTGAGACATCGGAAGATTGTCAGAACTGGTTGGATGACATAGAAATACTGGTCGATTTACTGGATTGTACCGATGAACAGAAAGTTAAATTTGTAGTTTATCAGTTACGGGAGGCTGCCAGAAATTGGTGGATTACGATCAGAGGCATCTTAGAACTACGTGGTATTGTGATCACGTGGGAAGTTTTCAAAGCTGAATTCTATCAAAGATTTTTCTCAGTTTTATATCAGGAGGACAAAAGAGCGGAATTTGAGAAATTGAGACAAGGTCAACTTAATGTTGAAGAATATGTTGCGAAATTCTCTACGCTACTGCATTTTGCTCCTCATTTGGCTGGAAATGACGAAGCTGTAGTGAATCAGTTCGTCAGAGGATTGAATTCAGAAATAGTTGCATTGATGAACATGCAGCAACCTTATCATTTTGCTGATGCTTTGAGTAAAGCAAGGAGGGCGGAGGCGAGTCTGATTAGACAATTGGGAAGATTGAGCGTGAAGCAATCCCAGACACAGCAATCCCCTCTCCGATTTGAACGTGGCAGCACGAGTGGAAAGCAAGAGTTGCTTAAAGCTCGAAAGAAATCGTTCAAGAAATTAGGAGGTGGTTCCTCTAGTTCCAACGGTTCTAGCCCGAGCTATATTGGGGTGTATTGCAGAACTTGTGGGGGAAGACATCCCACAGAGCAATGCCAGGGAGTGACTGGTACTTGTCATATCTGTAGACAACAGGGACACTTTGCTAGAGTCTGTCGCCAGAAGGGTCCTCGAAGATTTTAGAGAGCAGAGTCATTGGTGATAATGACAGAAGAACAGACCCAGAACATCATAGATACTATTTCTTTATGATTATATTGCATATGTAGTGATATGTACTAAGGCATTTTTATAAGTATCTGTGATTGAGTAGCATGGAGATATGCTGTATCTATGGAGTTTGTTTATATTGTGGTATTAATTTCCTTGATTGTTGAGGAAAATGATGATATCTAAGATTTATATGATGATATATATATACTGCAGTAAGATAAGAATGAGATGGAGTTAGATTGGGCTGTACTTGTGTATGATGATCTGATTTAATTGCATTACTTGAAATTGTAATGATGAACAAGTACAGAGATATTGTAGAAATTATTCCAGAAATGATGATAAACGGAGATTTTCCGGTAAGGACTCTAGATTCAGAATTTCTGTGATATATGCATTGTTTATAACTCGATTATTACAGAAAGGAACAGATAGTATCCTTATGTATTCAGTAGACCTACTGAAATCGAGTTTAGCAACTACCGATTTGATAGTTACGTAAGGATTGATTGATATTTGCCTAGATAAGATTTCAGATGTGTAGATATCAGAAAGGTAGATTTCAGAATTGAATCGATACCAGATGAGATATGGCAGATGATTTAGGCACTGTGAAGATTGATCATTAGTCAGAATGATCAGTATTGCCAGCAATCGTTGTTTTATGAGTTTTCTTAAACTCACTAGATCTGTATAGGTTGTTTTTATTTCGAATCTGACTGTTATTACTGTGGTTTGCATGTATGTTTGATACAGAATATTGTAAACAGTTGAGAGTTGCAACAGTTCAGAAATGTTATATCAGAATGTTTCAGAATTGCATAACAGAATTTGATATTTGTAGTCAGAGCCGAATAACAGGTAGGTATTTCTTCTTTATTTTTTTATTATTAACTGATTGGTTATACAGAATAGTTCGAATCTGAAAGCACAGATAGTGTCAGAAATGCACAGTAGTGGATTCAGTTTTCATCTTGATGTTTGATAAGGTATAATATTCGAACAGATAGTTGTAATATAAACAGATTAAATCAGTTATGACAGAAATTGTACCGCAATGCTAGCAGAAATTGTACAGATATGTCTGAATCGCTAACAGAAGAAGACAGAAAGATAGAAATCAGAAGGTTATTACAGATTTTGTATATTTCTGAATAGAAATGGGAGTACATTTCTATGGCTTTCGTAATGAAAATACCGTCATTTTTACCAGATTGAGATATGATATGATTATGATTGACAAATTACTCAATCCATATCTATCAGTTTGTACCAGACTACGTACAAACAGAACTAGATGACGTAGATCGATGTCAAAGAAATGTTCAGATGGAACAGAAAATTTAAGTAAATTATATCAGATTGTGATTTTGACTGAGTTTGTACTTGTGATAGAAGATATCATGAGCTCTTTCGCAGATTTTTCACAGATTGACAGATAGTCAGAGGGTATTATCCAGATATTGGTAGAATTTTGGTGCTGGATGTTAGCACTAGTTGTTATGATTTATTGTCACTGTATGACTTACTGCATGACAATAGCTATTAAGATAGTTTAGAATGGATAGAATTAATAAACCAATGTCGGATGGTGATGATTGGTACTTGAACTCGAAGATAGAATAGATATTTGATTGGGATAAACATATGACATAACAATTGCTGCTATTGCTTTGTTACGAACGAATAAATGGGCATATACGGATGTTGTATAGCCAGTAATGCGAGATGGATTCTGTCATAATGATTTTGAGAAGTATTATGATATTAGAATTCTTGAATTCTTATTTCAGACTAGAATCAGAGATGGATCAAAGAAAAATACCTCAGAATGATGTTAGTGAGATGAGTTTGGATGTTAAACTCTATTATACATTTCTTCTGGTATATCAGAATTGATTGCTTGTGAGTTCGAGGACGAACTCAGATCTAAGAGGGGGAGAAATATAAGGGCCAAGATCTTGACTCTGTTAATATGAGATTTTAATTATATTAACATGAGATTATTGAAGTTAAATTGATATAATTATAGACGGGCTACTATGAGACCAGATTGGCCAAACAAGTAGAGTATACAATTTTTGGGACAGAAGTGTTGGCGCCCGAGCGGTAAAGATCGACCGCCCGAGCGCCAGTGTCCCTGAAAAGTACATCGCGGGCAGAAGATGTGGCGCCCGGGCGGTAGATTATTACCGCCCGAGCGCCAAGAGTGCGACTTGAAATTGCGGGACAGAAGATACCGCGCTCGAGTGGTAGATTTCCACCGCTCGAGCGCCGACCGAAATTCACGAAAAGTAAACACGTTGCCTTAACATGCAATTGAGATATATATACATATATATCATTCTTCAGAATGAAGAATCAACAAAAGTCGAGGAGAAGCTTCAGAGAATTTGTGTGGAAAATCCTTACGCCTTTTGTGAGAAATCCGTCCGTCTGTTTTTGAATCCGATTATAGTACTGTGTTCCTATCAACGCAGGCTACAACTGGACGTAAGTTTGTTACGTTTAGACAAGATTTGAATTTATGATATTGTCAGAATTGAATAGGATTCAGATATGGTGTTCCTGCTACAGTAGATATTATAGAATTGAAGTCAGATTGAAGAACAGATTGTTTCTGTATTTGTTATGATTTTCGAAAGATATTGACAGAGATTCGATATCAGATTTGTGTTATCGTTGAGATTAGGAGTTATGTCAGTATTGATTATGAGTTTTGGTATTATATCTGTGATGTTTGGATTGACGGGATTATCGAGACAATATTATTATACCGTCGAAAACATCAGTTGATTGATATTGATCAGAGTCGGTATTGATTTAGATTGTATTATGATACCGTATGTCGATTGACATTGATCAGAGTATATTTTGATTTAAATATTGATCAGAGCATGTTCCGGATTGGGTTATTTATTGATATTGTGACTGTTCCAATATTGTAATTACCAGATTTGGGAATGGACCGAGATAGAGTCGGGAATTCTTCTTCATCTTCTGAACGAGAAGAGAAAGGTATAAGTCAATGTGGTATTGGGAGATGGACTTGAGTCGGTATGGACTTGGGTTTCCCTAAATCACTTACTTTACTTTAGTGCATTGATATTTGCATTGATTTGATTAATATACTTGTTCTCTTGTTATCTAGACAACAGGTATTGGTCGAACTGTCTTGTGACACACCGTGCCGGATAGTGGTGGTATCGCCACAGCACATTGCACGATGTCACAAGATAGGATGCTAGCGATGAGCTACAGTCCTTAACGGTTAGGTCAGGACACTGGATGTTTGGTTATATCGAGTAATGGAATCTATTACGGAATTCGATATAGGAACACCATATTTGGTTATATCAAGTAAAGGAATCTATTACGGAATTCGATATAGGAACACCATATTTGGTTATATCGAGTAAAGGGTATTGGAATTCTTCTATTACGGAATTCGATATAGGAATACCAGGGCACTGGTTATATCGAGTAATAGAGATTATGGTTCCATCCTTTACGGAATTCGATATAGGAATACCACATCTGGAAACCGGGATCCCTAGACTAGGATTGAGTCTAGTCTGAATTTTGTAGCTACGAGTATAGTTGACAGTGTGTTATTGATTATGTTTCAGATTCGTTACATATTGTTGATACCTGATTACATGCTTTATATTTGTTATATGATTGCATGTTTCATTGATTTATACTGGGAGTTATTCTCACCGGTTTATCCGGCTGTTGTCTTGTCTGTATGTGTACTTGACAACAGGTGGGACAGGTTCAGGGTCGAGGAGATGAGGAGAGATCGAGTTAGAGTGGAGACTTCAGACTTTGATCTAAGATAGGGTTTGAACAATTGATATTAGATGTTAAACTCTATTTTGAATAACTGTTTTGTAATACAGGATTTGTATTTTATATACTGAGATGTATATATGTTTTATTTCACTACGTTCCGCAATTTAAAAAGAAACTTTTTTTAGACCCTGTTTTATAATTGATTAATTAGTCCCAATGATGATTAAGAACTTGATTAGCGTCCGGGTCCCCACAAGTGTTTTCAAGCTTTGTATTTGGGTTTATCAAACAATCAAGTTTCGATTTGTGAACAAATGTGATCGACTCACTTAGACTGCGTAGACAAGCAATTTTAAGATCAATTTTTTTTTGGACTGTGTGAGGCAAGTGTATATGACTCACAAAAAGGAATAGAACAAAATATCAAAAAGAAATAATGGTGAATTTTCGGATTTTTGGTACTATTTTTTTTTCTACTCTAAGGCTGAGTAAAAACTCGAAAATCCCAAAAAAAAAATATCACCATAATTTCAGAAACTGATGAAGAACGGTAGAACAAGAACAGGTCTAAAAAGGACGAAGAAATATCACAGATATGAAATGTGGGGACCCGTGCTCTGACTCAATTCTTTCTGGGATTAATTGGATCTTTGTTCGAAAATGTGGGTCATAAAAAAAAATTCTTTTAACATTAATTCAAATGTATATAAACATGCACAAGGAATTTATTTATTTTACCTCCATAAACATATTATACATGTCTTGTCCAGTACATATTCAACAAACCAGTATTCGAATACAGTACATGATCAAAAGTACAAACTACTAGTACATTTGCTATGCCCGTGATCACCACCTTATATCCATCTCTCATCTCGGTTGCGACCCAGATCCTGCCCTACCTGTTATTATGCACACATACAGACACAACAACAGCCGGAAACTACGGTTATAACAAATCCCATTATAAAACATGTATACATGCATGTCATGATATTGAATACAATATCATAATACATTAACCGATAATTATAACACATTAGTGAAGACAGATAAAACAATCATGCCCATAATTAATAGCAATACGTCCAATAATCTAGGAAACGTAATTCATAGTATTCTACCTCATGTCTTGACTCGACTCATGTCTAAATCTAGAGATCTCGGTGTGAATAAGATGTAACAAGTCTCTCACCTACTCTCCCATTCGGGGTGGCATTACATCTTATTCCTAGACTTCGGTCCTGACTGTATCGAATATCTACAATCGGAGTGATTCTGATCCAAAGCGTCGACACTATCGAACTTCTAGTTATTTGGAGAATCTACCAAATGACTCACCTTTCTTAAAGGCTTGAATATGAATCTATAAACAAAGAATAAGCATTCAAATATAACCAATAATTCTAGTATGTGATTTTGTTGGGAAACTCAAATTAAATCTCATTTGAGTTGTGTCTTTCCAAAACAAAACATGAATGATACCTTTCGTTGTTAAACCTTTATCGATGTCGTGGTCTCGATGTCGAAGTGAGGCACGATGAATCTGAAATGGCAATGTTCAATAGATACAAGATTAACATTCAACTCAACCAATACATGTACGTAGCAATATTCATTCTTGGTACATTTTGACGGCATAACGGCGTAAACTTGCGATACCGATCAACTCAACTTCAATAATCAATATCCATAACTCATAATCCTCATCATAACCACATGATAGTACTCAAAATCTGCATAACTTAACACTCGATATGCTGGAAAACAGTAACACTAGCATGCAATGTCCAATCTTCGATCCGTTTGCAAATATACATTCATAATCATCACAAGAACATCTAATTGTAATCATATCTGATTTCCCTCAATATCTTAACTTCAAAACATGTTGGAACTGAACAATACTTACATCCTTTCGTAGCCTTCAACGTAAGGAGCACAGATATAAGCTTGGATCGAAAATCGGACAAATATATCTTGCATAAATCAATTTCTAAGATACAATGGAATGAAGAACTTTTCAGAATTCCCTTCTCTCGCCTCTTGCTGATAAAATGAAGAAATGAAAATGTTACACATTATATAGCTCATGCCATGTAACAACTTAGTGTGTATGCTGGATTTCTCGCACATATGCGCGTTCTCAATTCGCGCATATGCGCGAGACATATTATCTCGGCAATGTCTACTCCAACACCTCGCGCATATGCGTGCTTCAACTCGCGCATATGCGCCAAAGATTCTGGACATGTCGCGCATATGCGCGTATCTACTCGTGCTTGTGCGCCAATGTTTCTGGAAATGTCGCGCATATACATTACTTATCCCGCGCATATGCGCGAGGGCTTCTGAACCCCTCGCGCATCTGCGCGTATTTCTTCGCGCCTCTGCGCCGCCGCTTGTCCTTTACACCACTTTTGTATATTTTCTCATCTCTCTCGGTCCGATACAATGCATCTATAATCACCCTAATTATCAACAAAACCAGTCTGATTATGATAACTAAATCCTCGGGCCTTACATGAAAGCTTAAGAACAAGATGAACTTACTTGAATTCAATGAACCTAAGATCTGATACCAAATGATACGAATCCACGTACGAATAAAATGCAAACACGATTAAATATGAATCGCTCCCTCAATTTTATATCGAACAAGGATCGATGTGTTGTCCCGATCTTTTGAATCAAGTGTGTGTGTTGTGATTCTCACCTCTAAACTATGAAAAGTTTAGCAAAAAATAATCACAAGATAAACAATCAAAACTATAACGAAACTTCAAAGAACAAGTCTAAGACAATCCGCACAAGCACGATCGACAAACGCCACAAAGTTAAAAACTTTGATAAGTTTGATTTTGGTTACAAAGAGAAGCTTTGAAAAAGTTTGAGAGAAAACTCTAAACTTGATAAAAATATTAATAATATGTCAAATTGTGCCTCAAAATTCGTCCAAACACTTTTAATAATGAAAAGATATCACAAATCTAATTACCCAAAAAGTTAAAACTCTAAAGAAGGAAAATATTCTCGCTCAGACTCCTCAGACACAGACCCCGTCTAGGCCTCTGTGTACGGGTCCGTGTACTCTCGGGAAAGCACCTTCAGCTGAAAACAAGGGCACGGACCCCGTGTCCACCTCCGTGTACGGGTCCGTGTACACTCGGTCTTCGCAAATATCATAGGACACGGACCCCGTGTACTGGTCCGTGCTCGGGTCCGTGTAGACACTGGAAATCTGCATCCTTGACTGTAAAGGGCACGGACCCTGTGTGCAGGTCGGTGTGCACATTTGTGTAGGCTCGGCCGTCTTCAACTCGCGCATATGCGCCAAAGATTCTGAACGTGTCGCGCATATGCGCGTATCTACTCACGCATGTGTGCCAATGTTTCTGGAAATGTCACGCATATACATGACTTATCCCGCGCATATGCGCGAGGGCTTCTGAACCCCTCGCGCATCTGCGCGTATTTCTTCGCGCATGTGCGCCGCCGCTTGTCCTTTATGAAAGGGGATCGGTTACGGTGACCGGAAGCGCAACGGAAGTTTAAAGATCAAATTTTTGACAAGGAATATTCGGCCACCATGATTTGTGTGTAGCAAATACAATAAAAACACATAATGACATTCATAGTGTTTTAAGAAATGTACCTATCAACCACTTGAGGTTGATGATGACTCCAAATAAGGTGTAAACACCTTAGCTCTTTAATGGTAGAGACTATCTTCAAGCTTCCTTTGAGCACTCCTTGCTCAACTATTAAGCCCACCAACAACTAGGTAGATCCCCTCTTAATTTGCACTAGAAAACTAAGAGGATTTTTCAATGAGAATTATATTTCTTCTTCAATACTTGAAGAAGAAAAGAGAGGAAAAACTTGGAGAGAAAAATGTGCAAGTTTCGGCCAAGGTATTGTTCAATGGTGGGAAGGGAGACTTGTCTTGGACTTGCAAAAAGCTAAAAGCAAAAGTAGCATGCCAAGCCTTGATATTTGAAAAGGTTGTCTCCAACTCTTCACCTCCCATGCTTGCATATATTATATAGTTTTTAACAAATTAAAAATCCATGGACTTAATTTAATTATCTCAAACATTTTTTAGATTAATTAAGCATTACTTGAATTTACTCAAGTCCACTATTTAAATAATTTATTTAAATTGAGCTCTACAAAACTCAGTATAATTTAATTAATTCCACACTTGAATTAATTCAATTATTTGGACTCTACTAGGTCCACTAGTGGTTAATTAATTCAACACTTGAATTAATTTAATTTAGTCCATAATAATGTTTATGAAAATCACAATTTTCAAATACATTGTTCACTTGGAAACCTTTTAATTTAGGAACACTTCCATAAATTAAAATTTACATTTCTCTCATAGAAGTCATACTTCTATTTTTCTTTACGCTTATAAACTCATTTATAAGCCGTTCAACACATTGAACTATTTTCTACTTTATAGAAGTCATACTTCTAATTTTTCTTTACGCTTATAAACTCCTTTATAAGCCGTTCAACACATTGAACTTTTCCCTTCTCAACGGGATCTAGAAAGCTAGTACTTGTGTGGCCCTCAATGGTTCATTGATACAACTAGCCGTGGGTTCACATCTCCATGTGATTCGGACTAAACATGTGGGGACCCGGACGCTGATCTTTTTCTTAATCTTCTTTCGGGATTTAATTATCAGTTCTGATAAACAGGGTTTAAAAATTTTTCTTTTAAAATATAAGTGCGGAAGGTAATGGCATCTAAATAATATACATATCTGTATAAAAGTACAATAATGTACAACAGTCTTTCAATTAGTCTAAGGTTCAACTACTAAAGTTCTAGTAATAAAACCTATCTATATCCAAGTCCGAAATCACCACGCTAAACTCATCTTCTCTCATCATCTTCTGACCCCGATCTTGTCCCACCTGTTGTCATGCACACATACAAAACAAGACAACAGCCGGATAACTCCGGTGAGAATAAATCCCAGTATAAAACATGGTAAACATGCATATACATGAAGTAAATCACGAAATATTCTATCATGACTAAACTTAAAAACAATAGATTTCATAATCTATGAAATCAACTCAAAACAGGCATGCAACACAAATCAGTTAAACATGATACTCAAATTAAATCATAAAAACATGCTATCATATCTGAAAGCAATAACAATGGGCTCCATAATCTATGAATCCCATTCATCTACGCTTGCAGTTCTAATCAAATCATGTCATGAATCGACTCCATGCTGACTCTAGGGATCCCGATGTGAATAAGACGTCACTGGCTGTCACCTACCCTCCCACTCGGGGTGACTGTACGTCTTATTCCTAGACTTCGGTCTTAGCTGTATCAACGGCTGCAATAGGAGTCAGAGCTGCTCCTAAGCTGAGATACACCGAACATCTAGAGGTATGACTGTCTGTCAAGTCGCTCCTATATGAAATGCAATGCATATAAATCTATAATCAGAGCAGTAACATATCAGCATATAATCAAATCATATTCATATCAGAATATAACAATAATCTAGTATGTGATTTTATTGGGAAACTCAAATAGGATCTTATTTGAGTTGTGTCTTCCCGAATATCACATGAATTATACCTTTGTCGTCCCTGTCTGACGAAGATGATGACCTGTATTCAACTCTGTCCGTATCACATCTGAATGACAATATCGAATACAACGTATCAGTAAATAACTCAATACACAATCTGTTCTGATCAATACTCAACTCTCTACATAATCTGATCAATATCTGAACAAGATACAATTCAATTCATGTCATCGCTATCACAATACAATCTGAATCATATCGGAATCTGATTAATCTAAATCTACTGATGTTTTAACGGCATACTAACACAGTCTTGTAACCCCGTCAAACTGAACATCACAAATATAATACTGGAACTCATAATCGGTGTCAATATAACTCATAATCTGAATACTAACACAATTCTGATATAGAGTCTCAGTTAATATCTTTCAAAAATCATAACAATTACAGAAACGGTCTATTCTTTAATCTGACTTCAATTATACGATGTCTACGGTAGCAGAAACACCATATTTGAATCATATTCAGTTCTGACAACATCATAAATTCAAATCTTGTCTAAACGTAAGAAAACTTACGTCCAGTTGTAGCCTGTGTTGATAGGAACACAGTACTGAAGTCGGATTCAAAATCAGACGGACGGATTCCTCACAATCTCCAAATCTTCCCTCGGTTCCTTTTTCCTTTCTATTTCTTATTCTGAAGGAAAGAATCGTGTATACATATATATATATATATATATATATATATATATATATATATACATATGTTGCATGATACATGGGCAAGTGGCATCGTGCATGTTCTGCACGTTTCGCGCATATGCGCGAACAATGTCGCGCATATGTGCCAGTTATAAAAACCAGCCTTAGTCTTCTCGCGCATATGCGCCAGGACCTGTTGTGGGGACCCGGGCTCTAACTCTTTTCTTTGGGATTCAATGGATCGTTAAAATAAAAAGTGGGTCAAATTTTCGCTTTTCAACATTTATTCTAATGTTGTATAAACAAGCACAAAGTCGTTATTTATTTTACAACATAATGTACCAACATGTCTTGTTCCATCTATTCTCAACAACTAGTAATTAAATACAATACATATCCAAAGTACAACTACTAGTTCTTCTGCTATGCGCGAGATCACCACGCTATGTCCATCTCTCATCCTCTGCGTGACCCAGATCCTGCCCCACCTGTTGTTATGCACGAATTCATTTCTGATACAAGCTGAACTGTATATACTCTCAACGGTTCATAAAATCTGTATCAATACTGATTCAGAATAAGAATAATCTATACTAATCTAGTAAATATATAGGATTGTAAGTTCTAACAATACTATCGATTTTGACAAATCAATCAGATCTTCATGCCATACTGATCAACTGCTATATATCATCTTCAAATATAATATGCTCCCCAAATAATACAATCTGTATAAAATACTGATCTAGAAGCAATAATTCTCAAGCAGTTCAGAAACGTGATCAGAGTGGTCAGAACAGTATTTCGATAATCAGAGCAGAGTATCGGTCAGAAAAACAGATATGTGATTTGGTGTTTTGTATTAGACTGATTGTGTTATGATATCAGAATGTTTCAGAGTTGTATAACAGAATTGATATTTATAATCAGAGCCGAATACCAGGTAGGTATTTTTCTTTAAATTTTATAATTAACTGATTTGTTTATACCGAATAGTTTGAATCTGAAATTACAGATAGTGTCAGAAATGCATTGTAGTGGATTCAGTGTTCATTTTGCTGACTGGGAATGTATGAGATTCGAACAGACAGGTATGATATAGACAGATTAGATCAGTCGTGACAGAATTTGTACAGAAATGTTGGCAGAAATTGTACTGATATGTCTGAATCGCTAACAGAGAAGACAGAAAGATAGAAATCAGAAGATTTATTACAGACTTAGTATATTTCTGATTCGTAATGGGGAGTATATTTCGATGAATTTCGTAATGAGATTATCCCAATATCTTTCAGATTGTGATATAATATGATTATGATTGACAGATTGTTCAATCTATATTTATTAGTTTGTACAAGATGATGTACAAACATAACCAAATGACACAGATTGATGTCAGAACATAGTCAGAGTGACTAGAATGTAGAAGTAGACTATATCAGATTGTGATTTTGATTAAGTTTGCAATTTTGGTAGAGTATACCATACGTTATTTCGCAAATTTTTCACCGATTGACGGATAGCCAGAGTGTACTATCCAGATATGGAAGATATCTAGAAAGCGGTAGTGCGGGATGCTAGCACTAGTTGACATGAGGCATTGTTACTCTATGGGTAATTGTGTGGTGATAGCTATCAAAAGAGTACTGAGATAGTTACAGACGACACATTGTACAGTGAGTACTACAGAGTCATTATAAAGAAAATTCAGAAAGGAATAAAGATAGCTCAGAAATGACAGAATTGATAAACCAACATCGGATGATGATGCTTGGTATTGAGAGTGGAAGATTGAATATGTCCCTGATTGGGATAAACAGATTGGATAACAGCAGATGGTACTGATATGTGATGAGTTGTAGATTGGTTTATACGGATGTTGTATAGCCAGTACTGCGAGATTGATTCTGTCAAAAGAATTTGGAGAAGTATTATGATGTTATACTTAGTGAATTCTTATTCCAGATTGGAATCAAAGATTTGAGTTTTGATTTAAACTTTACGATACATTTCTTCTAGTACATTTGAACTGATTATTTGCGAGTTCGAGGACGAACTCAGATCTAAGAGGGGGAGAAATGTAAGGCCCGAGATAATAATCCGGTTAATCTGAAAAGATTTGAAAATGATTATTATAATCATGGATGATAATTGATATGATTATAAGCGGAACGGATCGGTTCGGGAGAGCCGGAAAAGAATTCACATTTTGTGTGAAGAGAAGGATTGGCGCACCCGCGCGACATGTATCGGCGCACATGCGCGGAACATCCAGTAGCATCGGCGCATGATAGGACTCGTTTTTACGTGTTTTTAGTGTTAGTTTTGAGTCGCATTCATGCATCATATTAGTTTGTTTTAGTTTAATTTAGCATTCATTTAGCATTATTTAGCATTTGGCTGATCTCGTGTATTTTGTGGTTGTTTTGTAGGAAGTGGACCAAAAAGTGGGATTTTATTTGCATAGCATCGAAGAGGTCTCGCTAGGGCGGTCAAAAGTGACCGCCCCAGCGAGCATTTTAATCCAGCCGAGGAGTATTTGCGCGAACCTCTCGCTAGGGCGGTCAAAAGTGACCGCCCCAGCGAGACCAAAGACGCGGCCAAGGATTTTTATTCGAGAACCACTCGCCCCAGCGGTCAAAAGTGGCCGCCCTAGCGAGCGACGAAATCCGAGAAGATTTGTTTCCAAATTTTATGGACTCTATAAAACCACCTAACCTAATACACGAGAAAAGGGGGCCGCGATTTGGAAGGGAGAGCACTGTAGCAGGCGATAGCTCAACGGAACCGGAACAAGAATTCAACAGCGTTTTCTCTTTACTCTTTTATTGTAGTTAGGATTTAGGGGATCCGACCCCGAACCGTTGTTTGATTATTTAATTCTCGACTTTTGATTCATTCTTGATTGTGCTATTATTTTACATTGAATTGTTAAAGCCTAGCTAACTTTAATAATATCTAATATTGTGGGTGAGTTCGAGAGAATAACTTGCGATAGGAACAAGTAGCATAATCCGTGGATCTACAATTTACATAGAGATATGAAGTTGGATACACGTTGGTAGTCATAGTCCAGTAGAGCGAAAACTAAGGGATTTCATAGATCGACATGCAATTCACCGTTAGTAAATAATAAAAGAGATTTTATTATTCTTTCGTGTAGAATTAGTTTAGCATAGCTCGAGAGAGTATGTTAATTGCTTAGGAAATTCTGTCAAAAGCGTAAATCAGTGTCGATATTAATCAATTAAATTAACGACGGGTAGGTGAACCGAGATCCTAACACTCGCTTATTTATTATTTTAGTTTATATTATTTTTAATGTGTTTGTTTCAATTTATTGTTTTAGTATTAATTTAGTTAATAAGTAATTCAATTGTCGTTTTAATTAATTAAAGAATTTAATTTAAAGTAAATTTGTCTAATCAATCTCTGTGGGATCGATACTCGTACTCTTATACGTTTTACTATAACTTGACATCGTGCACTTGCGATTATTTCGAGCCTGAATTTTTATTTATTTTTATTGGAGATTTTACTGTGCAAGTTTTGCTCGATCAAGTTTTTGGCGCCGTTGCCGGGGATTGAAATTGACAAATTTTTCTTTTTGTTATTTTCTTTAGTTAATTTAATTTTTTTTAGTTATTTATTTTATTTTATTCCTGCGTGATCTACCGTTTTCTATTTTCTTTTTTCAGGAAATTTTCTTGTGCAATACTTTGAGATGTTTCATCGAAAAGTATTCACAAGATTTGCCCAACAACGCGGAGAGCCTTTTTACGCAGCATGGGAGAGATTCGATTATTTAGCAAACAATTTCCTGTATCATGATTTTTCTAACTATTCTCTTCTTAAATTTTTCCTTAATGGTTTGGATGCACTGACACGAAGATGGGTGATCGACGGAGCACTAACAACAGGCAGTCCACTATTTTGCCGAGATGATGAGAAAATGATACTTTTGTTGGGTGATATGGCGGACTTTGACTACCATAGATATTGGGATCTTTCACCTCAGTGTTGGAGTCATCAATACACACAAGATCATTACCCAGAGTTTATAGACCAACCATTTGAGTTTCGAAATGATGAGAGAGATAGCCATGAACTGATCACGACTCAACTAGAAGATACCGTGGATAGGTATGTGGCACTGACTGAGGCAGCTATAGAAAATCAAATTAATTCTCTGCGCAACCTTGAGGAGCAAATAGAGAATATCAAGAAATCCATCTTTCAGAGTCGCCGAGAACATGAAGTGAAGCGAGATACTCAACCGGTGATCGATCCGGTTTGGTTTGATGATGATGACTCAAACAACCAAGATAGTGAGAATGAGTTGGATAAGACTGAAAATCTAGAGTTGTTTGATCCTTCGCTGGTAAATGAGCCTCAGTCGGAAGAGATTTTTGAAGAATTTTCTGATAAAGGAGTGCCGACACTATTTTTCTCATCTCATGCCAATTATTCAGAGTTGTGTGTTGTTGAGGTGACGAGCTTAATGTGCCTATATCTAGCTAGACTTGAGGGCATTTGGAATCCAGACCCAGATGTGGTGTCATATGACACTTACTTTGGGCATCAGCCGCTCTTTGATAAGGACTTCGGAGGGTCAAGCCGACGACTAGAAATCAGGCGCTACTTGGGAGGCAACCCAAGCGTTTTATATTTTAGTTATTTATTTTAATTTTAGTTGTTGCATTGAGTCTCGGGTTCGTGGTTATTTGATTTTGCTCAATTTCTTTTGTGCCAGGTGAGCATACCAGCTGACGAGGGAGTCCGACCACCTGAGCATGACGAGGAGGAGGACTTCTGATCAGGGGAGTTTACTGTTTCCCCTTTCTTTTTTATTTGTTTGCTTATTTCAGTCCTTGCATTTGCATTCATGCGTTTTTATGTTTGTTTTTAGTCTTTGTTTCGTTTTGTGCTATGAGGACATGGCACAACTCTAGTATGAGGGGGTGGGTAGTTTGTTTTGGTTGTTTAGCTATTTGTTTTAGTTCATTGCATTTCTTTAAGTTTCGTTGCATTTCTTTTAGTTGGTGTCGTTTATGGTGAGAAGACATAGTTTATAAGCCAATGATGATCTTGAATTGATAGTTTACAAAAATGTTGATTGGGTCACTTCGTGAACGGTACTCTTAATTGTTGAAGCATAAAGTTTGGTACAAAATTTGAACTTTTGAGCACATTTGCGTGGGGACTAGGATTTTGTAGGAATAATGGTGAAATTTGAAAATTTTGTTTCGTTAACTTGAAAGGCACCATTTATGAGTTGATTTAGCATGCAAACCCGTGAAAATAAGTCGCTAATAGTGACCTTGATTGAGAAAAGTTGATTTGCCTTGAACTTTACTTGTACCTCCTCTCCAATGCACTAATTAAAAGATCAAACTCCCAACCGGCTATAATCCAAAGTGATATCATTCTTAGCCTAGGGAGTACATGTGTGAAAATTGTGCATTCAAAAAAAAAGGAAGAAAAGAAAATAAGGAGATGTAAGGTGAGGGGGAGCCTAAATAAAAGGAATGAAATTCTATTCCTAGGCTAAAAGTTGGAGATGTAAGGAGACGAGGAAAGTCAGACGCAAAAGTCTTGACGATTGCACAATGAAAATGATCGGTGTACTCCCAACTTTTTAGCCACTTGAGCTTATTTCCCTTCCTTTCGACACCCCTATCTGCTCTTAAAAGTTGAATAAAGTTCACTTTATGGCTAGTGATAAATGGATACGGGAATGCATGCTAGTGAGACTTGTATTGAAGTGCTAATTAAGTGACTCGCATGATTTGATAATTGATCTATTTGACGTACGAATGACTAGACCCATCACGACACACACACACACGTTCAAACTAGTGTTGATATTTATGTGTAGATGAGAAATGAGTATTCGTTTGCGATTTGACTTGACTATGATTGGTAGTGGGAAAGTAAACTGAGGCATGAACATAACCGTTGTCGACTCACCATTGACATTTACTTGTGTTGGTTTTTTCTTGTTTGAGTTTGTTTGTTTTTGTTGAGTTTGTTTAGTATCTCGTGCGTTAACCTATTTTACTCGAGGGCGAGCAAAAGGTTAGTATGAGGGAGTTGATAGGACTCGTTTTTACGTGTTTTTAGTGTTAGTTTTGAGTCGCATTCATGCATCATATTAGTTTGTTTTAGTTTAATTTAGCATTCATTTAGCATTATTTAGCATTTGGCTGATCTCGTGTATTTTGTGGTTGTTTTGTAGGAAGTGGACCAAAAAGTGGGATTTTATTTGCATAGCATCGAAGAGGTCTCGCTAGCTTTTGACCGCCCCAGCGAGCATTTTAATCCAGCCGAGGAGTATTTGCGCGAACCTCTCGCTAGGGCGGTCAAAATTGACCGCCCCAGCGAGACCAAAGACACGGCCAAGGATTTTTATTCGAGAACCACTCGCCCCAGCGGTCAAAAGTGGCCGCCCTAGCGAGCGACGAAATCCGAGAAGATTTGTTTCCAAATTTTATGGACTCTATAAAACCACCTAACCTAATACACGAGAAAAGGGGGCCGCGATTTGGAAGGGAGAGCACTGTAGCAGGCGATAGCTCAACGGAACCGGAACAAGAATTCAACAGCGTTTTCTCTTTACTCTTTTATTGTAGTTAGGATTTAGGGGATCCGACCCCGAACCGTTGTTTGATTATTTAATTCTCGACTTTTGATTCATTCTTGATTGTGCTATTATTTTACATTGAATTGTTAAAGCCTAGCTAACTTTAATAATATCTAATATTGTGGGTGAGTTCGAGAGAATAACTTGCGATAGGAACAAGTAGCATAATCCGTGGATCTACAATTTACATAGAGATATGAAGTTGGATACACGTTGGTAGTCATAGTCCAGTAGAGCGAAAACTAAGGGATTTCATAGATCGACATGCAATTCACCGTTAGTAAATAATAAAAGAGATTTTATTATTCTTTCGTGTAGAATTAGTTTAGCATAGCTCGAGAGAGTATGTTAATTGCTTAGGAAATTCTGTCAAAAGCGTAAATCAGTGTCGATATTAATCAATTAAATTAACGACGGGTAGGTGAACCGAGATCCTAACACTCGCTTATTTATTATTTTAGTTTATATTATTTTTAATGTGTTTGTTTCAATTTATTGTTTTAGTATTAATTTAGGTAATAAGTAATTCAATTGTCGTTTTAATTAATTAAAGAATTTAATTTAAAGTAAATTTGTCTAATCAATCTCTGTGGGATCGATACTCGTACTCTTATACGTTTTACTATAACTTGACATCGTGCACTTGCGATTATTTCGAGCCTGAATTTTTATTTATTTTTATTGGAGATTTTACTGTGCAAGTTTTGCTCGATCAGCGCACATGCGCGAGATACAGCGCGCATATGCGCGACCCTTCCAGAATGATCGGCGCATATGCGCGACGGAGATGGCGCACATGCGCGGGTTTGGCAGAATGATTGGTGCATATGCACGGAATAATTGGCGCATATGCGCGAGAAGACTAAGGCTGGTTTTTATAACTGGCGCATATGCGCGACATTGTTCCGTGCATATGCGCCAATCATTCTCCCAAACCCGCCCATGTGTGCCATCTCCGTCGACAGGTCACGCAGATGCGCGCCTTATCTCGCGCATGTGCGCCGATGCTACTGGATGTTCCGCGCATGTGCGCCGATACATGTCGCGCATGTGCGCCAATCCTACTCTTCACACAAAATGTGAATTATTTTCCGGCTCTCCCGAACCGATCCGTTCCGCTTATAATCATATCAATTATCATCCATGATTATAATAATCATTTTCAAATCTTTTCAGATTAACCGGATTATTATCTCGGGCCTTACAAAACATGTCCTTATATGAGCATACCCCAATTGTTCCATTCTTACTTATCAACACCTTGATAACAAGAACGTCAGAACTCAAGTCTGATAGTACCCAACCAATCATGTTAAACGCCTAGCAGCATCGCTTACATGATTCCCTAGGTATCAAATGATAGTGCCTGCAAGAACCATTCAATTATGGTTAGCGTACAGTACGGTCCCTTCAACTCATATATCCCGACTGATTCGACAACCATTGGTTTATCGAGAGTTGTCAATGAATCGATACTATGTGTCATGTCGTAGTTGCATCGATGGTGTAATCTATGAAACCCCTTTCATAATTACCACCATACTGTGATCAGAGATTTCAACCTACATACACATGATAACACATAGGATATCCATACCCGAAGGTAAGTGGTGAATCCCCGACTACAATGCATCGACTCCTATATGTTTCGACAGAACACCTAACCTTGCCACCTGATGACCCCATGAGAGTCGGTAAACATGTCAAAGTGTAATTCTAGCACATAGAGTCTCAATGTTGTCCCGGGTCATAAGGACTAATGGTGTACAACCATAAACTAGGACGTTTCCACTCGATAAGTGAGAACAACTTGGAAAGTCCTTTATGGAGGGTTGTTCAGTGCACTCTACCAGGAGCACCTATCTGCATGCTCGGACATCACAATGTACCAATGAAACATGGTACTCACATCGCAGATACTAGTCTCGTACTCTAGCGGCCTATATCCTTCTTAGCGGCGATTGAATCGACTAGAGACTGTTTGGATTATACAGTATTCCAAATATGAGTTTCACGATACTCATCATATGAGCATCTCATATTCTTTCTACTATTTGTATATTCAAGGTCTTTATCTATGCAATTAGCATGGGTATACAGATAAAGATTAGCCAAAACAATAATTTCAAATATTATTCAAATAAAAATTGCTTATACATAGAATTTCATTGTGAACAATCGGCCAGCACTTGGCTCGACGGGTACCTACTCTAACAATCTCCCACTTGCACTAGAGCCAACTACCCATATGCTTCAAACCCATTGATTCGCGATGCATCTCTAATAATGGTCCAGGTAAAGGCTTAGCTAGTGGATCAGCAACAATTTCTGCGAAGCCGACTATGTCAAAAGACACTTCTTCCTCTTTCCACAATCTCTCCGAGGATGTGGTACTTTCTCAATACATGTTTGGACTTCTGATGAGACTTTGGCTCCTTTGCTTGAGCTAAAGCTCCCGTGTTGTCACACAACACCGGGAGAGGAGCAACTCCATTAGGAATGATGTCCAACTCTTAGACGAAATTCCTTATCCAAACAGCCTCCCTTGCTGCATCTGATGCAGCAATGTATTCGGCCACTGTGCTGGAATCCACAGTATTGTCTTGCTTGGAACTCTTCCAAGAGACAGCAGCACCATTGAGCATGAATACAAACCCAGAGGTTGACTTCGAGTCATCGATATCGCTTTGGAAGCTAGAATCGGTATAGCCTTCCAATTTCAGTTCTCCACCCCATAGACCAAGAACAATTTATTGGTCCTTCTCAATTACTTGAGGATGTCTTTCACATCTTTCCAGTGTGGAAGCCCAGGGTTCGATTGATATCTACTCACTACACTTAGTGCGAAAGCCACGTCAGGACGTGTAGATATCATCTCATACATGATGCTACCAATCGCAGATGCATAAGGAATGCTTGTCATCACAGCTATCTCTGCATCAGTCTTGGGAGACATAGACTTGGATAGGGACACGCCATGACACATTAATAGATGTCCTCTCTTGGACTCATCCATCGAGAACCGCTTCACGATGGTATCAATGTATGTGGACTGGGTGAGACCAAGCAATCTTCTTGATCTATCTCTATAGATCTGTATTCCCAATACAAAAGATGCTTCACCCAAGTCCTGTATCGAGAACTCACTTCCTAACCAAATTTTAGTTGATTGCAACATTCCTACATCATTCCCAATGATTAGAATGTCATCAACATAAAACACCAGGAATGTCACAACACTCCCACTGACCTTCTTATACACACAGGGTTCCTCAGGATTCTTATCAAAACCAAAATCTTTGATTGTATTGTCGAATCTGAGGTTCTAACTCCTAGATGCCTGCTTTATACCATAAATAGATCTTTGAAGTTTGCATACCATATGCTCACTTCCGATAGATGTAAACCCTCCAGGTTTGATACATGTAAATCTCTTCCTTAATATCCCCATTAAGAAAAGCTGTCTTGACATCCATCTGTCATATCTCATAGTCATACCATGCAGCTATGGCTAGCAATATCCTTATAGACTTGAACATTGAAACTCGTGAAAAGGTTTCCTCAAAGCCAACTCCTTGTCTTTGAGTATATCATTTTGCCACCAATCGCGCCTTGAAGGTCAATACCTTCCCATCCGCCCCAAGTTTCCTCTTTTAAATCCATTTACACCCTATGGGAACAATTCCCTCAGGTCGTTCCACGAGATTCCACACTTGGTTAGAATGCATGGAATTCATCTAAGATTCCATCGCTTTAAGCCACTTGGATGAATCGGCATCAGATAATGCTTCCTTGAAGGTCCTTGGATCACAACCATGGTTAGGCTCATCATGGCTGTAGTGACCCGTTCCAGAATCACCTACTAATCAGATCTTAAGCATGCAAAATTTAACATTTAAAACTGAATCAGGTAAACAGCGGAAAAACAGTAATACAACCCAATCGAATCTGTAAGTACAAAATACTTAAACAACCAGATCGAACTAAATTTCAAGAACAAATACCAACAACTACAAGTCAACCTCTGCCAGCTCCCTGTCCACTCCCTCCTGGACCGTCCAACTTGAGACCTGCCCCATCGAATAGGGTGTCCAAAACAGAGATAAACCGAGGACGTGAGCATAAAACGCTCAGCACCGAAAGCATGAGTATACAAGACTATGACATGCATGTATGCAAAATGTACTGGATACCAGGATCTGGGTATAACGAAATACTGCTCAGGTAAATGACGTCAAGGTATGTAGCACTCTGCGCCATCGCACCAGGAGGTGGCTCCCATACCAAAATAAACCTGTGGATATACCGGTGACCTGACCACCGTCGGCCAACGGGGTCCAACCATCCACAACAAACGAGGGCTGAGCACCCTCTCAACAGGCTATCTAAAAGATAATCAGGCCCAACATGATTATGCAAATGCCGCATAATAAACCATGCATCATATGACAGATAATAATGCAACATATAAACATGCAACACATAGTAAAGTATACTCAATCCTGCTATCTCGGATAGTACTTTCGTACCTCAAACCAGTAGATCCTAGCAATCAGCCCTAGAATCAAGTCTGCGTCCGTAGTCAGCCCACTGATGCCGCTAGCTCCCAACTAGAGCACAGCTCCGCTACAAAACCAGTAGCTCCCTGCTAGTGCCTGAACCTCGGGAAAAGACTAGAAACCCATCAGAAACGACTAAAACGCTCTGGAACACTCGGAATTGGCGAGTAAAAAGTGAAGCCTCGCGCCTCTATTTATAGACAACGATCGGTAGATCCGATCCACTTCGGAAAATCCGATCCGGTACACTTCGGACCTTCCGAACCCTGATCGGACGATCCGAACCCTGCATGTCTTCCACGTGTCCAGCCACCTGTCTCGGACGATCCGAACCCTGATCGGACGATCCGAACCCTGATCGGACGATCCGAACCCTGCATGTCTTCCACGTGTCCAGCCACCTGTCTCGGACGATCCGAACCCGGTTCGGTCCTTCCGATCCCACCGAAATATAATTAATCCAATAATTAACTCAAATTAGGCATCGGGATACTACAATCTCCCCCCCTAAAAAGGATTTCGTCCGCGAAATCGTGTCTGAAGAATGACAATTCTGAACAACAATACATTCAACTTAAGAATGAATTACAACTGAAAGTACAACTGAAATTACAATCATAACTGAAAATACTACAACTAGAACAACTCTGGATGCTCTGACCGCATGCGACTCTCTAGTTCCCAAGTAGCTTCTTCAGTACCTCGTCGCTGCCATTGCACTAAGACAAGAGGAATAGTCTTATTCCGCAGTACCTTATCCTTCCGGTCTAAGATCGAAACCGGTCTTTCCACAAAAGACAAATCCGGATTCAGCTGAACTTCTGTCGGATGCAAAACATGAGACTCATCCGCTACGTATCGTCTCAACAAGGACACATGAAACACATTGTGAACACTAGACAGATACGGCGGCAAAGCTAATCTGTAGGCCAAATCTCCCACACATTCTAAGATCTCAAAAGGACCAATGAATCTCGGAGATAGCTTACCCTTGAGTCCAAATCTCAGAATCCTCCGAAAAGGTGATACCTTGAGAAACACTTTCTCGCCTGCATCAAAATGAAGAGGTCTGCGCTTGGTGTTCGCATAACTCGCTTGTCGATCCTGAGCAGTCTTAATCCGCTGTTTGATCACAAGAACTTTGTCCATGGCCTGCTGAATCAATTCTGGACCCTCGACCTGTCGTTCTCCGACTTCCTCCCAGAACAGAGGAGTACGACAACGTCGACCATACAATGCTTCAAACGGAGACATACCAATACTCCTATGAAAACTGTTGTTGTATGCAAACTCTATCAGTGGCAGATGATCCTGCCAAGCTGGCCCGAAATCCATCACACAAGATCTCAACATATCCTCAAGAGTACGAATAGTCCTCTCTGACTGACCGTCAGTCTCTGGGTGATATGCAGTACTCAAACTCAAGGTAGTGCCCAAAGCTTGCTGAAAGCTGCCCCAAAATCTAGATTTAAATCGAGGATCTCTGTCACTAACGATACTCACGGGCACACCATGAAACCGTACAATCTCCTGAATGTACAACCGTGCCATCCGATCGAAAGTGAAATCTCTGTTATACGGAAGAAAATGGGCAGACTTAGTAAGCCGATCCACTACCACCCAGATAGCATCTCTATTCCCCACAGACATAGGCAAGTGAGTCACGAAGTCCATCGTGATATGCTCCCACTTCCACTCCGGAATAGGAAGATTCTGCAACAAACCTCCAGGTCGTCGATACTCAGCCTTCACCTGCTGACAGACTAGGCACTTGGAGACATACTGATAAACATTACTGTAAGGCTCGAGAATTGTCAATTGGCATTGATGTTAGACTTGTATAGATAAGAATGCATGAATTATGAGATTTTGAGCAGCAGGGCCGAAGCCACATCGCACCCGCGGTGTTAAGACTACCGCACCCGCGGTGTAGGTGACAGAAATTAGTGAAATTGTGCGAACGGACACCGCACCCGCGGTGTTAGCAAGACCGCCCCCGCAGTGTGAGACCGCACCCGCGGTCATGTAAGGACCGCACCCGCGGTCTAGGTGCTGCACTGTTAGATTAATTTGCCGTGAGCACAGCGCACCCGCGCTCTTGAGACACCGCACCCGCGGTCTGCATGCGAGATTGCCACTTTTGAATTTCGTGATGACACATGGCATGCTATATAAATACCTTGTATTGACACTTCATTTCATCAGTTTCAGAAAGCAAGAACCGAGAGCTTCCCTTTAAATTCCTCAAGTTATTCATGGCTTTAAATTAAGCTTGTGCAAGAATTGCTCATCCGATTTTAATTCCGAGTGTAGATTCATGCTCCTTGTATCGTTGGCTACGAAAGGACATTTGTATTGGCTATTGTGAACTCGAGACTTCGACTACGACACCGACTATTCGATAAGAAAGGTATAATTCATGTGGTCACGGGATTGCACAACTCGATTCAGATTTGATACGAGTTTCCCTAAATCACATACTAGATTGTTATTACATTTGATTATGTAATGCCTTGTTTATTGATTTATATTCGAGTCCTGAGATAGGAGAGATTGGCAGACTTGCCAAAACTAGATGTTTCGGTGTATCGACGCATAGGAGCAGATTTGCTATATGTGTAGACCCTCGATACAGAGTTGACCGAAGTCTAGGAATAAGACGTACCGTTGCCCCGAGTGGTTGGGTAGGTAACAGACCGTCTTATTCACACCGGGATCCCTAGATTAGAAAAAAGTCGAGTCAAGATTTGAATTGTTGAATACAGATTTGTATTCTACTACATGTTTAGATGTATATTCATGTTACTTGATTTATGTTATGCATTTGTACATGATTTATTACATTGCATGCATCCATGTTTTATACTGGGATATGTTCTCACTTGAGTTATCCGGCTGTTGTCGTGTCTGTATGTGTGCATGGCAACAGGTGGGGCAGGATCGGGGTCACGAGCTAGATGAGAGATGATGATAGCGTGGAGATCTCGGGCATTGCAGATTTCTAGTGTTTTCTTATGAAACTTGTACTACTTATGTTTGTAGTTGTCATTTGAACACT
Organism: Primulina eburnea; assembly: GCF_022965805.1. Lineage (NCBI taxonomy): Eukaryota > Viridiplantae > Streptophyta > Magnoliopsida > Lamiales > Gesneriaceae > Primulina > Primulina eburnea. The sequence goes on along the minus strand of NC_133106.1, from coordinate 14,250,168 downwards.
AGTGTATGTTGTACGAACAGACTTGTATGTACATTACGTTGTTTAATTTCTATCGAGATATGTTATGCTTTAGTTAATACATTTGAATTAAAGTTAAAAGCAAAATTTTGACCCACATTTTTGAACAAAGATCCAATTAAATTCCAAAAGAATAGAGTTAGAGCCCGGGTCCCCACAACAGGTGGTATCAGAGCAGTAGGTTCTGTAGACTGAAATAGAATAGAATGAGCAGGGTAGATCGAGTCATCTTCCTTGCTTTTGAGATGCTAGCATGCTTTATTGCTTTCCCTATTATATGTTGTGTTGTATTATCTGAATTGATTTACAGCATTTCAAGCCTGAATCAGAACCGATTCTCGATCAGAGGTATATGATCAGAGGAGGGCTGAGACAGATGACATTGGGTGTGTACTAATCAGTTTTATGATCAGATTTATGCCGCCTAGACGAGTGCCACAGCCAGAGCAGGGTAGCACGTCCGGTGTACAGATGGATGTTACCGCTACGCCGATGGAGACCTTATTGAAGAGATTTAAGTCTTTCCATCCGCCTACCCTGAAGGGCACAGAGAGTGCAGTAGAGTGCGAGAGTTGGCTCGATGATATCGAGATGTTGTTTGAGTCTTTGGCTTACACTGACGAACGACGTGTGAAGCTGATAGGGCATCAGATGCAAGAGGTTGCCAAGAGCTGGTGGTTGACGACGAAGAGAGCCTTGGAGCACCGAGGCATTGATATCACGTGGAAAGTCTTCAAAGATGAGTTCTATCAGCGCTTCTTTCCCGTTTCGTACCGGAAAGACAAGGGAGCTGAATTCGCGAATCTGAGGCAGGGGCAGTGGAACATCGAGGAGTATGTTGCTAAATTTTCTGCATTGCTACGATTTGCACCGCATGTGGCCGGAAACGATGAGGCAGTGGCCGATCAGTTCATCAACGGGCTGAATCCCGATGTCTTTACTTTGGTGAACACGGGCCGGCCTAGTACTTTTTCAGAGGCACTGAACCGAGCAAATGGAGCAGAGGCTGGCTTGATCAGGCAGCGAGGGGCTTCCTACGGTGTTCAGGGGCAGAGACCGCCTGTAGTAGCCCGAATGCCGAATTGGGTAATTAACGGATTAATGGTGATTAATCATGATCGGAAGGTCCGAAGATGGTTCGGAAGCACCGAAGAGTTCGGAAGGTCCGAAGTGAGTTCGGTGGATCCGATCATTAGGTGTCAAGAGTTGATCGACACGTGGGAGTTCGGACGTTCCGAAGTGTAGGTTCGGTGGATCCGATCATGAGGTGTCAAGAGCAGCTGGACACGTGCATGTTCGGACGGTCCGAAGTGTATGATCGGAGGATCCGATCATGAGCTGTCAAGAGCCAGTGGACACGTAGCGTTCGGACGTTCCGAAGTGGTGTTCGGAGGATCCGAACATGGCCTATAAATAGTGCTCGGATTTCCTCATTTTGACTTGCCAATTTCTTGAGTTTTGCCTCATAGTTGAGAGGATTTGGAAGGTTTCTAGGGTTAGTTGTTGGTCGAGCGTTAGCCAAGAGCTGCCAGGAGTAGTAGCGTAGCGGCGCCTGAGTTTCAAGGCAATCGACATCAAAGGGCTGTCGACGGACGAAGGTAAACCCTAAACCTTTGGTAGTACTAGGGAGTACTGGTTTTGCTAGTCGAGCATGGTAGTATTGATTGAGTATGCTTTTGATGCGTAGGCTTGTGCTAAACCTAATTAGCGGTGTTGCGTAAGGCTAGGCTTGCTGTGATAGAGGTACGAAAGTACTATCCGAGATATCCTGGTTGAGTATACATTCTTATATGTGTTGCATGAGTATTTGCTGCATTGTTATATGTCATATGATGCATGCTATTATGTCACGAGTTATGATGCATATTGCATATCATGTTGAGCCGTATCTCCTTCGAGATAGCCTTTACTGTTGAGCTGTATCTCTTTCGAGATAAGCTATATCTTGGGGCCGCTCAGCCCTGTCTTGTGGACGCATGGACACCGAGAGTACACAGTGGCCGACGGGTCGGGAGGGCTTCGGTGGTCCGGGACATTTTAGGTCCACGTCTGTCTTGTAGTGGATGCAGTGACCCAGAGGTTGGACCGCGCGGCACTATCCACTTGGCGCCTCTAGACTGAGCATTGTTGAGATCCTTTTGTGACTCCTGTTTCTTGACTACCCCGGTATCATGATCATAGCATGTGCATTTCATATAGGTCTGTATACTCATACTTTTGTACTGGGCGTTCTTATCGCTCACGTCCTCGGTTTTGTTTATTCTTGGACACCCCATTCCCACGGGGCAGGCCTCAGGTTGGATGGCTCAGGAGGAGCAGGAGGAGGACGTTGAGTAGCTGGTTGGTTTAGTTTTCAGTGTTTTCCATTTGATTCGATATGGTTGTACTGGATATTTCATTTTGAGTTAGTCTAGACTTCGATTTCGATTGGGTTGTATAACTATTGTTGTTGGCCATATTTCCGCTGTTATCTCTGATTATAATTAATTAGGTTAATTGCATGCTTAGTTTTTGGTTAGTAGGTGATTCTGGAACGGGTCACTACATTTATGGTATCAGAGCATGCGTATGATTTTGGGATATAGATTTTGTTTTGGGATTTCCGTTGACCATTTTTCCCTATTCTATCTTGTAGCGATGGCTGACCATTTTGATGACGGGAGTAGTCAGGGGAGTGTAGGTCGATGGGGTGACCAGGATGATCTTAGGCGTCACCATGAGCATCGTCATCGTCGGGATGGTCCTAGGCGTTTCGATATGCATCGTTTCATGCAGATGGGGCCTAAGCCTTTAGTTGGCGGTGAGACTCCCGATGATGCGGAGGATTGGTTAGAGCGCATGGAGAGTTGTTTCCGCGCATTCCAGTGCACCGATGAGCAGAAGATGGAGACCCTTAGTTTTCTTCTTGAGGGCCGTGCTCGCAGGTGGTGGCGATCGACTTCTGCGCCGATAGTTCAGTCTCAGGGTAGAGCGACTTGGGCCGATTTCCGTGCAGCGTTCATGCAGCTGTACTTTCCTCCAGCCCTTCGCCAGGCCAAGACGATTGAGCTCCTGAACCTTAAGCAGGGGAGTATGTCTGTTGATGAGTATCAGCAGAAATTCTTTGAGTTGTTACCCTTCGCTCCTCATATCAGCGGCAGTTCTGAGGCCAAGTATGATCATTTCCTCCAGGGCCTTATCAGGAGATCTTTGATCGAGTCACTGTCTGTGATAATCCTACTTCTTATGATGGGTTAGTGAACCGGTGTCGCCAGGCAGAGATCAGTCTCCAGCGTGGTAGGGCTATTCTTTCTTCTTCTAGACCTCCGAGTACTTTGAGGCCTCGATCTCAGTCATTCAAGAAATCTGGTTCATCTTCTTCTGGATCTGGATCTCGATCTAGTGGTGTTTTCCGCTTTGGTAAGAAGAAGGAGTCTTGTGCGCATTGTGGGAAGAACCATCCATCGGAGCAATGCCGAGTAGCCGCAGGAGCTTGTTATCAGTGCGGAGAGATGGGGCATATTAAGAAGAATTGTCCTCAGTTGCGAGGTGGAGCAGGATCTGGTTCTGGATCTCAGGCGACTGTTCAGCAGAGGAGGCAGGGTCAGGCAGTGGGTAGTTCGAATCTTCGACCTCGTGCCCAAGGTCAAGTTTTTGCGTTGAACCAGGATCAGGCTGCAGACGAGACCGAGAGAGTCATAGCAGGTACTTTTTGTTTATGCGGTATTCCTGCTTTTGTTCTTATAGATACCGGAGCATCTCATTCATTCATTTCTGCACGATTCGTTAAACGTCATAAGTTACCGCATGTTTCTCTAGATGTCATTCTTTCTGTTTCTACCCCGATGGGTCATTCGGTTTTAGCCAAGCGTCTAGTGATGGGTTGTCCTTTAGATTTTGAGGGTAACGAGTTGACTGCGAATCTTATGATTCTGGAGATGGAAGATTTTGATTGTATTTTGGGTATAGACATTTTGACTACCTACCGAGCTACTGTGGATTGTTACCAGAAGCTTGTTCAGTTTCGTACGACTGAAAGCTCTAGTTGGTTTTTCTATGGTGAGGGAGCGCGACCTCCGATGCCAGTGGTATCTGCTCTGAAAGCCTGTCGTGCTTTAGAGTCGGGCGGGGAAGGCTACCTCATCTATGCGATTGATTCATCCACAGGTAGTGTTGGTCTAGAGGATATTCCAGTGGTTTGTGAATTTCCTGATGTTTTCCCAGATGAGATTCCTGGTTTTCCTCCGGTTAGAGAGGTGGAATTTGGCATAGATTTAATGCCAGGGACTGCACCGATTTCTCGTGCCCCCTATCGTCTTGCTCCGTCAGAGATGAGAGAGCTGAAGCAGCAATTGCAGGATCTTCTTGATAAGGGTTATATTCGCCCGAGTGTTTCGCCTTGGGGAGCTCCAGTCTTGTTTGTCAAGAAGAAGGATGGATCGATGCGGTTGTGCATTGATTATCGCCAGCTGAATCGGGTAACGATCAAAAACAAGTACCCTTTACCCCGTATTGATGACTTGTTCGATCAGCTTCAGGGTACTTCTGTTTACTCCAAGATCGACTTGCGATCGGGTTATCATCAGATGAGAGTCAGAGATGATGATATTTCCAAGACTGCATTTCGTACTCGTTATGGGCATTACGAGTTTCTAGTTATGCCATTCGGATTGACGATTGCGCCAGCGGTGTTCATGGATCTGATGAACCGAGTCTTCCGAGATTTTCTGGATCAGTTTGTGGTGGTTTTCATTGACGATATCTTGATCTATTCCCACAGTGTGGAAGAGCATGCCCAACACTTGAGGATTGTGTTGCAGATTCTTCGCGAGAAGCAATTGTATGCTAAGCTGAGTAAGTGCGAGTTCTGGATTGATCGTGTGGTATTCCTTGGTCATGTGATTTCCAAGGAAGGAGTTTCTGTGGATCCCAGCAAGATTGAAGCAGTGCTGAATTGGTCACGTCCGACGACGGTGGCTGAGATCCGTAGTTTTCTAGGTCTGGCAGGGTATTATCGTCGCTTCATCGTGAATTTCTCTCAGATAGCCAGACCATTGACGCAACTTACTCGGAGGGATGTTCCATTTGAGTGGTCATCCGAGTGCGAAGATAGTTTCAGAGAGCTTCGTCGACTTCTGACTTCCGCACCTGTTTTAGCGTTACCGTCAGGATCTGATGGTTTCAGTGTTTACACCGATGCCTCCACTCAAGGCTTAGGGTGTGTGTTGACGCAAAACGGTCATGTGATTGCTTATGCTTCCAGACAGCTGAAATCTCACGAGGAGAAGTATCCCACTCATGATCTGGAATTGGCAGCTATTGTGTTTGCGCTGAAGATTTGGCGTCATTATTTGTACGGTGTTCAGTTTGAAATCTTTACTGATCATAAGAGTCTGAAATATCTGTTCACTCAGGCTGAGTTGAACATGAGGCAACGTCGTTGGATGGATTTGCTGAAGGATTATGATTGCGAGATCAAGTACCATCCAGGTTCTGCGAATCTCACAGCTGATGTGCTTAGTCGCAAGGTGAGAGCCTCTGCACTTCAGACTTGTGCTTTGACTAGTGCCATCCAGGATAGTTGCTCGTTGGGGTTTAACTTCAAGCATCGGAAAGGTATGGAGAGCATTCGTGTTGCTACCATTTTATCTGAACCCAATTTGTTCACTCGGATTCGAGAAGCTCAGATGTCTGATCTCAAGACTCAGAGATTAGCTCGGTTAGTTGGTGGTGATAGTAATTTCCATTATCAGTCCAATGGTCTTCTGTGCTTATCTAATCGGGTTGTAGTACCAGAAGATGACACTTTGAGGGACGAGATATTGTCTCAGGCGCATCGAAGCAAGTTAAGTGTTCATCCAGGAAGCAACAAGATGTATAGAGACTTGAGGCTGCGGTTTTGGTGGAAAGGGATGAAGCGCAGCGTGTATCAGTTTGTCTCCAAGTGTCTAGTTTGCCAGCAGGTTAAGGCAGAGCACCGTCGACCGGGAGGATTGTTGTTGAACTTACCTATTCCAGAATGGAAGTGGGAGCATATTACGATGGATTTCATTACTCACTTGCCATTATCTTCGAGGAACAGCGATGCTATCTGGGTAGTGGTGGATCGACTCACCAAGTCTGCTCATTTTCTGCCGTATAATCGTGATTTCACTTTCGATCGTATGGCTCGATTGTACATTCAGGAGATTGTACGTTTGCATGGAGTGCCTGTCAGTATTGTTAGTGACAGAGATCCTCGTTTTACCTCACGGTTTTGGGGTAGTTTCCAGTCAGCTTTGGGTACTACACTGAGTCTGAGTACTGCTTATCATCCGGAGACTGACGGTCAATCAGAGAGGACTATCCGTACGCTTGAGGATATGTTGCGAGCCTGTGTTATGGATTTCGGACCCGCTTGGCAGGATCATTTGCCTTTGATTGAGTTCGCGTACAACAACAGCTATCATCGTAGTATTGGTATGGCACCATTTGAGGCGTTGTACGGGCGACGTTGTCGTACTCCATTATTCTGGGATGAAGTCGGGGAACGACAGGTAGAGGGACCGGAGTTAGTCCAGCAGGCTATAGATAAGGTTGCAGTAATCAAGAAGCGGATTAAGACTGCTCAGGATCGACAGGCTAGTTATGCGAACACAAAGCGTCGACCTCTTCATTTTCAGCCAGGTGAGAAGGTGTTTCTCCGAGTTTCGCCTTTTCGCAGGATTTTGAGATTTGGTCTCAAGGGTAAGCTGTCTCCGAGATTTATTGGTCCATTCGAGATACTGGAATGTGTGGGAGATTTAGCTTACAGACTTGCGTTGCCGCCGTACCTATCAAGTATTCATGATGTGTTCCACGTATCCTTGTTGAGACGTTATGTAGCAGATGAGTCGCACATCTTACATCCATCTGAAGTTCAACTTGATACGGATTTGTCTTACGTGGAGCGACCAGTTCAGATTCTAGATCGCAAAGATAAGGTGTTGCGGAATAAGATCATTCCTCTTGTCTTAGTGCAGTGGCAGCGTCGAGGCACTGAAGAAGCCACTTGGGAGTTAGAGAGTCGTATGCGTTCGGAGCATCCAGAGCTCTTTTGAGTTGTGCTTTGTATATGTTTGTGTTTTTCAATTGTAATCGAGATATCAGTTGTATTCAACAACAATTGAGATATAATAGCGATGTTGTTATTTCGTTTTGTTCATTCTCTAAGCCTGATTTCGAGGACGAAATCTTTTAAAGGGGGGAGAATGTAGTAGCCCGAATGCCGAATTGGGTAATTAACGGATTAATGGTGATTAATCATGATCGGAAGGTCCGAAGATGGTTCGGAAGCACCGAAGAGTTCGGAAGGTCCGAAGTGAGTTCGGTGGATCCGATCATTAGGTGTCAAGAGTTGATCGACACGTGGGAGTTCGGACGTTCCGAAGTGTAGGTTCGGTGGATCCGATCATGAGGTGTCAAGAGCAGCTGGACACGTGCATGTTCGGACGGTCCGAAGTGTATGATCGGAGGATCCGATCATGAGCTGTCAAGAGCCAGTGGACACGTAGCGTTCGGACGTTCCGAAGTGGTGTTCGGAGGATCCGAACATGGCCTATAAATAGTGCTCGGATTTCCTCATTTTGACTTGCCAATTTCTTGAGTTTTGCCTCATAGTTGAGAGGATTTGGAAGGTTTCTAGGGTTAGTTGTTGGTCGAGCGTTAGCCAAGAGCTGCCAGGAGTAGTAGCGTAGCGGCGCCTGAGTTTCAAGGCAATCGACATCAAAGGGCTGTCGACGGACGAAGGTAAACCCTAAACCTTTGGTAGTACTAGGGAGTACTGGTTTTGCTAGTCGAGCATGGTAGTATTGATTGAGTATGCTTTTGATGCGTAGGCTTGTGCTAAACCTAATTAGCGGTGTTGCGTAAGGCTAGGCTTGCTGTGATAGAGGTACGAAAGTACTATCCGAGATATCCTGGTTGAGTATACATTCTTATATGTGTTGCATGAGTATTTGCTGCATTGTTATATGTCATATGATGCATGCTATTATGTCACGAGTTATGATGCATATTGCATATCATGTTGAGCCGTATCTCCTTCGAGATAGCCTTTACTGTTGAGCTGTATCTCTTTCGAGATAAGCTATATCTTGGGGCCGCTCAGCCCTGTCTTGTGGACGCATGGACACCGAGAGTACACAGTGGCCGACGGGTCGGGAGGGCTTCGGTGGTCCGGGACATTTTAGGTCCACGTCTGTCTTGTAGTGGATGCAGTGACCCAGAGGTTGGACCGCGCGGCACTATCCACTTGGCGCCTCTAGACTGAGCATTGTTGAGATCCTTTTGTGACTCCTGTTTCTTGACTACCCCGGTATCATGATCATAGCATGTGCATTTCATATAGGTCTGTATACTCATACTTTTGTACTGGGCGTTCTTATCGCTCACGTCCTCGGTTTTGTTTATTCTTGGACACCCCATTCCCACGGGGCAGGCCTCAGGTTGGATGGCTCAGGAGGAGCAGGAGGAGGACGTTGAGTAGCTGGTTGGTTTAGTTTTCAGTGTTTTCCATTTGATTCGATATGGTTGTACTGGATATTTCATTTTGAGTTAGTCTAGACTTCGATTTCGATTGGGTTGTATAACTATTGTTGTTGGCCATATTTCCGCTGTTATCTCTGATTATAATTAATTAGGTTAATTGCATGCTTAGTTTTTGGTTAGTAGGTGATTCTGGAACGGGTCACTACACCGCCACAGCCTACTACCGTACAGTTTCCACCACCTCCTCCTCGTTTTGACAGCGGAGCTAGCGGTAGTGGCAAGAAGGAATTTCTGAAGGCTAAAGGCAAACAGTTTAAGAAATCTGGGAGTAGTTCATCGAGTTCGAGTGGATCTCGACAGAGAGGTTAGGGGTCAGAGTATAGTGGCGCATACTGTGGTTCGTGCGGAGGGCGACATGCGACGGAGCAGTGTCAAGGAGTTCTGGGACGCTGCAACATCTGTAGGCAACAGGGACACTTCGCCAGAGTTTGTCCCCAGAGAGGTGCACAACGATTCCAGAGCAAAGGATCATCAGCACCAGCGCCACAGATGGAGAGACAGGCATCCTCTGTGCACTCCTTTCAGCCACCCTCTATACAGACCCAGCAGAGACCAGGAGGTAGTCAGACGGTGAGTCAGCCTCCCAGACAGCAGGCACGTGTTTTTGCCCTGACAGAGGAACAGGCGCAGGAGGCGCCAGATGACGTCATTGCAGGTAACTGTTTTCTTTGCGGTTATCCTGCATATGTGTTGATAGACACAGGGGCATCTCATACATTTATATCTGAACATTTTGCATTGAGACATTCATTGCCTGTTGAGTCGTTGTCGACAGTAGTGTCTATAGCTTCTCCGTTGGGAAGTGGTTTGATATCTGTGACTACTGTTAGACACTGTATGCTTCAGTTTGAGGGGCATGAGATTGATCTTGATTGTGTAGTACTTGGTTTAGCTGATTTTGACTGTATAGTTGGCATAGACATGTTGACCAAGTACAGGGCCACTGTAGATTGTTTCCACAAGATTGTCAGATTCAGACCCGACATGACAGAGGAGTGGAAATTCTACGGCAAGGGTTCCAGATCTCGGATTCCCTTAGTATCCGCTCTGACTATGAGTAGACTGCTTCAGAGAGGAGCAGAGGGCTTTCTTGTATATTCAGTAGATCTACTGAAGTCGAGCCCAGCATTGGCAGATTTGCCAGTGGTTTGCGAGTTTGCAGATGTTTTTCCTGATGAGATTCCGGGGTTACCTCCAGTTCGAGAGGTTGATTTCAGCATAGATCTTATGCCCGGTTTTGTTCCTATTTCGAGAGCTCCGTATAGGATGGCGCCGATAGAGCTGAAAGAGTTGAAAGCACAGTTGGAGGATCTTTTATCCAAGGGATATATTAGACCCAGTGTATCTCCTTGGGGTGCTCCGGTGCTTTTCGTTAGAAAGAAAGATGGTTCGATGCGACTGTGTATTGATTATAGGCAGCTGAATAAGGCAACAGTGAAGAACAAGTATCCTTTGCCTCGCATCGACGATCTGTTTGATCAGTTACAGGGATCTTCAGTATATTCGAAGATCGATTTGAGATCAGGGTATCATCAGCTCCGAGTTAGAGACGTTGATATTCCGAAGACTGCATTCCGAACCAGGTATGGACATTACGAGTTTGTTGTTATGCCTTTCGGGTTGACGAATGCACCAGCGGTGTTTATGAGTTTGATGAACCGCATTTTTCAGAGATATTTAGATGAGTTTGTAATTGTGTTTATCGATGATATTTTGGTGTATTCGAAGAGTTTGACTGAGCATGCAGATCTCCTGAGGATTGTATTGAAGACTTTAAGAAAAGAGCAGTTGTATGCCAAACTGTCCAAGTGTGAATTCTGGTTGCGACAGGTTGTCTTCTTGGGGCATATTATATCTGGAGAGGGTATTGCGGTAGATCCGAGTAAAGTTGAGGCTGTGATCAGTTGGCCGAGACCGACTTCTGTGCCTGAGATACGCAGTTTCATGGGTCTAGCCGGGTATTATCGTCGTTTTATTCGAGATTTCTCCAGTATAGCGAAGCCTATCACCTAGTTGACACAGAAGAATATGCCATTTGTGTGGTCCGAAGATTGTGAAGCCAGTTTTGTAGAGCTGAAGAAGAGGCTGACTAGTGCGCCTGTCTTGACGATTCCTGCAGGTACAGGTGAGTTCGTTGTATACTGTGACGCATCTCACAGAGGGTTAGGATGTGTGCTTATGCAGCAAGGACATGTGATAGCATACGCCTCTAGACAGCTGAAGCCGCACGAGACTCGTTATCCGATTCATGATCTCGAATTGGCGGCGATTGTTTTTGCACTTAAGATCTGGCGTCATTATCTATATGGCGAGAAATTTGAGATCTATTCCGATCATAAGAGCCTGAAGTATCTCTTTTCTCAGTCAGAGTTGAATATGAGGCAGCGACGATGGCTTGATCTGCTGAAAGATTTTGATTGCGAGATCAAATACCATCCAGGAAAATCGAATGCAGCGGCAGACGCCTTGAGTCGAAAGGTATGTTCTTTGTCCTTGTCGACTATAGGTGTATCGAGTTTAGTAGAAGATTGTTGCTTGTCTGGATTGACATTTGATACAGAGAGTAGACCGCTGCGACTTGCTGCGATTCAGATTGAGCCAGATCTGATTTCGAGGATCAAAGAAGCACAAAGAACTGATCCGAGCGTGCAGAGATCGATTGATATGGTCAGAGCTGGTCATATATCAGAATATCAGGTCAGAGATTCTGTTCTGTATGTGAATAACCGCTTAGTAGTGCCAGAGATTTCAGATTTGAGACGACAGATCATGTCGGAGGCACACTGTAGTCGGTTCAGCATTCATCCTGGTGGCAGGAAGATGTATAACGACTTGAAGACACAATTTTGGTGGAAACAGATGAAGACAGACATTGCAGAATTCGTGTCTAGATGCCTAAATTGCCAGCGGGTGAAGGCAGAAAGAAAGAAGCCCGAAGGTTTACTTCAGAGTTTGTCTGTTCCTGAATGGAAATGGGACCACATTTCCATGGACTTCGTGACGAAGTTACCTCGATCATCCCGTGGCTGTGATTCGATTTGGGTCATCATTGACAGATTGACCAAATCAGCGTGTTTTATTCCGTACAGGATGACCTATCGACATGATCAGATGGCAGCGTTGTATGTCAGAGAGGTCGTCAGATTGCACGGTGTGCCGAAGTCGATCGTATCAGATCGGGATCCACGATTCACTTCTCACTTTTGGCACAGCCTGCAGCAGGCTTTGGGTACGACTTTACACCTGAGCACTGCTTATCATCCTCAGACAGACGGACAATCAGAGCGGACTATCCAGACTTTAGAGGATATGCTGAGAGCTGTAGTACTAGATTTTGGTACTAATTGGCAAGATTCATTGCCGTTGTGTGAGTTTTCATACAACAACAGCTATCAGACGAGCATAGAGATGGCACCGTTCGAAGCTTTATACGGAAAGAAGTGCAGATCTCCGTTGTACTGGGATGATATTTATGAAGTACCAGTGTTGGGGCCTGATATGATTCGTGAGATGACCGAGAAAGTGAAGATCATTCAGAAGCGAATGAAGACGACACAGGATAGACAAGCGAAGTACGCCAATATTAGACGCAGACCGTTAGTATTCGAACAGGGAGACAGAGTATTTCTGAAGATTTCACCTTTCAGAGGCGTTGTCAGATTTGGCAATCGAGGAAAGTTGTCTCCTAGATACGTCGGTCCGTATGAGATTCTTGAGAAGATTGGCGATCGAGCTTACAGACTTGCTCTTCCTCCTTCACTGTCCGGTATACATGATGTTTTTCATGCATCGATGTTGCGCAGATACATGCCGGATGATTCTCATGTCATTCAACCTGAAGAAGCCGAGTTAGATCAGACTTTGAGCTATGTTGAGCGACCGATTCAGATTCTTGATCGGAAAGAGAAACAGCTCAGAACAAAGACTATTCCGCTTGTGAAGATTCAGTGGAGTCGTCATGGCGTCGAGGAAGCGACTTGGGAGACAGAGTTTGAAATGAGACAGAGGCATCCCGAGCTATTCTTATGATGTGAGTCTTTCTTCCCGATTTGACTTTAAAATTTTGTATATAACTGCATGAATAATTGCTTGTGAGTTCGAGGACGAACTCTTGTCTAAGAGGGGGAGAAATGTAAGGCTCGAGAATTGTCAATTGGCATTGATGTTAGACTTGTATAGATAAGAATGCATGAATTATGAGATTTTGAGCAGCAGGGCCGAAGCCACATCGCACCCGCGGTGTTAAGACTACCGCACCCGCGGTGTAGGTGACAGAAATTAGTGAAATTGTGCGAACGGACACCGCACCCGCGGTGTTAGCAAGACCGCCCCCGCAGTGTGAGACCGCACCCGCGGTCATGTAAGGACCGCACCCGTGGTCTAGGTGCTGCACTGTTAGATTAATTTGCCGTGAGCACAGCGCACCCGCGCTCTTGAGACACCGCACCCGCGGTCTGCATGCGAGATTGCCACTTTTGAATTTCGTGATGACACATGGCATGCTATATAAATACCTTGTATTGACACTTCATTTCATCAGTTTCAGAAAGCAAGAACCGAGAGCTTCCCTTTAAATTCCTCAAGTTATTCATGGCTTTAAATTAAGCTTGTGCAAGAATTGCTCATCCGATTTTAATTCCTAGTGTAGATTCATGCTCCTTGTATCGTTGGCTACGAAAGGACATTTGTATTGGCTATTGTGAACTCGAGACTTCGACTACGACACCGACTATTCGATAAGAAAGGTATAATTCATGTGGTCACGGGATTGCACAACTCGATTCAGATTTGATACGAGTTTCCCTAAATCACATACTAGATTGTCATTACATTTGATTATGTAATGCCTTGTTTATTGATTTATATTCGAGTCCTGAGATAGGAGAGATTGGCAGACTTGCCAAAACTAGATGTTTCGGTGTATCGACGCATAGGAGCAGATTTGCTATATGTGTAGACCCTCGATACAGAGTTGACCGAAGTCTAGGAATAAGACGTACCGTTGCCCCGAGTGGTTGGGTAGGTAACAGACCGTCTTATTCACACCGGGATCCCTAGATTAGAAAAGAGTCGAGTCAAGATTTGAATTGTTGTAATGCCCAGAGCAATGATTGACATGTACGAATTCATAGATATGTTGTGAAGATTGTACATAACCATAAGAAATAAGAAATGATATCATATATGATTTTCAGTATGATTATGACTTGTTAGGACAGAAGTACTGTATTGAATTATGATTGAGAATATGATAGTGTTGATATCTATTGAGAATTAGATTGACCGGCATCGAGAATATTGGAGTATTTATATTTCGGTGAGACCGGAAGGACCGAACCGAGATCGGAACGTACGATCAGAGTTCGCACCGTCCGTTCGGAGTTCGGAGCGTCCGAGCCAGGTGGCTGGACACATGGATGGCATGCAATAGTTCGGATCGACCGATCGTAGTTCGGATCATCCGAGACAGTTGGCTGGAGACGTGGAAGACATGCAGGATTCGGAACGTCCGAAGTGAGTTCGGAGCGTCCGAAGTATGTCAGATCGGATCGTCCGAAGTAGATCGGATCTTCCGATCGTTGTCTATAAATAGAGGCGCGAGGTCTCAGTTTAGAGTCATTCCTACGAGGTCTCAGTAGAATTAGAAGTGTTAGAAAGTCATTTCTATTTCAGATTCATCTTCTCGACTGTGACAGCAATTCTACGACGGAAGGTATACTACATGCTTTGTTTTGGGGAATCACGACTCAAATGAGATCACATTTGAGTTTCCCAACTAAAATCACATACGAGTTTTATTGTTTATATCTTGATATAGGTATTATTATAGATTTGTTTATATGCAAATCTCGTTATGCTTTGTTTACAGATCATGTTACATTGCATTAGATGTTTATTAGAACTTGTATTCAATTCCTATTATGCTTTGTTTACAGATCATGTTACATTGCATTAGATGATTATGCTTGTTTACAGATTTTGTATTCATGCATTAAGATAGGACAGTCTGGAGATCAGGCAGACTTCTAGACGTTCGGTTCTATCCCAGCTTAGGGGAAGATCACCCCCCTATTGTAGACGTGGATACAGATCAGGCCGAAGTCTAGGAATAAGACGTACCGTCACCCCGATTGGGAGGGTAGGTGATAGATCGTCTTATTCACACCGGGATCCCTAGAGTTTTAGTCGAGTCGCATCTAGACATGATTAGGCTCGCATTTCATGATTTTATATGAATGACATTCATATCAGCATGTTTCATGTTTTATAGTATTTATATGCATGTTCACATGTTTATACTGGGATGTGTTCTCACCGGTTTTCCGGCTGTTGTTATGTCTGTATGTGTGCATAACAACAGGTGGGGCAGGATTTGGGTCGAGACAGAGATGATCGTGTTAGCGTGGAGATCTCGGGCCTAGCAGACGGACCAGTAGTTGTCTTTTGTTATGTACTGTATTTTATTACTGGTTAGTTGAGGATATACGGAACAGGACATAGATTTTATGTTTGTATGTTGTAAATTAAATAAAGAACTTGTGCTTGTCTAGTTACATTTTGATTTAAATATAAAAGCGAAAAATTGACCCACATTTTAGAATAACAATCCATTTAATCCCAAGAAAAAGATTTAGAGCCCGGGTCCCCACAACAGGTGGTATCAGAGCCGATAGTTCCGTTAGACTGAAATAGGATAGAATGAGCGGGGTAGATCGAGTCTTCTTCCTTGCTTGATGATGTGCTAGCATGATTATTGCTTTCTTATTACATGTTGTTTGGTATTTGATTAATTTCAGCATGTGATTGACTGAATCAGAACCGATTCTAGATCAGAGGTAACTGACTAGATGATGGCTGAGACAGTTGTATATCTTGTTTACTAATCAGTTGGATTATTAGATATGCCTCCTAGAAGAGCAGCCGTACCTCTACGACCAGCAGCGCCAGAGCAGGGGAGTACATCCGGAGATTCTATGGATGTTACGGCGACCCCTATGGAGACGTTGCTGAAGCGATTCCAATCCTTTCGACCTCCCACTTTAAAAGGTACCGAGAATGCCATCGAGTGCGAAAGTTGGCTTGAAGATATTGAGATGCTATTCGACTCGTTGGAGTACAGTGATGAGAAGAGGATCAAGCTAATTGGCCATCAATTGCAAGATATAGCAAAGAATTGGTGGTTGAACATTAGGAGAGCTTTAGAGCAGCGGGGTACCGAAATTTCTTGGAAGGTATTCAAAACCGAGTTTTATCAGCGATTCTTCCCTGTATCCTACCGTAAAGATAAAGGCGCTGAATTCGCAAACCTGAGGCAAGGACCATTGAACATTGAGGAGTACGTTGCTAAATTCTCTTCTTTGCTTCGTTTTGCACCCCATGTTTCAGGAAATGACGAGGCCATGGCGGATCAGTTTATAAATGGCCTGAATCCAGATATCTTTACGTTAGTCAATACTGGGAGACCCGATAACTTCTCGGATGCATTGAATCGTGCCAAAGGAGCTGAAGCAGGATTGCTTAGACAACGGAGTGCTCCGTATGTTGCACCAAGTCCAAGACCGCCACTACCTCCATCCCAAGTTCCTCCTCCTCGAGTCGAAAGTGGTGGTAGTGGTAGTGGACGCAAAGAACAGCTAAAGGCGAAGGGGAAACAGTTTAAAAGACCAGGGAGCAGTTCATCGAGCTCCAGCGGATCAAAACAGAGTGGTTTTGATCAAAGTTCAAGGTTTATCGGTGGTTATTTCAGTTCCTGTGGAGGAAAGCATGCGACTGAACAGTGTCAAGGGGTGACAGGGAGATGCAACTATTGCAGGCAACCAGGGCATTTTGCCAAAGTCTGTCCACAGAGAGGTGTACAGCAAGGCCAGAGTGGAAGAGCATCCGGTTCAGTACCTCAGTTTGAGCGGCAGGCATCGTCGGTTCACTCTTTTCAGCCTCCACCAGCACCGACTCCACCCAGAGGCCGAGGTAGTCAGACTGTGACTCAACCTCCGAGGCAACAGGCCCAAGTGTTTGCGTTGACAGAGGAGCAAGCACAAGATGCACCAGATGATGTTATAGCAGGTAACTGTCTCCTTTATGGTTATCCTGCTTATATCTTGATAGATACAGGTGCATCGCATACATTCATCTCAGAACGATTTGCATTGTTGCATTCATTGCCTGTTGAGTCGTTGTTAGACGTTGTGTCTATTAATTCTCCGTTGGGAAGTGGATTAATATCTGTAACTACGGTTAGACATTGCATTCTACAGTTTGAGGGGCATGAGATTGACCTAGATTGTATAGTGTTGGGTCTAGCTGATTTTGATTGTATAGTCGGTATTGACATGCTAACGAAGTACAGAGCCACCGTGGATTGTTTCCATAAGATTGTCAGATTCAGACCCGAGATGACAGACGAGTGGAAATTCTACGGGAAGGGTTCCAGATCTCGGATTCCCTTGATTTCGGCTCTTACTATGAACAGACTGTTACAGAAAGGAGCGGATGGTTTCTTTGTTTATGCTGTAGATATGCAGAAGTCGAGCCCGGCATTGGCAGATCTGCCAGTAGTACGGGAATTTCCAGATATTTTTCCAGATGAGATCCCAGGATTACCTCCGGTTCGTGAGATAGATTTCAGCATTGAACTTGCGCCAGGTACCGTACCTATTTCGAGAGCTCCATATAGGATGGCACCCATCGAACTCAAAGAATTGAAAGCACAATTAGAAGATCTTCTAGCCAAGGGATATATCAGACCTAGTGTATCTCCTTGGGGCGCTCCGGTGCTGTTCGTGCGAAAGAAAGATGGGTCGATGCGGTTGTGTATCGATTACCGGCAGTTGAACAAGGCAACGATCAAGAATAAATATCCTTTGCCTAGGATCGATGACCTATTTGATCAGTTGCAGGGATCCTCGGTCTATTCTAAGATTGATTTACGTTCTGGTTATCATCAGCTCAGAGTTCGAGATATAGACATACCAAAGACAGCGTTTCGAACCAGGTATGGACATTACGAATTTATTGTCATGCCTTTTGGTTTAACAAATGCTCCTGCGGTATTTATGGGCTTGATGAACCAAGTGTTTCAGAGATATCTAGATGAATTTGTGATTGTCTTCATTGATGACATTTTGGTGTATTCGAAGAACAGAAATGAGCATGCAGAGCATCTCAGAATTGTGTTGCAGACGTTGAGAAATGAGCGACTGTATGCTAAATTGTCAAAATGTGAGTTTTGGTTGAATAGAGTTGTCTTCTTAGGACATATCATTTCTGGAGATGGTATTTCTGTTGATCCAAGTAAAGTGGAAGCTGTGATCAGTTGGTCGAGACCAACTTCTGTACCAGAAATACGCAGTTTCATGGGCTTAGCCGGATATTACAGAAGATTTATAAAAGATTTCTCCAGTATTGCAAAACCAATAACTCAATTAACACAAAAGAATGCACCATTTGTTTGGTCAGAGGAGTGTGAGTCTAGCTTTGTTGAATTGAAGAAAAGGCTGACCAGTGCTCCAGTATTGACGATACCTTCAGGTACAGGTGATTTTGTTGTATATTGTGATGCTTCTCATAGAGGTTTGGGATGTGTTCTTATGCAGCGAGGTCATGTGATCGCATACGCCTCGAGACAATTGAAGCCACATGAAGTTCGATACCCCATTCATGATCTTGAATTGGCGGCTATCGTGTTTGCATTAAAGATTTGGCGTCATTATCTCTATGGCGAGAAATTTGAGATCTTTTCCGATCACAAGAGCTTAAAGTACCTATTTTCTCAATCAGAATTGAATATGAGGCAACGTAGATGGCTAGATCTTCTGAAAGACTTTGACTGTGAAATCAAATATTATCCAGGTAAGTCAAATGCAGCAGCAGATGCCTTGAGTCGTAAGGTATGTTCATTGTCCTTATCGACGATAGGTGTTAACAAGTTAGTTGAAAATTGCTGTATGTCTGGATTAGAATTTGATACAGATAGTAAGCCACTACGACTCTTTACGATCCAAGTTGAGCCCAATTTGATTATAAGGATTAAGGAAGCACAAAGAACTGATCAGAATGTGCAAAGATCAATCCAAATGGTCAGATCAGGGCATGTATCAGAATATCAGGTACGAGATCATGTGTTGTACGTGAATAACCGTCTAGTTGTGCCAGATGTTGCAGATTTGAGACAGCAGATTCTGACGGAGGCACATTGTAGTCGATTCAGCATCCATCCTGGTGGCAGAAAGATGTACAATGACTTGAAGACACAGTTCTGGTGGAAACAAATGAAGTCAGACATTGCCGAATTTGTGTCTAAATGCTTGAACTGCCAACAGGTGAAGGCCGAGAGGAAGAAGCCGGGGGGTTTACTTCAGAGTTTATCCATTCCAGAATGGAAATGGGACCACATTTCCATGGATTTTGTGACGAAGTTACCTCGATCATCCAGAGGTTGCGATGCGATTTGGGTCATTATTGACAGATTGACCAAATCTGCTTGTTTCATCCCTTATAGAATGACGTATAGACAGGATCAGATGGCGGAGATTTATATTCGTGAGGTAGTCAGATTGCATGGAGTGCCGAAGTCTATCGTATCAGATCGTGATCCACGATTCACTTCACACTTCTGGCACAGTTTACAGCAGGCGTTAGGTACGACCTTACACCTTAGCACTGCTTACCATCCTCAGACAGACGGACAGTCAGAACGGACTATCCAGACATTAGAGGATATGTTGAGAGCCGTCGTACTAGATTTTGGCATTAGTTGGCAAGATTCCCTACCTCTTTGCGAATTCTCGTACAATAATAGCTATCAGACGAGCATTGAGATGGCACCGTTTGAAGCTTTGTATGGCAAGAAGTGCAGATCTCCACTATATTGGGACGATGTTTCAGAAGTACCAGAACTTGGGCCAGATATGATTCGTGACATGACTGAGAAGGTAAAGATCATTCAGAAACGATTGAAGACAGCACAAGATCGACAAGCAAAGTACGCCAATATCAGACGTAGACCGTTAGTATTTGAGGCGGGAGATAGAGTGTTTTTAAAGATTTCTCCATTTAGAGGCGTTGTTCGATTTGGCAAACGCGGAAAACTCTCTCCTCGATACATTGGTCCTTACGAGATTCTTGAAAAGATTGGCGATCGAGCTTATCGACTTGCTCTTCCTCCTTCCTTATCCGGAATACATGACGTATTTCATGTATCAATGTTACGCAGATATATGCCAGATGTTTCTCATGTTATTCAACCGAACGAAGCTGAACTTGATCACACCTTGAGCTATATAGAACGACCGATACAGATTCTTGATCGAAAGGACAAACAGCTCAGAACGAAGACCATTCCACTTGTGAAAGTTCAGTGGAGTCGACATGGCATTGAGGAAGCGACGTGGGAAACGGAAGAAAACATGAGACAGAAACACCCCGAGTTATTTATATGATATGAGTATGTATTCAGTTTAGATTATCAAACTGTTTTAGATACTTTGTATGGTTACTTCAGTTCGAGGACGAACTTCTGTCTTAGAGGGGGAGAAATGTAATGCCCAGAGCAATGATTGACATGTACGAATTCATAGATATGTTGTGAAGATTGTACATAACCATAAGAAATAAGAAATGATATCATATATGATTTTCAGTATGATTATGACTTGTTAGGACAGAAGTACTGTATTGAATTATGATTGAGAATATGATAGTGTTGATATCTATTGAGAATTAGATTGACCGGCATCGAGAATATTGGAGTATTTATATTTCGGTGAGACCGGAAGGACCGAACCGAGATCGGAACGTACGATCAGAGTTCGCACCGTCCGTTCGGAGTTCGGAGCGTCCGAGCCAGGTGGCTGGACACATGGATGGCATGCAATAGTTCGGATCGACCGATCGTAGTTCGGATCATCCGAGACAGTTGGCTGGAGACGTGGAAGACATGCAGGATTCGGAACGTCCGAAGTGAGTTCGGAGCGTCCGAAGTATGTCAGATCGGATCGTCCGAAGTAGATCGGATCTTCCGATCGTTGTCTATAAATAGAGGCGCGAGGTCTCAGTTTAGAGTCATTCCTACGAGGTCTCAGTAGAATTAGAAGTGTTAGAAAGTCATTTCTATTTCAGATTCATCTTCTCGACTGTGACAGCAATTCTACGACGGAAGGTATACTACATGCTTTGTTTTGGGGAATCACGACTCAAATGAGATCACATTTGAGTTTCCCAACTAAAATCACATACGAGTTTTATTGTTTATATCTTGATATAGGTATTATTATAGATTTGTTTATATGCAAATCTCGTTATGCTTTGTTTACAGATCATGTTACATTGCATTAGATGTTTATTAGAACTTGTATTCAATTCCTATTATGCTTTGTTTACAGATCATGTTACATTGCATTAGATGATTATGCTTGTTTACAGATTTTGTATTCATGCATTAAGATAGGACAGTCTGGAGATCAGGCAGACTTCTAGACGTTCGGTTCTATCCCAGCTTAGGGGAAGATCACCCCCCTATTGTAGACGTGGATACAGATCAGGCCGAAGTCTAGGAATAAGACGTACCGTCACCCCGATTGGGAGGGTAGGTGATAGATCGTCTTATTCACACCGGGATCCCTAGAGTTTTAGTCGAGTCGCATCTAGACATGATTAGGCTCGCATTTCATGATTTTATATGAATGACATTCATATCAGCATGTTTCATGTTTTATAGTATTTATATGCATGTTCACATGTTTATACTGGGATGTGTTCTCACCGGTTTTCCGGCTGTTGTTATGTCTGTATGTGTGCATAACAACAGGTGGGGCAGGATTTGGGTCGAGACAGAGATGATCGTGTTAGCGTGGAGATCTCGGGCCTAGCAGACGGACCAGTAGTTGTCTTTTGTTATGTACTGTATTTTATTACTGGTTAGTTGAGGATATACGGAACAAGACATAGATTTTATGTTTGTATGTTGTAAATTAAATAAAGAACTTGTGCTTGTCTAGTTACATTTTGATTTAAATATAAAAGCGAAAAATTGACCCACATTTTAGAATAACAATCCATTTAATCCCAAGAAAAAGATTTAGAGCCCGGGTCCCCACAATTGTTGAATACAGATTTGTATTCTACTACATGTTTAGATGTATATTCATGTTACTTGATTTATGTTATGCATTTGTACATGATTTATTACATTGCATGCATCCATGTTTTATACTGGGATATGTTCTCACCGGAGTTATCCGGCTGTTGTCGTGTCTGTATGTGTGCATGGCAACAGGTGGGGCAGGATCGGGGTCACGAGCTAGATGAGAGATGATGATAGCGTGGAGATCTCGGGCATTGCAGATTTCTAGTGTTTTCTTATGAAACTTGTACTACTTATGTTTGTAGTTGTCATTTGAACACTAGTGTATGTTGTACGAACAGACTTGTATGTACATTACGTTGTTTAATTTCTATCGAGATATGTTATGCTTTAGTTAATACATTTGAATTAAAGTTAAAAGCAAAATTTTGACCCACATTTTCGAACAAAGATCCAATTAAATCCCAAAAGAATAGAGTTAGAGCCCGGGTCCCCATAATTACGTTTCATACCTTTCCACCAAAATCGAGTCCTCAAATCCTTATACATCTTGTTGCTCCCCGGATGAACACTCAACTTGCTACGATGAGCCTGGGACAAAATCTCCTCCCTCAAAGTGTCATCTTCCGGTACAACAACACGACCAGATAAGCACAAAAGACCCTCGGACTGATAGTGGAATCCAGAAGTATTATCTCCATCAGCCAACCGAGCTAATTTCTGAACCTTAGAATCAGACATCTGAGCATTTCTAATCCGAGAATACAAAACTGGCTCAGACAAAATAGTAGCTACACGGATACTCTCTGTTCCCTTCCGATGCTTACAATTGAATCCCATCGAACAGAAATCCTGAATAATCCCAGATACAGCACAAGTCTGAAGAGCAGACAATCTCACCTTGCGACTAAGAGCATCGGCCGTGAGATTCGCAGATCCTGGATGATACTTGATCTCACAATCATAATCCTTGAGTAGATCCATCCAACGACGCTGACGCATGTTCAACTCAGCCTGAGTGAACAGATACTTCAAACTCTTATGATCAGTGAAAATCTCAAATCGCTCACCATACAGATAATGGCGCCAGATTTTCAAAGCAAAAACGATCGCTGCTAATTCCAGATCATGAACAGGATAGTTTTCCTCATGAGGCTTCAACTGTCTCGACGCATAAGCAATCACATGCTCATTCTGCATCAGAACACACCCTAGTCCTTGTAAAGAGGCATCGGTGTAAACACTGAAACCACCAGATCCAGACGGTAAAGCCAAAACAGGCGCAGATGTCAAACGTCTACGAAGTTCCAAGAAACTCTCTTCGCACTCTGATGTCCACTCAAATGAAACATCTTTCCGAGTGAGCTGAGTGAGTGGTTTAGCAATCTGAGAGAAGTTGACAATGAAACGGCGATAATACCCAGCCAATCCCAGAAAACTGCGGATCTCGGCTACTGTCGTCGGACGCGACCAGTTCAATACCGCTTCCACCTTGCTCGGGTCAACTGAAACTCCCTTGCTAAAATGACATGACCAAGGAATACAACCCTGTCAATCCAAAACTCACATTTACTCAACTTCGCATAAAGCTGATTCTCGCGAAGTGTCTGTAAAATAATCCTTAAGTGTTGTACGTGTTCTTGCTGATCATGCGAATAGATTAAGATATCATCTATAAACACCACAACAAACTTATCCAAGAAATCCCGAAATACCCGATTCATCAGATCCATAAAAACTGCTGGTGCATTCGTCACCCCAAAAGGCATAACCAGAAACTCATAATGCCCATACCGGGTCCTGAATGCAGTCTTCGATATATCTCCCTGATGAACCCGAAGCTGATGATAACCAGACCTTAAATCAATCTTGGAAAACACAGAGGTACCTTGCAGTTGATCAAATAAATCATCAATCCGTGGCAACGGATACTTATTCTTTATCGTAGCACGATTCAACTGCCGATAATCTATGCAGAGCCGCATAGAACCATCCTTCTTTTTGACAAAAAGAACTGGTGCTCCCCACGGGGACACACTGGGTCGAATATACCCCTTGTCAAGAAGATCCTGCAACTGCTGTTTCAATTCTTGCATCTCCGATGGAGCTAAACGATAAGGAGCTCTAGAGATTGGTGCCGTGCCTGGCACTAAATCAATGCCGAAATCCACTTCCCGAACGGGAGGAAAACCAGGAATCTCCTCGGGAAAAACATCCGGAAAATCGCAAACCACTGGAATGTCACTGATACCGACACTATCTGCGGACGAATCAATAGCATAGATAAGGTAGCCTTCCCCGCCCGACTCTAAAGCACGACAGGCTTTCAGAGCAGAAACCACAGGCATCGGGGGTCGCGCTCCCTCTCCATAGAAAAACCAACTGTCGCCCTCAACTGGACGAAACTGCACAAACTTCTGATAACAATCCACAGTAGCTCTAAACACAGTCAGCACATCTATTCCCAGAATGCAATCAAAATCCTCCATCGCAAGAATCATCAAATTAGCAGTTAAAACATTACCCTCAAACTCTAGAGGACAACCCAAAACTAGACGTTTAGCTAGCACCAAATGACTCATCGGTGTGGAAACAGATACCACAACGTCCAAAGAAGTGAAAGGTAACGCATGACGCTTAGCAAATCTCGCAGATATGAATGAATGTGATGCACCAGTATCAATGAGAACGTAAGCAGGTAATCCACATAATAAAAAAACACCTGCGATAACTCTCTCGTTCTCCTCAGCAGCCTGATCCTGGTTAAGAGCAAAGACCTGCCCTTGAGTACGCGGTCGGAGGTTAGAACCCTGAGTAGACTGTCCCTGCTGTGGTCTCTGATGAACTGAAGCCTGAGAACCAGATCCTGATCCTCCGCCCGTCTGTGGACAATCTCTCTTCATGTGGCCCATCTCACCGCACTTGTAACAAGCACCCGCAACCTTGCGACAACGCTCCGTCGGATGATCCTTCCCGCAATGCTGACACGGGCCCTTCTTCTTCCCAAAATGGTGAACTCCTCCAGATCCAGAGGAAGAAGAAGTAGATCCAGCCTTCTTAAATGCTTGGGCGCGGGGACCCAAAGAACTATTAGGACGAGCAGACTGCATGGCTCGACCTCTCAGCAAACTGCCCTCAGCCTGGCGACAACGGTTCACAAGGCCCTCATACAATGTCGGATCATCACAGACAACAACCCGATCATAAATCTCCTGATTGAGGCCCTGAAGAAAATGGTTATACTTGGCCTTAGCATTGTCACTGACATGTGGAACATACGGAAGCAACTCAAAGAACTTCTGCTGATACTCATCAACAGACAAACTTCCCTGCTTCAGATTGATCAACTCAATCGCCTTGGTCTGCAGAAGAGCTGGCGGAAAGTAAAGCAGCATGAAAGCGGCTCGGAAATCGGCCCAAAGAACTCGACCCTGTCGCTGAACTATCGGTGCAGAGGTAGACCTCCACCACTTACGCGCACCACCCTCCAGCAAGAAATCAAGGGTATCAATCTGCTGCTCCGCCGAGCACTGAAAAGTCTTGAAGCAGCTCTCCATCCTCTCAAGCCAGTTCTCCGCAACATCCGGAGTCTCACCGCCCGAAAGAGGTTTCGGCCCCATCTGCAAGAACCGATGCATACTAAAACTCTGAGGCTCATCACGACGGTGTTGACGACGTTCTCGATGCTCTCGGCGACGCTCCCGATCGTCGCGGTCTCCCCAGCGTCCAATGCTGCCATGACTACTAGCATCGTCGTCAAAACCAGACATCTCTAGCTACAAAAGTTACCAGAGATTAAACCCAAAAGAACAGTTCCAAATCCCAAAATCTTAATGCATGCTCTGATACCATATATGTAGTGACCCGTTCCAGAATCACCTACTAATCAGATCTTAAGCATGCAAAATTTAACATTTAAAACTGAATCAGGTAAACAGCGGAAAAACAGTAATACAACCCAATCGAATCTGTAAGTACAAAATACTTAAACAACCAGATCGAACTAAATTCCAAGAACAAATACCAACAACTACAAGTCAACCTCTGCCAGCTCCCTGTCCACTCCCTCCTGGACCGTCCAACCTGAGACCTGCCCCATCGAATAGGGTGTCCAAAACAGAGATAAACCGAGGACGTGAGCATAAAACGCTCAGCACCGAAAGCATGAGTATACAAGACTATGACATGCATGTATGCAAAATGTACTGGATACCAGGATCTGGGTATAACGAAATACTGCTCAGGTAAATGACGTCAAGGTATGTAGCACTCTGCGCCGTCGCACCAGGAGGTGGCTCCCATACCAAAATAAACCTGTGGATATACCGGTGACCTGACCACCGTCGGCCAACGGGGTCCAACCATCCACAACAAACGAGGGCTGAGCACCCTCTCAACAGGCTATCTCAAAGATAATCAGGCCCAACATGATTATGCAAATGCCGCATAATAAACCATGCATCATATGACAGATAATAATGCAACATATAAACATGCAACACATAGTAAAGTATACTCAGTCCTGCTATCTCGGATAGTACTTTCGTACCTCAAACCAGTAGATCCTAGCAATCAGCCCTAGAATCAAGCCTGCGTCCGTAGTCAGCCCACTGATGCCGCTAGCTCCCAACTAGAGCACAGCTCCGCTACAAAACCAGTAGCTCCCTGCTAGTGCCTGAACCTCGGGAAAAGACTAGAAACCCATCAGAAACGACTAAAACGCTCTGGAACACTCGGAATTGGCGAGTAAAAAGTGAAGCCTCGTGCCTCTATTTATAGACAACGATCGGTAGATCCGATCCACTTCGGAAAATCCGATCCGGTACACTTCGGACCTTCCGAACCCTGATCGGACGATCCGAACCCTGCATGTCTTCCACGTGTCCAGCCACCTGTCTCGGACGATCCGAACCCTGATCGGACGATCCGAACCCTGCATGTCTTCCACGTGTCCAGCCACCTGTCTCGGATGATCCGAACCCGGTTCGGTCCTTCCGATCCCACCGAAATATAATTAATCCAATAATTAACTCAAATTAGGCATCGGGATACTACAATGGCCCTCTTCAAGAAGCAGAACATACCTCATAGGTGGTCTCGAGACTCTCTCGGATCTTCAAGGAGCTTGTATCTCCTCTCTTGGCTCTTCGAGTGTGGGTTCTATAATTGTGGGTGTCTCTCGAACCTCTTCGAGTTCTTTCATCTCCCCTTTTTTATCCAATAGAAATTCCCTTTCCAAAAGGTTGCATTCCTAGAAACAAACACTTTTGTTTCTTGAGGATGATAGAAATAAAATCCAACAGAATTCCTTGGATATCCCACAAAGTAACATAAAATGGATCGACTATCCAATTTATCTCTCACTACCTGCTTCACATAAGCTGGGCTCCCCATATTCTAAGATAAGAATATTTGGGAGGCTTACCCATCCATATCTCATATGGTGTATGCCTTTGAATGGACATTTAATGGAATATCTTTCAATTTTAAGTTATAGAGATCGTTTATACAAAATTAGGTAAAACAAACATCTCATAAAATTAACTTAAAACTATTGTTCAATAATAAATAAACATCTTCAACAGCCTTTGCAGCAACTCTTGCCCCATTGCCCATCCTTAAGAAGGTCACACCATCCCTAAGCTTTCTACTTCTTCCCATCACCTGTAAATCATTACAGAGATGTGAACCATAACCGGTATCTAATACCCAAGAAGTAGAGTTAATTGAAATGTATACTTCAATTTAGAACATACCGTTTCCAGAACTCTTCTGGGCAACATATTCCTTGGAATTTTGCCTCCATTGTCCAGGCTTCATGCAGTGATGACAAACATCACTAGTCTTGTCAGCCTTAACTGGTGTGGTTGCCACAACGAGATTAGGAGATTGCCTCGACAAGGGCACGTTCGTCTTGGGACGTTGGAAAGAACGCTTCTTTCCCTTCCCATGTGGATCTTCGTACCAGATGAAGAACCCACATAAAGAACCAACTTCTCTTTCTTGATGGTTGATTCAAACGTAACAAGCATATTCACCAACTCCTCAAGGGTCGGCTCCTTCTTGTTCATGTTGAAGTTCTCCACAAAAGGATCAAATGAGCTAGGCAATGATAACAACAACACGTCGGTGGTCAACTCCGAAGGCAAGAACAGATCCATGCCATCGAGCTTGTCCACGAGCCCAATCAACTTCAGGCCATGCTCATGGACCGAGGCCCCATCTCGCATGCGCAAAGTGATCAGCTCCTTGATGGTAGCATGCCTAAGAGGCCGTGTTTGCTCACCAAAGAGCTCCTTGAGATGCAAATGAATGTCAGCAGCACTATTTGCATCCTCAAAATGCCTCTGCAGCTCATCATTCATAGAAGTCAGCATATAACACCTGGCTATCAAGTCATGGTCACACCATTCCTTGTAAGCCTGCAATTCCTCAGGAGTGCAGTCAGTCGGAGCCTCAACACGGGGGCGACTCAGTCAGTGTATATGCTACCTCTGAATTCAAAACGATTTTCAAGTTTCTTAGCCAAGTGAGGTAATTAGGTCCAGTTAATATGTGTTTGTCGAGTATTACGGATATTGGATTGCGAATCGAAGACATTGTCAATTTGTACTGAAAAGTAAAAAACAGATTAATGTTGATGACTATTTTAAAATATTTAGTATGATATAAAGTTAAGACTTTTACTTCATAAATATTTGCTCCCACTGTTTTGACATCTTTCACAACCCTCTAATGAAAACGGGAAACTCCTTTCCTCAGTAGGTACGTAAGGTCGAATTAGCGAATTATGATCCCGAATAATATCAGCCAATCACAATTCCTAAAAGGTAGTTTCCAATTACATCACAATGCAACCCTCATGTAAACTTTTGTCTCACGTTTGATTAGGACCTAATAATATGACGTCGTTCATCTTTACGTGTCAAGCCTTACCCATCGATGTTGAACCTTAATGGACGGTCGCCATAAGTTCCCCCAATAATATGAGCCGAAATCATGGGAGTTCCACGTAGTTCACATCACCATGTCAATGGATGTCACAGCTTTCCGGCACCCAGAGCTCCCCCAATAATATGATCCGAGCCCCGAGTACGGGCAGCGTTCATCATGCACCCATTGTCGAAGGAAGACAAGGAAATTATAAACAAATTTATAATTCTCATTTTCGGACTTGATATTAATTTTGAATCTTATTCAAAATGAGGGTTTTTAATTTTGAAAGGTCTCATCATTAATTTTATTTAAAAGCTCGCCATGTTTGATCGTATGTTTGCCGGATTCATGCAACTTTGTTATTATCATAGTAATAACGCACATACTCATTATTTATAACATATCATGCATATATTATAAACAGTAAACAAAACAAGGATGATCAATCGCCCCAATAATAATGGCCCGTGTGAGCTAAACACGGGCCTAGGTCCAATCCTAGGGTAATGCAAGTGTAATGCCCAAGAATTAATCACTGCAATTAACGATGATTGATTTATCATTTCATGTGATTATGACGGGATTAATCGGGACACTGAGAAATGTATTCAGAAATAAAATTATGAAAGATATGAGAATGCCAGACCGCACCCGCGGTAAGGGGAGGACCGCTCCCGCGGTGGTGCTACGGGAATTTGAAGAATCGATACAGCAGGGTGACCGCACCCGCGGTGCTTACGAGACCGCACCCGCGGTGCTAATGCGACCGCACCCGCGGTGTTGCGTGTCTTGCGGAAAATGAGCCATGTGCCGAAATGCATGTGCGAGTTGTCTAGATATATATATAGACATGCAAGTCGGTTTCAGAACATAAATCGAGGAGAAAGGGTCGAAGCTTTGGCACGAGAAATCCTTACGCCTTTTTCGAGAAATCCGTCCGTCTGAATTTGAATCTGACTTCAGTATCGAGTTCCTAGCGACGTAGGCTACAACTGGACGTAAGTTTTACTACGTTTTGACATGCTTTGAAATTATGATATTGTCAGAATTGAATGGAACTCATATATGTTGTGCTTGACATAGTAGACATCATAGAATCGAAGTCAGATTAAGAAACGGACTGATTATGGAATTGTTATGATTTTCGGAGTAGTTTTGGACTCGAGTTGATATCAGAATTGAGTTGTTATTGAGTAGGAGATATTAGAATTAATATCTGATTGATATGGTATGGTTGGGTATATTGAGATTATACCGTTATGCCATCGATATTGAAGTAAGTTAAGTATTGAGTAGAACAGATTTGATTCGAGTGGTGTATTGATATTATACTCCTCGATATTGTTCTTGTCAGATCGATAGTGACAGGTTTTGAGTTCGAGACTTCGACAGAGCCAGAATATCAGAAAGAAAGGTATAAATTAATGTTGAGTTGGGATTGCACAACTCGAGTGAGGTTTGACTCGAGTTTCCCTAAATCACATACTTTTACTTATTGCATTGATATTTGCAATTAATCAGACTTATGATTGTAGTTTATTGATTTATAGCTACTGTGTGATAAGATTGATATTTGTAGTTTATTGATTTATAGCTACTGCATGTAATGACTGCTGATTCGCTAGTCATTGACTGATTTGCATGGATTACTGAGTCGTTGAGTCATAGGCTGATTCGCCTCGTCACTGGCTGATTCGTCGGGTTATTGACTGATTCGTTCATTATAGGCTGATTCGCCTAGTCACCGGCTGATTCGTCTGGTGATTGACTGATTCGTCTAAACTTAAGCTGATTCGCTTAATTACAGGCTGATTCGTCTGGTTATTGGCTGATTCGCCTAATTACTGGCTGATTCGTCAGGTTATTGACTGAGTCGTCAATTCTGTGGCTGATTCGCCCAGACACTGATATATGAATTATATCGATGCCGTTTAGGGATTGATTCATTCCTATCGACTGAGATTCGATATAATACCTATATTCAGACATCGGGATCCCTAGGATAGAGTTGAGTCGAGTTTGAGACGACGCGTCAGTGGAGTCGAGTCCGAGACGACGCGTCGGTTGAGTTGAGTCTGATATGACATGTTGATTTACATTGTTTATGCCATTCATGATTATTGAATGTTTGATATGAATTTATGTTTCTGATTTGAGACATGTTATGAATACTTCTTATATGCTTTCGTATATGCTTTTATATGACTGCATGTTTACATTGTTTATACTGGGATATTTATATCTCACCGGAGTTATCCGACTGTTGTCTTGTTTTGTTTGTGTGCATGACAACAGGTGGGGCTGGATCAGGGTCAAGAAGAGGATGAGAGAAGACAGATAGCGTGGTGATTCCGGACTTGGTTTAGAAATAGGGTTAGACACTTGATATTAGTTGTTAAACCCTAGTTGAATAAATGTATGTTGTACAGGACTTGTACTTTTATACTGAGATGTATGTTCATGTTTAAGATGTAATTTGAGTAAATTACATTACGTTTCCGTTTTGTATTTTAAAAAAAATTTAGACCCTGTTTTATAATTGATTAATTAGTCCCAAACATGATTAAGAACTTGATTTGCGTCCGGGTCCCCACAACAGGTGGTATCAGAGCTGTAGGTACCAGAACTGTAGATTCTTGAGATTGAGATAGAAGAGGCTAGTGAGCGGGGTAGATTGAGTTTTCTTTCCTTGCTTGTGATTGCTAGCATGACTTGCTGCGTTATATAATACATGTTACTTGATTTATCTGATTTGATTTTGTAATATGTATTATTGGCACGAATCTGAATTGATTCTCGATCAGCAGTAAGATGATCGGAGGAGGGACTGAATTGAAACAGGTTTGTTGGATTGAGTTACTAATCCTTTTGAGTTTCAGATATGCCTCCCAGACGAATCCCAGAACAGGGTAGTACATCGAATCCTCCAATGGATGTAACACCAACTCCAATGGAAACCTTGCTGAAGAGGTTTCAGTCATTCAAACCACCCACTCTGAAAGGTACTGAGACATCAGTCGAGTGTGAGAGTTGGTTAGGTAGCATTGAGTTGCTGTTTGATTCACTGGAGTACAGTGATGAGCGCCGGATTAAATTGATTGGGCACCAGTTGCTGGATGTTGCACAAAGCTGGTGGGTTACAATGAAGAGGGCCTTGGAGCAACGAGGTACGATTATTACTTGGGATGTATTTAAAACTGAGTTTTATCAGAGATTTTTCCCAATATCGTACAGAAAAGACAAGGGGGCGGAGTTTGCCAATTTGAGACAGGGTCAGCTGAACATTGAAGAATATGTGACCAAGTTCTCTACCTTGTTGAAGTTTGCTCCTCATGTGTCTGAAAATGACGAAGCCGTTGCCGATCAATTCATCAATGGTTTGAACCCCGATATTTTTACATTGGTGAACACAGGGCGACCCAATAACTTTGCTGATGCCATGAATAGAGCAAAGGGCGCTGAAGCGGGCCTGATAAGGCAGAGAGGAGCTGAATTTGTTCCTTCAGTGTCGAGACAACAGCAACCACTTCCCCGATTCGAGAGTGGTAGTAGCAGTGGTGGAACGAAAGATTTTCTGAAAGCTAGAGGAAAGCAATTTAAGAAGTCTGGCGGCAGTTCTTCTAGCTCTAGTGGTTCTCAGCAGAGTTATACTGGTGTTTACTGCGTAAATTGTGGAGGGAGACATTCCACTGAGCAATGCCAAGGAGTACTTGGTAGTTGCCACTTCTGCAAGCAACAGGGACATTTTGCCAGAGTATGTCCACAGAGGGGTTCCCAAAGATCCCAGGGAACCGAAGCATCTGGATCAGCGGCCCAGTGGAGTAGACGATCAGCTGCCGTTCCTTCATTTCAGCCAGCACCATCTCAGTCACAGCAGAGGCCAGGAGGAAGCCAGACAGTGGGCCAGCCTCCTAGACAGCAGGCCAGAGTATTTGCTTTGACCGAGGAGCAGGCTCAGGAAGCACCAGATGATGATGTTGCAGGTAACTGATTTGTTTGATTATCCTGCATATGTATTGAGGGATATCGGTGCTTCACATGCTTTTAGTTCTGAGAGATTTGCATTGATGCATGCATTATCTGTTGAGTCTTTATTTACTGTAGTAGTGTTTCTTTCCGTGAGAAAAGATCTTGTATCAGTGATTTCTGTTAGATCTTGTATACTACAGTAGGATGAGAATGAGATCGAGTTAGATCGTGTGGTAGCTTGCATTGTACTGGTGTTCTATGATTTTAGAACTGCATTACTGATATTGATATGCTGATCAAGTACATAGCTACCATAGATTAATTCCAGAAGATGGTGAGAATCAGACCTGAGATGACCAAGGGATGAATATAGTACGATAAGAATTCTAGATTGAGAATTCCTTTGATATTCGTACTAGCTATGACTCGATTATTACAGAAAGGAGCAGAATGACTCCTTATGTATTCAGTTGATTTACTGAAGTTGAGTCTATCATTGGCTGATTTACCAATGATAAGAAAGTTCTCGATGTTTTCTCTGATAAGACTTCGGATCTGATTCCAATCAGAGAGATTGATTTTAGTCTTGAACTTATCTTAGAAATTGTTGAAATTTTGAATCCTGATTGAGAAAGATAGTAAACAATCAAGATTATATTGTACAGTCCGAACCAGAGTTGATTTCGAATTGATAGCAGTTTAAAAAGCTGATTAGAATATTTAGAACTCAATATCGATAGTCAGAACAGAGTGTCGATCAGAGTAACAGATACGTGATTTTGTATTTTGTATGAGATTGATTATTCTGTGATGTCAGATGTGTCAGAATTGTACAGCAAAGATTGATAGTGATAGTCAGAGCCGAATACCAGGTAGGTATTTCCTCTTTACTTTATGTTATTAACTGATTTGTGTATATCAAATAGTTCGAATCAGAAAGAACAGATATTGTTAGAAGCTTACAGTCATGGATTCAGTGTTCAGTCTGATGACTGAGACTGTATTATATTCGAACAGATAGTGGTGATATAGACAGATGAGATCAGTTATAACAGAATTGTATTGAAATGTTGGCAGAAATTGTACTGATATGTCTAAATTGCTAATAGAAAAGATAGAAAGATAGAAATCAGAAGATTATTACAGATTTTGTATAGTTCTGAATAGAAATGAGAGTACATTTCTATGGCTTTCGTAATGAAATTACCGCCTTTTCTTTAGGTTATGATATGATATGATTATGATTGACAGATTATTCAATCTATATCTATCAGTTTGTACCAGATTACGTACAAACAGAACCAGATGACATAGATCAATGTCAAAGAAATAGTCAGATTGACGAGAATGCAAGAATTAGATGTATCAGATTGTGATTTTGATGGAGTTGTACTTGTGATAGATTATATCATAAGCTCTCTTGTGCAGATTTATTACAGATTGACAGATAGTCAGAGTAGATTACCAGATATTGACAGATAACTGTAGAGCTTTGGTACTGGATGTTAGTACTAGTTGATATAGATTATTGTCATGACATGATTGATTGTATGACAGTAGCTATCAAGATAGTTCAGAATGAACAGATTTAAGAAACCAACGTTGGATAATAACGATTGGTAATTGAAGATGAAGATTGATTA
Source organism: Primulina eburnea (assembly GCF_022965805.1). NCBI lineage: Eukaryota > Viridiplantae > Streptophyta > Magnoliopsida > Lamiales > Gesneriaceae > Primulina > Primulina eburnea. The sequence goes on along the minus strand of NC_133106.1, from coordinate 14,215,974 downwards.
TGTTCTAGATTGGAATAAACAGATAGGATAACAACTACAGATGGTATTGTTTTGTTATAGATTGCAGATTGGCATATACGGATATTGTATAGCCAGTAATGCAGGATTGATTCGGCTAGAACGAGTTGAAGAAAGATTATGATATTATAAATCTTGACTTCTGATTCCAGACCAGAATCAGAGCTTGATCAAAGAAAAATACCTCAGAATGATGTTAGTAAAACGAGTTTGGATGTTAAACTCTGTTATTCATTTCTTCTAATAGATTTGGCTTGCTTGTGGAGAGTTCGAGGACGAACTCAGATCTAAGAGGGGGAGAAATGTAATGCCCAAGAATTAATCACTGCAATTAACGATGATTGATTTATCATTTCATGTGATTATGACGGGATTAATCGGGACACTGAGAAATGTATTCAGAAATAAAATTATGAAAGATATGAGAATGCCAGACCGCAACCGCGGTAAGGGGAGGACCGCACCCGCGGTGGTGCTACGGGAATTTAAAGAATCGATACAGCAGGGTGACCGCACCCGCGGTGCTTACGAGACCGCACCCGCGGTGCAAGACCGCACCCGCGGTGCTAATGCGACCGCACCCGCGGTGTTGCGTGTCTTGCGGAAAATGAGCCATGTGCCGGAATGCATGTGCGAGTTGTCTAGATATATATATAGACATGCAAGTCGGTTTCAGAACATAAATCGAGGAGAAAGGGTCGAAGCTTTGGCACGAGAAATCCTTACGCCTTTTTCGAGAAATCCGTCCGTCTGAATTTGAATCTGACTTCAGTATCGAGTTCCTAGCGACGTAGGCTACAACTGGACGTAAGTTTTACTACGTTTTGACATGCTTTGAAATTATGATATTGTCAGAATTGAATGGAACTCATATATGTTGTGCTTGACATAGTAGACATCATAGAATCGAAGTCAGATTAAGAAACGGACTGATTATGGAATTGTTATGATTTTCGGAGTAGTTTTGGACTCGAGTTGATATCAGAATTGAGTTGTTATTGAGTAGGAGATATTAGAATTAATATCTGATTGATATGGTATGGTTGGGTATATTGAGATTATACCGTTATGCCATCGATATTGAAGTAAGTTAAGTATTGAGTAGAACAGATTTGATTCGAGTGGTGTATTGATATTATACTCCTCGATATTGTTCTTGTCAGATCGATAGTGACAGGTTTTGAGTTCGAGACTTCGACAGAGCCAGAATATCAGAAAGAAAGGTATAAATTAATGTTGAGTTGGGATTGCACAACTCGAGTGAGGTTTGACTCGAGTTTCCCTAAATCACATACTTTTACTTATTGCATTGATATTTGCAATTAATCAGACTTATGATTGTAGTTTATTGATTTATAGCTACTGTGTGATAAGATTGATATTTGTAGCTTATTGATTTATAGCTACTGCATGTAATGACTGCTGATTCGCTAGTCATTGACTGATTTGCTTGGATTACTGAGTCGTTGAGTCATAGGCTGATTCGCCTAGTCACCGGCTGATTCGTCGGGTTATTGACTGATTCGTTCATTATAGGCTGATTCGCCTAGTCACCGGATGATTCGTCTGGTGATTGACTGATTCGTCTAAACTTAAGCTGATTCGCTTAATTACAGGCTGATTCGTCTGGTTATTGGCTGATTCGCCTAATTACTGGCTGATTCGTCAGGTTATTGACTGAGTCGTCAATTCTGTGGCTGATTCGCCCAGACACTGATATATGAATTATATCGATGCCGTTTAGGGATTGATTCATTCCTATCGACTGAGATTCGATATAATACCTATATTCAGACATCGGGATCCCTAGGATAGAGTTGAGTCGAGTTTGAGACGGCGCGTCAGTCGAGTCGAGTCCGAGACGACGCGTCGGTTGAGTTGAGTCTGATATGACATGTTGATTTACATTGTTTATGCCATTCATGATTATTGAATGTTTGATATGAATTTATGTTTCTGATTTGAGACATGTTATGAATACTTCTTATATGCTTTCGTATATGCTTTTATATGACTGCATGTTTACATTGTTTATACTGGGATATTTATATCTCACCGGAGTTATCCGGCTGTTGTCTTGTTTTATATGTGTGCATGACAACAGGTGGGGCTGGATCAGGGTCAAGAAGAGGATGAGAGAAGATAGATAGCGTGGTGATTCCGGACTTGGTTTAGAAATAGGGTTAGACACTTGATATTAGTTGTTAAACCCTAGTTGAATAAATGTATGTTGTACAGGACTTGTACTTTTATACTGAGATGTATGTTCATGTTTAAGATGTAATTTGAGTAAATTACATTACGTTTCCGCTTTGTATTTTAAAAAAAAATTTAGACCCTATTTTATAATTGATTAATTAGTCCCAAACATGATTAAGAACTTGATTTGCGTCCGGGTCCCCACAGCAAGGGATGCAAATGCAACTATTACATTAGCTTCCAATATTTACATGTCTTCGATCTTCATAATCATCATGGCCACCATCTTCCAATCTTGATCATACACTATACTAATATTTACAAATAAAAATCCATGGAAAATAGGGATACATCTCATGGGGGTGGGAACGGGCCATAAACCAAGCCACTTTAAATTTGATAATTATTACAATCATTCAACACAAAATATCCTAGCATACACCTAGCAAATTGGGCTTGGGCTTTTGATCATCCTTCATGCACAATATCACATAGCATACACCATTAATTAATTATCATAATAATTAATTGATCCAATAATATATATCTTGATCCAATCACTAACCGCCACGATTATAAATTAAATTAACAAAGTATACAAACACCTTTGTCTCTTTTCAAATTAATTTATTTATAACCGAATTTCTTGTAAATCACCATTTACTATAAATATTTAAAGTCCAACTTAAAATATTTATTTCATGAGAAAATATTTGCAACTTTTGTAATTTTAAACTTAAGGGCCCAAAAACTTATATTTCACCAAAAACATTTTGGCTAATTTAAAATTCACAAATATGTTAACCATCTAGTGGCCCAACAACATCAAGGCACATGACACATTGATTTTCAAAAACACCTTTTGAAAAACCTAGTCGTCATCGCCGTGGCCGGATTCCGGCCAACTTGGCCAAAAAAAAAATTTTTTTATAATAAAATGTAGGGGCTGTTCGGGCAGCCCCTCGGGCAGCCCAAGCTGCCCGAAATTGGCAGAAACTAGCTGCCAAAAATTCCCCGAAACCGGCCTTGATTCGATGCAAAATTTTGTTCTCATGCGGTTAGAAATCGATCTCAACATAATATCTTGTAATTGCAACACAAAATCGTAACCATAGCTCGGATACCACTTGAAAATGGATCGGTTACAGTGACCAGAAGCGCAACGGAAGTTTAAAAATCGAATTTTTGACAAGGAATTTTCGGCCACCATGATTTGTGTGTGGCAAATAAAATAAAGACACATAATAACATTCATAGTGTGTTAAGAAATGTACCTATCAACCTCTTGAGGTTGATGATGGCTCCAACTAAGGTGTAAACACCTTAGCTCTTCAATGGTAGAAACTATCTTCAAGCTTCCTTTGAGCACTCCTTGCTCAATTATTAAGCCCACCACCAACTAGGTAGATCCCCTCTTAATTTGCACTAGAAAACTAAGAGGATTTTTCAATGAGAATTATATTTCTTCCTCAACACTTGAAGAAGAAAAGAGAGGAAAAACTTGGAGAGAAAAATGTGCAAGTTTCGGCCAAGGTATTGTTCAATGAGGGGAAGGGAGACTTGTCTTGGACTTGCAAAAAGCTAAAAGCAAAAGTAGCATGCCAAGCCTTGATATTTGAAAAAGTTGTCTCCAACTCTTCACCTCCCATGCATGCATATATTATATGGTTTTTAACAAATTAAAAATCCATGGACTTAATTTAATTATCTCAAACATTTTTGAGATTAATTAAACATTACTTGAATTTACACAAGTTCACTAGTTAAATAATTTATTTAAATTGAGCTCTACAAGACTCAATATAATTTAATTAATTCAACACTTGAATTAATTCAATTATTTGGACTCTACTAGGTTCACTAGTGTTTAATTAAGTCAACACTTGAATTAATTTAATTTAGTCCATAATAATGTTTAAGAAAATCACAATTTTCAAATACATTATTCACTTGGCCAACTTTTAATTTAGGAACACTTCCATAAATTAAAATTTAGATTTCTCTCATAGAATTCATACTTCTATTTTTCTTTAAGCTTATAAACTCATTTATAAGCCGTTCAACACATTGAACTATTTTCTCCTTTATAGAAGTCATACTTCTAATTTTTCTTTACGCTTATAAACTCCTTTATAAGCCGTTCAACACATTGAACTATTTTTCTTCTCAACGGGATCCAGAAAGCTAGTACTTGTGTGGCCCTCAATGGTTCATTGATACAACTAGCCGTGGGTTCACATCTCCATGTGATTCGGACTAAACATGTCCTTATATGAGCATACCCCAATTGCTCCATTCTTACTTATCAACACCTTGATAACAAGAACGTCAGAACTCAAGTCTGATACAACCCAACCAATCATGTTAAACGCCTAGCAGCATCGCTTACATGATTCCCTAGGTATCAAATGATAGTGCCTAGAAGAACCATTCAATTATGATTAGCGTACAGTACGGTCCCTTCAACTCATAAATCCCGACCGATTCGACAACCATTGTTTTATCGAGAGTTGTCAATGAATCGATACTATGTGTCATGTCGTAGTTGCATCGATGGTGTAATCTATGAAACCCCTTTCATAAGTACCACCATACTCTGATCAAAGATTTCAACCTACATACACATGAGAATACATAGGATATCCATACCCGAAGGTAAGCGGTGATTCCCCAACTACAATGCATCGACTCCTATATGTTTCGACAGAACACCCAACCTTGCCACCTGATGACCCCATGAGAGTCGGTAAACAAGTCAAAGTGTAATTCTAGCACATAGAGTCTCAATGTTGTCCCGGGTCATAAGGACTAATGGTGTACAACCATAAACTAGGACGTTTCCACTCGATAAGTGAGAACCACTAGGAAAGTCCTTTATGGAGGGTTGTTCAGTGCACTCTACCAGGAGCACCTATCTGCATGCTCGGACATCACAATGTCCCCTACCAATGAAACATGGTACTCACATCGCAGATACTAGTCTCGAACTCAAGCGGCCTATATCCTTCTTGGCGGCGGCTGAATCAACTAGGAACTGTTTAGAATATACAGTATTCCAAATATGAGTTTCATGATACTCATCATATGAGCATATCATATTCTTTCTACTATTTGTATATTCAAGGGCTTTATAAATGCAACCAGCATGGGTATACAGATAAAGATTTGCCAAAACAATAATTTCAAATATTATTAAAATAAAGATTGCTTATACATAGAGTTTTATTGTGAACACTCGGCCAACGCTTGGCTCGACGGGCACCTACTCTAACACTGTACACCACTTTTGTATATTTTCTCCTCTCTCTCGGTCCGATACAATGCATCTATAATCACCCTAATTATCAACAAAACAAGTCTGATTATGATAACTAAATCCTCTGACCTTACATTTCTCCCCCTCTTAGATATGAGTTCGTCCTCGAACTCGCATAAAACCAATCGAAGTATATACAAGATGCAATATAATCAAAACTGAATAAATACTCACATCATCAGAATAGCTCAGGATATCTCTGTCTCATCTCTGACTCTGTCTCCCAAGTCGCTGAAAGGGATCGTTTTAAGGTGTTCGAAATCGCAATGGAAGCTCAAAATATTTTGAATCTCATGAAAACCGAAATTTGCAAGAAGATTTTAATTCAAAAATCGAACACCATGTACTAGTGTGCAAGCATATACAAAAATCTCAACTTTCATGCATAGGGTGTTGAGAAAATATACCTATCAACCTCTTGAGGTTGATGAATTGCACCAACTAAAGTGTAAACACTTTAGCTCTTGAAAGGAATGGAAATCTACAAGCTCTCCTCTTTCCTTCAAAATAAGGCCCACCACCAACTAGGTAGATCCCGTCAAATTTTGCACTAGAAAAATTTGAGGGTTTTCCAATGAGAAATATATTGTTTCTCCAACAATTGAAGAACCAAAAAATTGAGAGAAAATGTGAGAGGAGGTTTCAGCCAAGTGAGGGGGAGGAGAGAAGGGTGGAAGACTTGTCTTTGTTGTGGGAAAAGTGAAAAAGTTGTCTTGCATGCCATAAAATATTTTAATCAAAAATAATCCACACACCTTCACCTCCCAAGCATGCAAACCCTAGTGGGCTTGTAACTTTTACAAGGTCCATGAACTTTTTAATTGTCTCAAACATATTTGAGCTCAATTAGAATTTACTTGATTTTACTCAAGCCCACTAGTGAAATAATTATTTCCAATTGGGATCTACAAGGCCCAATGTTATTTAATTAATCCAACACTTGAATTAATTTAATTATTTGGACTCTACTAGGCCCACTAGTGTTTAATTAATTCAACACTTGAATTAATTTAATTAAGTCCATAATAATGTTTATGAAAATCACAATTTTCAAATACATTATACACTTGGCCAAATTTTAATTGAGGAACAATTCCAATAATTAAAATTTATATTTCTCTCATAGAAGTCATACTTCTATTTTTCTTTACGCTTATAAACTCATTTATAAGCCGTTCAACACATTGAACAATTTTAACTTCTCAACGTGATCTAGAAAGCTAGCACTTGTGTGGCCCTCAATGGTTCATTGATACAATTAGCCGTGGGTTCACATCTCCATGTGATTCGGACTAAACATGTCCTTATACGAGCATAGCCCAATTGCTCCATTCTTACTTATCACCTCCTTGATAACAAGAACGTCAGAACTCAAGTCTGATAGTACCCAACCAATCATGTTAAACGCCTAGCAGCATCGATTACATGATTCCCTAGATATCAAATGATAGTGCCTGCAAGAACCATTCAATTATGGTTAGCGTACAGTACGGTCCCTTCAACTCATATATCCCAACCGATTCGACAACCATTGGTTTATCGAGAGTTGTCAATGAATCGATACTATGTGTCATGTTGTAGTTGCATCGATGGTGTAATCTATGAAACCCCTTTCATAATTACCACCATAATCTGATCAGAGATTTCAACCTACACATACATGAGAACACATAGGATATCCATACCCAAAGGTAAGCGGTGAATCCCCAACTACAATTCATCAACTCCTATGTGTTTCGACAGAACACCCAACCTTGCCACCTGATGACCACATGAGAGTCGGTAAACAAGTCAAAGTGTAATTCTAGCACATAGAGTCTCAATGTTGTCCCGGGTCATAAGGACTAATGGTGTACAACCATAAATTAGGACTTTTCCACTCGATAAGTGAGAACCATGAGGGTTGTTCAGTGTACTATCTACAAGGAGCACCTATCTGCATGTTCGGACATCTCAATGTCCCCTACCAATGAAACACGGTACTCATATCGCAGATACTAGTCTCAGACTCGAGCGGCCTATATCCTTCTTAGTGGCGGCTGAATCGACTAGGAATCATTTAGAATATACAGTAATACAAATATGAGTTTCATGATACTCATCATATGAGCATCTCATATTCTCTCTACTATTTGTATATTCAAGGGCTTTATCTATGCAACTAGCATGGGTATACAGATAAAGAAGTGCCAAAACGATAAATTCAAATATTATTAAAATAAAGACTGTTTATACAAAGAGTTTAATCATGAGCCCTTGGCTAACACTTGGCTCGACGGGCACCTACTCTAACAATCTCCCACTTGCACTAGAGCCAACTACCTATATGCTTCAAACCCATCGATTCGCGATGCTTCTCGAACAATGGTCCAGGTAAAGGCTTAGTTAGCGGATCAGCAACATTATCTGCGGAGCCGACTTTGTCAATCGTGACATCTCCTCTTTCCACAATCTCTCTGAGGATGTGGTACTTTCTCAATACGTGTTTGGACTTCTGATGAGACCTTGGCTCCTTCGCCTGAGCTATGGCTCCCGTGTTGTCACACATCACCGGGATAGGAGCAACTCCATTAGGAATGACGCCCAACTCTTGGACGAAATTCCTTATCCAAACAGCCTCCTTTGCTGCAGCTGATGCAGCAATATATTCTGCCTCCGTGGTGGAAACCGCAGTACTGTCTTACTTGGAACTCTTCCAAGAGACAACAGCACCATTGAGCATGAATATGAATCCAGAGGTTGACTTCGAGTCATCGATATCGCTTTGGAAGCTAGAGTCGGTATAGCCTTCCAATTTCAGTTCTCCACCCCCATAGACCAAGAACAATTTATTGGTCCTTCTCAAATACTTGAGGATGTCTTTCACAGCTTTCCAGTGTGGAAGACCAGGGTTGGATTGATATCTACTCACTACACTTAGTGCAAAAGCCACGTCAGGACGTGTAGATATCATCTCATACATGATGCTCCTAATCGCAGATGCATAAGGAATGCTGGTCATCGCCACTATCTCTGCATCAGTCTTGGGAGACATAGACTTGGATAGGGACACGCCATGACACAGTGGTAGATGTCCTCTCTTGGACTCATCCATCGAGAACCGCTTCACGATGGTATCAATGTATGTGGACTGGGTGAGACCAAGCAATATTTTTGATCTATCTCTATAGATCTGTATTCCCAATACAAAAGATGCTTCACCCAAGTCCTGCATCGAGAACTTACTCGCTAACCATATCTTAGTTGATTGCAACATTCCTACATCATTCCCAATGAGTAGAATGTCATCAACATACAACATCAGGAATGTCACATCCCACTAACCTTCTTATACACACAGGGTTCCTCAGGATTCTTAGCAAAACCAAACTCTTTGATTGTACTATCGAATCTGAGGTTCCAACTCCTAGATGTCTGCTTTAGACCATAAATAGATCTTTGAAGTTTGCATACCATATGCTCACTTCCGATAGATGTAAACCCTTCGGGTTGAGACATGTAAATCTCTTCCTTAATATCCCCATTAAGAAAGGCTGTCTTAACATCCATCTGCCATAACTCATAGTCATACCATGCAGCTATGGCTAGCAAAATCCTTATGGACTTGAACATTGCGACTGGGGAAAAGGTTTCCTCAAAGTCAACTACTTGTCTTTGAGTGTTTCCTTTTGTCACCATTCGCGCCTTGAAGGTCAATACCTTCCCATCCGCCCAAAGTTTTGAAAGGGATCGATATACGGTGTTCAAAATCGCAACGGAAGCACAAAATATTTTATTAATCATGAAAACCGAAATTTTTCAAGAATATTTTTCAAAAATGAACACCATGTACTAGTTGTGCAAACATATACAAAAATCTCAACTTTCAAGCATAGGGTGTTGAGAAAATTACCTATCAATCACAAGGATTGATTTTATGGCTCCAACTAAGGTGTAAACACCTTAGCTCTTGAAGGTAGACAATCTACAAGCTCCTCCTCCAAATCCTTGAAACTTTCCTTCAAATTAGGCCCACCACCAACTAGGTAAATCCCCTCTTAATTTGCACTAGAAAATTAAGAAGATTTTTCAAAGAGAAGACTTTTATTCTCCAACACTTGAAGAACAAAAGAGAGAAGAAAATTGAGAGAAAAAGAGACACACAATTTCGGCCAAGGTGTGTGGAAAAATGAGGAGGAGAGTTGAGTCTTGGGGTTGCAAAAAGTTAGATACAAAAGTTGTATGCCTTTGCAATTTTTTAATCAAAAGTATTCAAGACTCTTCACCTCCCAAGCATGCAAACCCTAGCATGTCTCACATATATTATATGGTTTTTAACACATTAAAAACCATGGACTAAATTTTAATTATCTCAAACATATTTGAGATTAATTAAATACTACTTGAATTTATTCAAGTCCCACTAGTTAAATAATTATTTTAATTGAGCTCTACAAGACTCAATATTATTTAATTAATTCAACACTTGAATTAATTTTAATTATTTAGACTCTACTAGGTCTACTAGTGTTTAATTAATTCAACACTTGAATTAATCTAATTTAGTCCCCAATAATGTTTATGAAAATCACAATTTTCAACTACATTATTTACTTGGCCAAATTTTAATCTAGGAACACTTTCATAAATTAAAATTTATATTTCTCTCATAGAAGTCATACTTCTATTTTTCTTTACGCTTATAAACACATTTATAAGCCGTTCAACACATTGAACCATTTTCTCCTTTATAGAAGTCAAACTTCTAATTTTACTTACGCTTATAAACTCCTTTATAAGCCGTTCAACACATTGAACTATTTTACTTCTCATCGGGATTTACAAAGCTAGTACTTGTGTGGCCCTCAATGGTTCATTGATACAACTAGCCGTGGGTTCACATCTCCATGTGATTCGGACTAAACATGTCCTTATTCGAGCATACCCTAATTGCTCCATTCTTACTTATCAACACCTTGATAATAAGAACGTCAGAACTCAAGTCTGATAGTACCCAACCAATCACGTTAAACGCCTAGCAGCATCGCTTACGTGATTCCCTAGGTATCACATGATAGTGCCTGCAAGAACCATTCAATTATGGTTAGCGTACAGTACGGTCCCTTCAACTCATATATCCCGATCGATTCGACAACCATTGGTTTATCGAGAGTTGTCAATGAATCGATACTATGTGTCATGTCGTAGTTGCATCGATGGTGTAATCTATGAAACACCTTTCATAATTACAACCATACTCTGGCCAGAGATTTCGATCTACATACACATGATAACACATAGGATATCCATACCCGAAGGTAAGCGGTGAATCCCCGACTACAATGCATCGACTCCTATGTGTTTCGACAGAACACCCAACCTTGCCACCTGATGACCCCATAAGAGTCGGTAAACAAGTCAAAGTGTAATTCTAGCACATAGAGTCTCAATGTTGTCCCGGGTCATAAGGACTAATTCTGTACAACCATAAACTAGGACATTTCCACTCGATAAGTGAGAACCACTTGGAAAGTCCTTTTATGGAGGGTTGTTCAGTGCACTCTACAAGGTGCACCTATCTGCATGTTCGGACATCACAATGTCCCCTACCAATGAAACATGGTACTCACATCGCAGATACTAGTCTCGAACTCTAGCGGCCTATATCCTTCTTAGTGGCGGCTGAATCGACTAGGAACCGTTTAGAATATACAGTATTACAAATATGAGTTTCATGATACTCATCATATGAGCATCTCATATTCTTTCTACTATTTGTATATTCAAGGGCTTTATCTATGCAGCTAGCATGGGTATACAGATAAAGATTTGCCAAAATAATAATTTCAAATATTATTAAAATAAAGATTGCTTATACATAGAGTTTCATTGTGAACACTCGGCCAACACTTGGCTCGACGGGCACCTACTCTAACAATCTCCCACTTGCACTAGAGCCAACTACCCATATGCATAAAACCCATTGATTCGCGATGCTTGTCGAATAATGGTCCAGGTAAAGGCTTAGCTAGTGGATCAACAACATAATCTGCGGAGCCGACTTTGTCAATAGACACTACTCTTCTTTCCACAATCTCTCCGAGGATGTGGTACTTTCTCAATACGAGTTTGGATTCTGATGAGACCTTGGCTCCTTTGCTTGAGCTATAGCTCCCGTGTTGTCACACAACACCGGGATAGGAGCAACTCCATTAGGAATGACGTCCAACTCTTAGACGAAATTCCTTATCCAAACAGCCTCCCTTGCTGCATCTGATGCAGCAATGTATTCGGCCTCTGTGCTGGAATCCGTAATATTGTCTTGCTTGGAACTCTTCCAAGAGACAGCAGCACCTTTGAGCATGAATACAAACCTAGAGGTTGACTTCGAGTTATCGATATCGCTTTGGAAGCTAGAGTCGGTATAGCCTTCCAATTTCAGTTCTCTACCCCCATAGACCAAGAACAACTTATTGGTCCTTCTCAACAACTTGAGGATGTCTTTCACAGCTTTCTAGTTGTGGAAGACCGGGGTTCGATTGATATCTTTTCACTACACATAGTGAAAACGCCATGTCAGGACGTGTAGATATCATCCCATACATGATATTACCAATTGCCGAAGCATACGGAATGCGTGTCATCGTCACTATCTCTGCATCAGTCTCAGGAGACAGACTTGGATAGGGACACGCCATGACACATTGGTAGATGTCCTCTCAAGGACGCATCCATCGAGAACCGCTTCATGATGGTATCATGTATGTGGACTGAGACCAAGTCATCTTTTCGATCTATCTCAATAGATCTGTATCCCAATACAAAAGATGCTTCACCCAAGTCCTTCATCGAGAACTTACTCGCTAACCATATCTTTGTTGATTGCAACATTCCTACATCATTCCCAAAGATTAGAATGTCATCAACATAAAGCACCAGGAATGTCACAACACTCCCACTGACCTTCTTATACACATAGGGTCCCTCATGATTCACAGTAAATCAAACTATTTGATTGTACTGTCGAATCTGAGGTTCCAACTCCTAGATGCCTGCTTTAGATCATAAATAGATCTCTGAAGTTTGCATACCATATGCTCACTTCCGATAGATGTAAACCCTTCAGGTTTAGACATGTAAATAACTTTCTTAAAATCCCCATATAAGAAAGTTTGTCTTGACATCCATCTGCCATATCTCATAGTCATACTATGCAGCTATGGCTAATAAAATCCTTATGGACTTGAACATTGCGATTGGGAAAAGGTTTCCTCAAAGTCAACTCCTTGTCTTTGAGTACATCCTTTTGCCACCAATCGCGCCTTGAAGGTCAACACCTTCCCATCCTCCTCAAGTCCCTGTGGGAACAGTTCCCACAGGTGGATCAACAAGATCCTACACTTGGTTCGAATGTATGGAATTCAACTCAGATTCCATTTCTTCAAGTCACTTGGATGAATTGGCATCAGATAACGCTTCCTTGAAGGTCCATGGATCACATCCATGGTTAGGCTCATCATGGACTTCTTCAAGAAGCTGACCATACCTCATAGGTGGTCTTGAGACTTTCTCTTATCTGCTAGGAGCTTGTATCTCCTCTCTTGGCTCATCGGGTGTGGGTTCTATAATTGTGGGTTTCTCTCGAACTCCTTCGAGTTCTATCATCTGCCTTTTTCTATCCAATAGAAAATCCCTTTCCAAAAAGGTTGCATTCCTAGAAACAAACACTTTTGTTTCTTGGGGATGATAGAAATGATATCCAACTTAATTCCTTGGATATCCCACAAAGTAACATAAAATGGATCAACAATCCAATTTATCTCCCACTTACCTGCTTCACATAAGCAGGGCTCCCCATATTCTAAGATAAGAATATTTGGGAGGCTTACCCATCCATATCTCATATGGTGTCTGCCTTTGAATGGACATTTAATGGAATATCTTTTAATTTTAAGTTATAGAGATCGTTTTCAAGTTCTCAAGTACCAATTAAACATTCATTCTTGTAAATGTTGCAAACACCTTTGCTAAATAAACAAGAATATCCATCTTTATTACAATAGAAATGGAAATAATGTTTTTTCATCAAAAAGGTACAAACAAACATCTCTTAATTAACTTAAAACTATTGTTCAACAATAAGTAAACATCTCTTAAGGTCTTGGCAGCAACTCTTGCTCCATTGCCCATCCTCAAGAAGGTCACACCTTCCTTAAGCTTCCTACTTCTTCCCATCACCTGTAACCCATTACAGAGATGTGAGTCACAACCGGTATCTAATACCCAAGAAGTAGAGTTAATTAAAATGTTTACTTAAATTTAGAACATACCGTTTCCAGAACACTTCTGGGCAAGATATTCTTTGCAATTTCGCCTCCAATGTCCAGGCTTCTTGCAGTGATGACAAACATCACCAGTCTTGTCAGCCTTAACTGGTCTGGCTGCCACAACGGGATTCGGAGATTGCCTCAACAAGGGCTCGTTCTTCTCGGGACGTTGGAAAGAACGCTTCTTTCCATTCCCATGTGGATCAATCTTCGTAACAGATGAAGAACCCACATAAAGAACCGACTTCTCTTTCTTGATAGTGGACTCAAAGGTAACAAGCATGTTTACCAACTCCTCAAGGGCCGGTTCCATCTTGTTCATGTTGAAGTTCACCACAAAAGGATCAAATGAGCTAGGCAGCGATAACAGCAACACGTCCGTGGTCAACTCCGAAGGCAAGATCAAATCCATGCCAACGAGCTTGTCCACGAGCCCGATCACCTTTAAGCCATGCTCATGGACCGAGGCCCCATCTCGCATGCGCAAAGTGATCAGCTCCTTGACGGTAGCATGCCTTAGAGGTCGTGTTTGCTCACCAAAGAGCTCTTTGAGATGCAAATGAATGTCAGCAGCACTCTTTGCACCCTCAAAACGCCTCTGAAGCTCATCGTTCATAGAAGTCAGCATATAACACCTGGCTATCAAGTCATGGTCACACCATTCCTTGTAAGCCTGCAATTCCTCAGGATTGCAGTCAGTCGGAGCCTCAACAGGGGGCGACTGAGTTAGTGTATATGTTACCCTTTCCGAATTCAAGACGATTTTTAGGTTTCTTAGCCAAGTGAGGTAATTAGGTCCGGTTAACATGTGTTTGTCGAGTATTGCAGATATCGGATTGCGAATCGAAGACATTGTCAAAATTTGTACTGAAAAGTAAAACAGATAAATGTTGATGACTATTTAAAATATTTGGTAAGATATAAAGTATGGACTTTAACTTTATAAATATTTACTCCCACTGTTTTGACATTTTTCACTACCCTCTAGTGAAAACGGGAAACTCCTTTCCTCAGTAGGTACGTAAGGTCCAATTAGCGAATTATGATCCCGAATAATATCAGCCAATCACAATTCCTAAAAGGTAGTTTCCAATTGCATCACAATGCAACCCTTAACGTAAACTTTTGTCTCACGTTTGATTAGGACCCAATAATATGACGTCGTTCATCTTCACGTGTCAAGCCTTACCCATCGATGTTGAACCTTAATGGACGGTCGCCATGAGTTCCCTCAATAATATGAGCCGAAATCATGGGAGTTCCACGTAGTTCACATCACCATGTCAATGGATGTCACAGCTTTCCGGCACCCAGGGCCCCCCCAATAATATGAGCCGAGCCCCGAGTACGGGTAGCGTTCATCATGCACCCATTGTCGATGGAAGACAAGGAAATTATAAACAAATTTATAATTCCCCTTTTCGGGCTTGATATTAATTTTGAATCTTATTCAAAATGAGGGTTTTTAATTTTGAAAGGTCTCATCATTAATTTTATTTTAAAAGCTCGCCATGTTTGATCGTATGTTTGCCGGATTCATGCAACTTTGTTATTATAATAATAATAACGCACATACTCATTATTTATAACATATCATGCATATATCATAAATAGAAAACAATACAAGGATGATCAATCGCCCCAAGTACTAATGGCCCGTGTGAGCCAAACACGGGCCTAGGTCCAATCCTAGGGTAAATGCACGGGATGCAATGCAACTATACTATTACATTAGCATCCAATATTACATGTCTTCGATCTTCATAATCACCAAGGCCACCATCTTCCAATCTTGATCTTCTCCTATTCTAATATTTACAAATAAATATCCATGGCACATAGGGATACATCTCATGGGGTGGGAACGGGCCATAAACCAAGCCCACTTTAAATTGATAATTATTACAATCATACAACACAAATATCCTAGCATACACCTAGCAAATTGGGCTTGGGCTTTTGATCATCCTTCATGCATAATATCACATATCATACACCATCAATTAATTATCATAATAATTAATTGATCCAATATTATATACTTTGAACCAATCACTAACCGCCACGATTATAAACTAAATTAACAAAGTATACAAACACCTTTGTCTACTTTCCAATTAATTTATTTATAACCGAATTTCTTATAAATCACAATTTACTATAAATAATTAAAGTCCAACTTCAATTATTTATTTTATGAGAAAAATTTGCAACTTTTGTAATTTTAAACTTAAGGGCCCAAAAACTTATTTTTCACCAAAAACATTTTGGCCCATTTAAAATTCACAAATATGTTGACCATCTAATGGCCCAACAACTCAAGGCCCATGACACTTTGATATTCCAAAACACTTTTGGAAACCCTAGTCGTCATCGCCGTCGCCGGAGTTCCGTCGCCGGATTCCGGCCAACATTCCGGCCAACATGCAAAAAAATTTTTTTTTTGTTAAACTTTAGGGGCTGTTCGGGCAGCCCCTCGGGCTGCCCTTGCTGCCCGAAATGGCCAGCCCTCGGGCAGCCCGAGCTGCCCGAAACGGGCAGCAACATGCTGCCCGAAATTCCCCACAAGAAGGCCTCGGTTTTGTTGCAAATTTTCATCTCAAACGGTTAGAAATCGCCCTCAATATAATATCTTGTATATGTTGCACAAAAACTAGTAACCTTAGCTCTTGATACCACTTGAAAGGGATCGATATACGGTGTTCAAAATCGCAACGGAAGCACAAAATATTTTATTAATCATGAAAACCGAAATTTTTCAAGAATATTTTTCAAAAATGAACACCATGTACTAGTTGTGCAAACATATACAAAAATCTCAACTTTCAAGTATAGGGTGTTGAGAAAATTACCTATCAATCACAAGGATTGATTTTATGGCTCCAACTAAGGTGTAAACACCTTAGCTCTTGAAGGTAGACAATCTACAAGCTCCTCCTCCAAATCCTTGAAACTTTCCTTCAAATTAGGCCCACCACCAACTAGGTAAATCCCCTCTTAATTTGCACTAGAAAATTAAGAAGATTTTTCAAAGAGAAGACTTTTATTCTCCAACACTTGAAGAACAAAAGAGAGAAGAAAATTGAGAGAAAAAGAGACACACAATTTCGGCCAAGGTGTGTGGAAAAATGAGGAGGAGAGTTGAGTCTTGGGGTTGCAAAAAGTTAGATACAAAAGTTGTATGCCTTTGCAATTTTTTAATCAAAAGTATTCAAGACTCTTCACCTCCCAAGCATGCAAACCCTAGCATGTCTCACATATATTATATGGTTTTTAACACATTAAAAACCATGGACTAAATTTTAATTATCTCAAACATATTTGAGATTAATTAAATACTACTTGAATTTATTCAAGTCCCACTAGTTAAATAATTATTTTAATTGAGCTCTACAAGACTCAATATTATTTAATTAATTCAACACTTGAATTAATTTTAATTATTTAGACTCTACTAGGTCTACTAGTGTTTAATTAATTCAACACTTGAATTAATCTAATTTAGTCCCCAATAATGTTTATGAAAATCACAATTTTCAACTACATTATTTACTTGGCCAAATTTTAATCTAGGAACACTTTCATAAATTAAAATTTATATTTCTCTCATAGAAGTCATACTTCTATTTTTCTTTACGCTTATAAACACATTTATAAGCCGTTCAACACATTAAACCATTTTCTCCTTTATAGAAGTCAAACTTCTAATTTTACTTACGCTTATAAACTCCTTTATAAGCCGTTCAACACATTGAACTATTTTACTTCTCATCGGGATTTACAAAGCTAGTACTTGTGTGGCCCTCAATGGTTCATTGATACAACTAGCCGTGGGTTCACATCTCCATGTGATTCGGACTAAACATGTCCTTATTCGAGCATACCCTAATTGCTCCATTCTTACTTATCAACACCTTGATAATAAGAACGTCAGAACTCAAGTCTGATAGTACCCAACCAATCACGTTAAACGCCTAGCAGCATCGCTTACGTGATTCCCTAGGTATCACATGATAGTGCCTGCAAGAACCATTCAATTATGGTTAGCGTACAGTACGGTCCCTTCAACTCATATATCCCGATCGATTCGACAACCATTGGTTTATCGAGAGTTGTCAATGAATCGATACTATGTGTCATGTCGTAGTTGCATCGATGGTGTAATCTATGAAACACCTTTCATAATTACAACCATACTCTGGCCAGAGATTTCGATCTACATACACATGATAACACATAGGATATCCATACCCGAAGGTAAGCGGTGAATCCCCGACTACAATGCATCGACTCCTATGTGTTTCGACAGAACACCCAACCTTGCCACCTGATGACCCCATAAGAGTCGGTAAACAAGTCAAAGTGTAATTCTAGCACATAGAGTCTCAATGTTGTCCCGGGTCATAAGGACTAATTCTGTACAACCATAAACTAGGACATTTCCACTCGATAAGTGAGAACCACTTGGAAAGTCCTTTTATGGAGGGTTGTTCAGTGCACTCTACAAGGTGCACCTATCTGCATGTTCGGACATCACAATGTCCCCTACCAATGAAACATGGTACTCACATCGCAGATACTAGTCTCGAACTCTAGCGGCCTATATCCTTCTTAGTGGCGGCTGAATCGACTAGGAACCGTTTAGAATATACAGTATTACAAATATGAGTTTCATGATACTCATCATATGAGCATCTCATATTCTTTCTACTATTTGTATATTCAAGGGCTTTATCTATGCAGCTAGCATGGGTATACAGATAAAGATTTGCCAAAATAATAATTTCAAATATTATTAAAATAAAGATTGCTTATACATAGAGTTTCATTGTGAACACTCGGCCAACACTTGGCTCGACGGGCACCTACTCTAACAAGTTTCCTCTTGTAAATCTATTTACACCCTATGGGAACAATTCCCTCAGGTGGATCCACGAGATTCCACACTTGGTTCGAATGCATGGAATTCATCTCAGATTCCATAGCTTCAAATCAATTAGTATAAACAGGGTCTAAATTTTTTTTTCTTTTAAAATGCAAAGCGGAAACGTAATGTAATTAAATTCAAATTACATATTAAACATACAATTATTGTATGATCTACAATAATTCAATTAGGTTCAACTACATATCAGTATTGAATCCTAAGTTGCTTCTGAAGCCCGGATCTCCACGCTATCTAGTCCAGCCTCATTCTCTTGTTGACCCTTATCATGTCCCACCTGTTGTCATGCATACATACAAACAAGACAACAGCCAGATAACTCCGGTGAGATATAAATATCCCAGTATAAATCATGTATACGTGCAATCATATAAACAATATAAAATCATATAACAGAAAATCATATAATATATCAAAATCATGACATGAATCAATAACAAGAATAAGTCATATTCTAACATGTACCCTAATCCGGAACATAATCAATATCAAGAATAACTCCTATTCTAAGCATGTACCAATATCAGGAACATAAACGGACATAAACCATATCCAGTAACATAAATTAACATCCATCAATATAAATCGATGTAACTGTCACTCAAACTAGTGACTCTACGTTTTAGACTAGACTCAATCCTAGCCTAGGGATCCCGGTTTCCAAATGTGGTTTTCCTATATCGAATTCCGTAATAGAAGGAACTCTGATCCTATTACTCGATATAACCAAATATGGTGTTCCTATATCGAATTCCGTAATAGAAGAAATTCCAATTCTATTTACTCGATATAACCAAACATCCGGTGTCCTGACCTAACCGTCATGGACTGTAGCTCTATCGCTAATATCCTATCTTGAGACATCGTGCAATGTGCCCGTGGCGATCCCGCCACTATCAGGCACCTCTGTCCCAAGGTTCTTATACTATCTTGTGACATCGTGCAATGTGCCCGTGGCGATCCCACCACTATCAGGCACTTCTATCACAAGATTACTCGACTAATACCTGCTTTCTATAATTCAAGAGAACAAGTATGAAACACCCCACTCCCATGACATTTAAATTTAAAGAAATAACATACGCGGAAGCCTTTGCATTTTAAAGGGAAAGAACAATATATCCTTTACATCATAAACATAATTTATACTAATATATATATATGAAAATTCACAAAATATCCTCCAACACATAACGACAAGCCAACATAAAGTTTTCCTCATCATTCATTTAGCCAAATACATGACATTTTAAAACTTCACATGTTTACTAAACTCAAAACAAAAGTGACACCACCAAACAAAATCTTTCCCATTGCCTTATATATATGACTTCTCCCGTCTCGGACAATCCGCTTCAATCCTTTTTATCACCTGCATCACATGACATAACTGGAATGAGAATAAAACTAAGTAAGTAAGAAGTTGTACATAGAAATTACATATACATAGCTTTGGCTTAGAACGTGGCTATGGCAATGGCGATAAAGAATGAATCATCAATCTCAAATCAATATAAAGGGTGTCATATCATGAATTAAAGGAAGGAAATGACAGTTCTGTGACCTGTGACCTGTGGCAAGTATCTCTTTGATATAAATATCAAAACTGTGAGAGATACTCATAATCATGTGATGGGCCAATGACATGCAAGAATTACTATCATTCCTTGGCTTTAATCATATGCAATCTCATTGAGGCATTTTGACAAACACTTGGTAGGAATAATGAATTAATAGCTCCTTTGTCAATGAATTCAATGGTAAACTTTGAACAATGAATATAGATAACAATATACATATCAATTATATGCCAATGGAAGGAGCTAATTGACAATAACATGACTTGATACATATATAAGTCATGTGAGCACAAAGGAAAAGCTTCACTTACAACAAACCCAATGAATGCTTAGATGTTCTTGAAGGAAATCCTACAACAATAATCACAATCATAATCATAAATCGTCTCCAATAATCCAATGAATCATGAACCCAATTTAACCCTCAATACTTCAAACCCTTCTATACTCCAAAAACATAGAATAATTACCTTGTAGCTTGAAATCTTAGGAAAGAGCAACTAAGAAATCACTATAATGCTTGCACTTGGAGTAGAGAATTGGAGAGAAGAAAACCTTGAGAGAAAATGGTTTGAATCGATGGAAGAGAAAGGAGGATGGTAGGAAATGTGTAGAATAGTATAAAGTAACGTTTATAAGCCTCCAATTCCTTTAAAAACGCGTTTTCTATGCCATATACACGGACCCCGTGCCCTCCTCCGTGTATAGGTCCGTGTACACTCGGGAAATCACTCATTTTGTATGGCCGGACCCGGACCCCGTGTGCGGGTCCGTGTAGGGGTCCGTGTACCCGCTGCCAAGGGCCAAAACCGCATTTTTTTCTTCCGAACTAGCAAAAGTGGTAAACATGAAAGTTGTAGCCCTATGTGTTTTCTTGAATCCCTCCAAATTTCAGGTCATTTGGAGGTCTGAGTAAAACGTTATGCCCATTCTCCCAACATGTGTCAGTGCAGGAACAACGAAACACACGACACACTTCAGGTAACTTTTGGCTCGTCTTCCCTAATGATTTAAACAAAACTCAAAATAAGAAAGTTATAGCCTTATATCTTATCTTTCTAATGGAAGTGGCCTCACCTCAATTGGATCAATATACAAAATATTATTCTAAAAACCACAACTACTGCCACATTTTTCATACCATTTCTGCACTTCCATTTTCTATTAGGCTCAAAATCAACTTTCTATTCTACCTATTCATTCCATAATCAACACCAACTATGAAGATAATACCAAAACAATAACCATTTCAATAAATATATCCATAACCAGTAACCATTCAACATAATCTCAACGAGTTAAGCATAAAACATGATTATAACAATGATAAACCATAAGGATTAACATGATAAAAGATTGGGCTATTACAATCTCCCCTCCTTATAAAAATTTTGTCCCCAAAATTTACTTACCGTTGAATAAATTGGGATAACAATGTTTCATTTCTTCCCCGGGTTCCCAAGTCGCCTATTCAATCATATGATTCCGCCATAAAACTTTTACTATACCAATCTTTTTGTTTCTTAATACTTTTACCTTGCGATCAAGAATTTGAATCGGTACTTCTTCGTAGCTTAGGTTCGGTAAAAGATCTAATGATTCATGTCGAAGAACATGAGATGGATTGGGAAGATATTTTCGTAGCAAAGACACATGAAAGACATTGTGCATTCGATCCAAGTCTGGTGGCAATGCAAGACGATAGGCTCGGTCTCCAATCTTGTCAAGAATTTCAAACGGCCCAATGTATCGAGGACTTAGTTTACCTTTCTTGCCAAATCGCATAACTCCCTTGAGAGGAGCTATTTTAATAAACATATGATCACCAACCTCGAATGCCAATGGCCGTCGTCGTACATCAGCGTAACTTTTCTGTCTAGACTGAGCGGTCTTCATTCTTTCTTGGATCAATGCCACAACATCTGCTGTTTGTTGAACCAATTCTGGGCCCAACATCTTCCTTTCACCTACCTCTTCCTAGTACAATGGAGATCGGCACTTTCTTCCATATAAAACTTCGTAGGGTGCCATGCCGATTGAAGAATAGTAGCTGTTATTATACGTGAATTCCACCAAAGGCAACTTAGAATCCCAACTTCCCGTGAAATCAATCGTACAGGCTCGTAACATATCTTCAAGAATTTGAATCACCCTCTCTGACTGCCCATCACTTTGAGGATGATATGCTGTGCTAAAAGCCAACTTTGTGCCCAAGGCTCCATGCAAAATTTTCCAGAATTCAGAAGTAAGCCTTGGGTCACGATCAAATTCAATTGATACAGAGATTCCATGAAGTCTTACAATCTCAGCTACATAGACTTCAGCATACTGGTTCATTGTAAACGTTATCTTTACTGGAAGAAAATGAGCTGACTTGGTTAACCGGTCAACAATCACCCATATGGAGTTGTAACCCTTTGGTGTTCTTGGAAGTCCCGTTACGAAGTCCATGGTGATGTGTTCCCATTTCCATTGAGGTATAGGGAGAGATAGCAAAGTCCCCGCAAGTCTTTGATGTTCAATCTTCACCTGCTGACAGGTTAGACATTCAGAAATAAATAGCATGATATCTTTCTTCATACCTGGCCACCAATAAAGACTTCAAAGATCTTGATACATTTTGACACTGCCAGGATGAACTGAATATGGCGCTGTATGAGCTTCAATAAGTAATAATCAATTGATCCAATATTATATATCTTGAACCAATCACTAACCGCCACGATTATAAACTAAATTAACAAAGTATACAAACACCTTTGTCTACTTTCCAATTAATTTATTTATAACCGAATTTCTTATAAATCACAATTTACTATAAATAATTACAGTCCAACTTCAATTATTTATTTTATGAGAAAAATTTGCAACTTTTGTAATTTTAAACTTAAGGGCCCAAAAACTTATTTTTCACCAAAAACATTTTGGCCCATTTAAATTTCACAAATATGTTAGACATCCAATGGCCCAACAACTCAAGGCCCATGACACTTTGATAATCCAAAACACTTTTGGAAACCCTAGTCGTCATCGCCGTCGCCGGAGCTCCGTCACCGGATTCCGGCCTACTTTAGCAATTTTTTTTTTATTAAATCATAAGGGGGTTTCGGGCAGCCCCTTGGGCTGCCCTTGCTGCCCGAAATGGGCAGCCCCTCGGGCAGCCCGAGGTGCCCGAATCGTCCCCAAAACCAGCCACGATTTGATGCAAAAAT
Organism: Primulina eburnea; assembly: GCF_022965805.1. Taxonomy (NCBI): domain Eukaryota; kingdom Viridiplantae; phylum Streptophyta; class Magnoliopsida; order Lamiales; family Gesneriaceae; genus Primulina; species Primulina eburnea. Next base: position 14,192,398 of record NC_133106.1, on the reverse strand, counting down.
TTGTCTCATGCGGTTAGAAATTGACCTCAATATAATATTATGTATATGCTACAAAAACTAGTACCCTTAGCTCATGATACCACTTGAAAGAGATCGATTTTAGGTGACCGAAAACGCAACGGAAGCAACAAAATTTTCGAAAAACACATGGAAATTTCGGCCACCTCTAGTACTAGGTGTAGCATATAAAAAAACACAAAAATGTCATACATAGTGTGTTGAGAAATCGATACCTATCAACCTCTTGAGGTTGATGATGGCTCCAACCAAGATGTAAACAACTTGGCTCTTGAAAGGTTGATCTTCTACAAGCTTCCCTTTGAGCCCGCCTTGCTCAAATATTAAGCCCACCACCAACAGGCTAGATCCACTCTAATTTTGCACTAGAAAAATTAGAGCATTTTTCTTTGAGAAGTGTTTTCTTTCCTCAACTCTTGAAGAAGAAAATTGAGAGAAAACTTGGAGAATTATGTGTGTAGGTTTCGGCCACTTCATGCTTGAATGGGGGGAAAGGGAGACTAGCCTTGGTAGTGTAAAAAATTGTTGTTGGCATGTGTGACACATGTCTTGAATATTGAGAAAGTTGTCTCCCAACTCTTCACCTCCCATGCATGCAAGTCTTATTTGATTTTTAACAATTAAAAATCCATGGACTTATTTTTAATTATCTCAAACATATTTGAGACTAATTAAACATTACTTGAATTTACTCAAGTCACTAGTTGAATAATTATTTTAATATTGGGCTCTACAAGAACCAATATGATTTAATTAATTCAACACTTGAATTAATTTTATTATTTGGACACTACTAGGTCCACTAGTGTTTAATTAATTCAACACTTGAATTAATTTAATTTACTCCATAATAATGTTTATGAAAATCACAATTTTCAAATACATTATTTATTTGGCCAACTTTTAATCTAGGAACACTTTCATAAATTAAAATTTACATTTTCTCTCATAGAAGTCATACTTCTATTTTTTTTCTTACGCTTATAAACTCCTTTATAAGCCGTTCAACACATTGAACTATTTTTACTTCTCAACGGGATCTAGAAAGCCAGCACTTGTGTGGCCCTTAATGGTTCATTGATACAACTAGCTGTGGGTTCACATCTCCATGTGATTCGGACTAAACATGTCCTTATATGAGCATACCCCATTTGCTCCATTCTTACTTATTAACCCCTTGATAACAAAAACGTCAGAACTCAAGTCTGATAGTACCCAACCAATCATGTTAAACGCCTAGCAACATCGCTTACATGATTCCCTAGGTATCAAATGATAGTGCCTGCAAGAACCATTCAATTATGGTTAGCGTACAGTACGGTCCCTTCAACTCATATATCCCGACCGATTCGACAACCATTGGTTTATCGAGAGTTGTCAATGTATCGATACTATGTGTCATGTCGTAGTTGCATCGATGGTGTAATCTATGAAACCCTTTCATAATTACCACCATACTCTGATCAGAGATTTCAATCTACATACACATGAGAACACATAGGATATCCATACCCGAAGGTAAGCGGTGAATCCCCGACTACAATGCATCGACTCCTATATGTTTCGACAGAACACCCAACCTTGCCACCTGATGACCCCATGAGAGTCGGTAAACAAGCCAAAGTGTAATTCTAGCACATAGAGTCTCAATGTTGTCCCGGGTCATAAGGACTAATGGTGTACAACCATAAACTAGGACTTTTCCACTCGATAAGTGAGAACCACTTGGAAAGTCCTTTATGGAGGGTTGTTCAGTGCATTTTACAAAGAGCACCTATCTGCATGTTCGGACATCAAAATGTCCCTTACCAATGAAACATGGTACTCACATCGCAGATACTAGTCTCTAACTCGAGCGGCCTATATCCTTATTAGCGGCGGCTGAATCGACTAGGAACTGTTTAGAATATACAGTATTCCAAATATGAGTTTCATGATACTCATCATATGAGCATCTCATATTCTTTCTACTATTTGAATATTCAAGGACTTTATCTATGAAACTAGCATAGGTATACAGATAAAGAAGCGCCAAAATAATAATTTCAAATAATATTAAAATAAAGATCGTTTATACATAGAGTTTCATTGTGAACACTCGGCCAACACTTGGCTCGACGGGCACCTACTCTAACATAGAGATCGTGTTTCAAGTTCACCAGTACCAATCAAACATTCATTCATGTAAATGTTGCAAACACCTTTGCAAAATAAACAAGAATATCCATTTTTATCAGCATAGAAATGGAAACAATGTTTTTTCACAAAATTAGGTACAAACAAAACATCCCATAAAATTAACTTAAAACTATTGTTCAATAATAAGTAAACATCTTCAACAGCCTTGGCAGCAACTCTTGCTCCATTGCCCATCCTCAAGAAGGTCACACCTTCTTTAAGCTTTCTTCTTCTTCCCATCACCTGTAACTCATTACAGAGATGTGAACCACAACCGGTATCTAATACCCAAGAAGTAGAGTTAATTGAAATGTTTACTTCAATTTAGAACATACCATTTCCAGAACTCTTTTGGTCCAGATATTCCTTTCAATTTCGCCTCCAATGTCGAGGCTTCTTGCAGTGATGACAAACATCACTAGTCTTGTCAGCCTTAACTGGTGTGGCTGCCACAACGGGATTCGGAGATTGCCTCAACAAGGTCACGTTCTTCTTGGGACGTTGGAAAGAACACTTCTTTCCCTTCCCATGTGGATCAATCTTCGTACCAGATGAAGAACCCACATAAAGAACCAACTTCTCTTTCTTGATGGTTGATTCAAACGTAACAAGCATATTCACCAACTTCTCAAGGGTCGGTTCCATCTTGTTCATGTTGAAGTTTACCACAAAAAGATCAAATGAGCTAGGCAATGATAACATCAACATGTCGGTGGTCAACTCCGAAGGCAAGATCAGATCCATGCCAACGAGCTTGTCCACGAGCCCAATCAACTTCAGGCCATGCTCTTGGACCGAGGCCCCATCTCGCATGCGCATAGTGATCAGCTCCTTGACGGTAGCATGCCTAAGAGGCCGTGTTTGCTCACCAAAGAGCTCCTTGAGATGCAAATGAATGTCAGCAGCACTCTTTGCATCCTCAAAACGCCTCTGCAGCTCATCATTCATAGAAGTCAGCATATAACACCTGGCTATCAAGTCATGGTCACCATTCCTTATAAGCCTGCAATTCCTCAGGAGTGCAGTCAGTCAGAGCCTCAACAGGGGGCGACTCAGTCAGTGTATATGCTACCCTTTCTGAATTCAAGACGATTTTCAGGTTTCTTAGCCAAGTGAGGTAATTAGGTCCAGTTAATATGTGTTTGTCGAGTATTACGGATATCGGATTGCGAATCGAAGACATTGTCAATTTGTACTGAAAAGTAAAAACAGATAAATGTTGATGACTATTTTAAAATATTTAGTAAGATATGATATTTGCTCCCACTGTTTTGACATCTTTCACTACCCTCTAGTGAAAACGGGAAACTCCTTTCCTCAGTAGGTACGTAAGGTCCAATTAGCGAATTATGATCCCGAATAATATCAGCCAATCACAATTCCTAAAAGGTAGTTTCCAATTGCATCACAATGCAACCCTCTACGTAATCTTTTGTCTCACGTTTGATTAGGACCCAATAATATGATGTCGTTCATCTTCACGTGTCAAGCCTTACCCATCGATGTTGAACCTTAATGGACGGTCGCCATGAGTTCCCCCAATAATATGAGCCGAAATCATGGGAGTTCCACGTAGTTCACATCACCATGTCAATGGATGTCACAGCTTTCCGGCACCCAGAGCTCCCCCAATAATATGAGCCGAGCCCCGAGTACGGGTAGCGTTCATCATGCACCCATTGTCGATGGAAGACAAGGAAATTATAAACAAATTTATAATTCCCCATTTCGGGCTTGATATTAATTTTGAATCTTATTCAAAATAAGGGTTTTTTTTAATTTTGAAAGGTCTCATCATTAATTTTATTTAAAAGCTCGCCATGTTTGATCGTATTTTTGCCGGATTCATGCAACTTTTTTATTATCATAATAATAACGCACATACTCATTATTTATAACATATCATGCATATATTATAAACAGTAAACAAACAAGGATGATCAATTGCCCCAATACTAACAGTGTAATGCCCGAGAATTTAATTAACGTAATCTGAGATGATTTGTTGATTATGACTTGATGTAATTATAGCCGGGCCAGTTCGAGATCAAATTGGAAAAAAATTATGAGGGACACAAGATTTGGGCCGAATGTCATTCGCCCGGGCGGGAGTTTATGACCGCCCGAGCGAGAGGGTTTAATGGTAGAAAGCCGAGAGTCCTTCGCCCGGGCGGCACTTTTTGTCCGCCCGAGCGCGCATGTAGAATTTTGAGGGCCGAGAGTGCTTCGCCCTAGCGAGCAAGTTGGTCCGCCCGAGCGAGAGACGTGTTGCACAAAGATTGTGCCATTTTCTTTGCATGCACGGAATGGATGTATATATATATATATATATATATATATTGGCATGCAATTCTTCAGAAATGGGGAGAAGAAATCGAGATTGAAGGGAAAGCTTCGTTCTTATTTTCTTAAATTGATTTGCGAGTGAACCGTCTATCCAAATTGAAATCTGCCTACAGTACTGTGTTCCTATCAAAGCAGGCTTCATCTGGACGTAAGTTTTGTTACGTTTAGACAAGATTTGAATTTATGATATTGTCAGAATTGAATATGATTCAGATATGGTGTTTTTACTACCGTAGATATTGTAGAATCGAAGTCAGATTTAGAAACAGATTGTTTAGAGAATTGTTATGAATTTTAGAGTTGATTTGATTGAGATTGCTATCAGAATTATGCTGTTATTCATTTTCAAGTGTATAGATACTGAAGTTATAGATTGTACTGAGATTTATTAGGAATTCTGGTAGTGTAATTGTGATGTTAAGACTGACAGGGTTACAAGACTGTAGTGTTATGCCGTCTAAACATCAGTTGGTACAGATTGATCAGATTCAGTATTGGTTTCTGTTATCTCGTGATATTGTTGATGTGATCAGATTTTGTACTGAATTGGGTATTGATCAGAACAGATTGTGTTTTGAGCTACACATTGATACAGTGTATTTGTTATTGTCGTTTCAGATCAGGGATGAACAAATTCGACTTCGAGACTTCGTCTTCATCAGACGGGGACGACAAAGGTATAATTCATGTGATATTCGGGACGCATAACTCAAATTAGATTAATTTGAGTTTCCCAATAAAATCACATACTAGATTATTGTTTATATTGTTATCTGATTATGCTTTGATTATAGAATCTGTATTCAAGCAGGTAAGATAATTGTGATATTCAGTTATGAATATGATTATGCTTTGTTTACAGATTGTTATTCATTGCAGTTAAGATAGGAAAGTCTTTGACAGGCATTGTCAAATATCTAGACGTTTCGGTGTATCTCAGCATAAGAGTAGGTATTACTCTTATTGCCGCCGTTGATACAGCTCAGACCGAAGTCTAGGAATGAGACGTTCATTGCCCCGATTGGAGGGTAGGTAGTGACGTCTTATTCACACCGGGATCCCTAGAGTTCTAGTCGAGTCAAGTCTAGACGTGATTTGATTAGGACTGCATGCTTATATGGATGTGGTTCCTAGATTATAGGACCCATCATTATTGCTTCCAATTGTGCTAGCATGTTTTTATGATTTAGATTGGTTATATGCATGGTTGGTTGATTTGAAGTGCATGCTTGTTGTGTGATTAGATTTCATAGCTTATGAAATCTAATGTTTCGATTTTATTCGTAACAGCATGTTTCATGAATTATTTTATGTATATACATGTTTACCATGTTTTATACTGGGATTTATTCTCACCGGAATTATCCGGCTGTTGTCTTGTTTTGTATGTGTGCCTGACAACAGGTGGGGCAGGATCAGGGTCGAGATGACGATGAGAGAAGACGAGTTAGCGTGGTGATTCCGGACTTACAGTAGACTTGGTTTTATTACTTGACGTTAGTAGTGGAACTTTAGATTAGATTATTGTACTTTTAATACTGAAATGTATTTTATACAGATATGTGTAGTATTTAGATTCCATTACCTTCCGCTATTGTATATTAAAAAGAAAAACTTTTAGACCCTGTTTTATCTTAATTGATAATTAAATCCCAACGATGATTAAGAAAATGATTAGCGTCCGGGTCCCCACAACAGGTGGTATCAGAGCTGATAGTTCCTTTAGCGATAGTTCCTTTAGCGAAGATCCTTTAGAGATAGATCTTTAGATTGAGATAGTCAGAACTGATAGATCTGTTAGACTGACTTAGATTGAGATAGAAGAAAATGAGCGGGGTAGATGAATTTTCTTTCCTTGCATGTGTGTGCTAGCATGAGATTGATTTTAATGTTGACTGGCATTGTGTGCTAGCATGAGACCATGTGTTACTGCTTAAAGATACTTGTTTACCTGATTATGTGAATTAAATTGGTATTATGTATCACTGAATACGAATCAGATCGGATTCATGACCAGCAGTAAGATGGTCAGGAAAAGATTTGAAACAGGTTTGTGGTATGGGATTACTGATGTTTTTGGTAATCAAATATAGCTCCCCGCAGAATTCCAGAAAAAGGCAGTATGTCATATGATCAGACAGATAGAACAGAATCTCAGATAGATGTGGCAGAAATTCAGATGGAAACACAGTTACAGAGGTTTCAGTCGTTTCAACCGCCAATTCTGAAAGGAACTGAGACGTCAGTAGATTGTGAGAAATGGCTAGAGGAGACAGAAATGTTATTTGAATTCCTGAATTTCACGGATGAGTGTAGAATTAGGCTTATTGAGAACCAGTTGCAAGAGACTGCTAGAAGATGGTGGTTACTCACCAAAGGAGCCTTAGAGCAGAGTCGTTCAGTGATTACGTGGAAGACCTTTAGATTTGAATTTTATCAAAGATTCTTCCCTACCTCATATAGACAGGATAGAGGTGCAGAATTTGCAAACCTGAGACAGGGTCCTTTGAGTGTTGATGAATACCTAGCACAGTTCTTCACACTTCTACGTTTTGCTCCTCTTGTGGCTAGAAATGATGATGCTATGGCTAGCCAGTTCATTCAAGGATTGAATCCAGAAATACGTACGTTGGTGAATGTGAAGCAATCAAGTAATTTTGCGGATACCTTGAATAGAGCTAAAAGAGCAGAAACGGTTCTGATAGGACAACAGGGAGCATCATATGTTTTTCCAAAACAGACCGCACAGCAACTGCCTTCCAGAGTAGAGATTGGCAGTCGTAGTGGTAAGGAAAAAGAACCATTGAGAATTCAAAAGAAACAGTTCAAGAAGTTAGGAAGTGATTCCTCTAGTTCTAGCAGTCCTGGTCCGAACTATACCGGAGTGTATTGTAGGATTTGCGGAGGGAGACATTCCCCAGAGCAATGCAAAGGAGTGCTTGGTAGGTGCAATATCTGTAAGCAGACGGGACACTTTGCTAAAGTTTGTCCTCAGAAACATTTTCGAAGATCTTAAAGAGCAGAGTCATTAGTGGTAATGACTGAGAAACAAACCCAGACACGACAACATGTACTATTCTTTATGATTATATTGCAGATGTATTGATGTATATTAATGCATTCTTCATGAGTATATGTGATTGAGTAGCATGGTGATATGCTATATTTATGGGGTCTGGTTGTGCTGTAGTATTGATTTCCTTACTGTTTGGAGGAATATGTTGATATAAGAGATTTCTGTGTCATGTTATATACTACAGTAGAATGAAACCGGGATTGGGCTAGATTATGATGTACTTGTGTTATATGATTTCGATCTCAGTATGGATATGTACTGCTAAACAAGTACAGAAATATTGTAGCATGTGTTCTGGAAATAGTTGATAAATGAGGATTCTAGATCTAGAATTCCTTAGATCATTGTATTGTTCTTGACTCGATTAGTACAGAAAGGAATAGATAGTATCCTTATGTATTCAGTAGATCCACTGAAATCGAGTCTAGCAGTAACACATGGGCTAGTAATCTAATAGTTGACTGGTGTTGGCCTAGATAGGATGTCAGATGTGTTTTATATCAGAATGAACTGAAAGAATTGACAGATTAAGGTATGGGCTGAAGAATCCAGTTGATTACATATTTTTCTCTTGAAGACATTTCAGTTCTGTTTCCAGATTGGCAGATTATGTGTTCAAGGGTAGTCTGAAGAATAATGCTTGTTATCTCTATGATTTATTGATATATTGGCAGCATTCAATTGATTATATTGAATATTTGAAGACCTGTGTTAAATATTTCGAGAATTGTGATTATTGTATACAGCACTGGGTCAGGTATGAATCCGGTATGTAGTTACTGATACAGGTTTTCATTCAGACTATGCGGTATCAGAAATGTCAGCATTAGCAGAATGTCAGATATGTCAGAACCAGATTATCTTCTTCTGATTTTCTTTTTCTTGTATTGCTTTATGTCTGCTAAGTATTGTTATGATTCTAAATCAGTATTTGAGACATCTTATATTGGTTGGGAGTATATTCTATTTGCAGATGAGATATAGCAGTTGATCTGGGCAGTATGAAGATTAGTCAGCCAGCCAGAATCTATTATGTTATGAGTTTTCTTAAACTCACTAGATCTGTATAGGTTCTTTCTATTCAGAATTTGATGTTATTGGGAGTCAGTGTGTGATGCAGACTAGTGTAAACAGTTCAGAAATGTAATCAGAATGTTCAGAACTGTATTTTGTTGATCAGATCAGTATAACAGCTATGTAATTTGTGTTTTGTATAAGACCGATTATCGTGTTATATCAGAAGGTTTCAAATTATTACAGCTTTTGGTATTGATAGTCAGAGCCGAATACCAGGTAGGTATTTCTTCGTTCTTTTATGTTATTAACGGATCTTGTACAACATTAGTTCGAATCTGAAGTCACAGGTAGTGTCAGAACTGCACTGGGGTGGATTCAGGTTTCATTCAGCTATTTCAGAATGTAAGATATTCGAACAGATAATGTGGCATAGATAGATGAGATCAGTTGGGACAGCAAATTATGTTGTAAGATTGGTAGAAATGGTACTGATATGTTTGAATTGAGAACAAAAGAAGCCAGAAAGATATGAATCAGAAGATGATTACCGATTTAGTATATTTCTGAATAAGAAAATGTGAGTATGGCTTTCGGGATAAAAGTACCGTCAATTCTACAGCTTATGATATGATATGATTATGATTGACAGAATATTCAATCTATATCTATCAGTTTGTACCAGATGACATAGATCAATGTCAAAGGAATTGTCAGATTTACTAGAATGCTGCATTAGATGATATCAGACTGTGATTTGGATGGAGCGGTACTTGTGATGGAAATATCATGAGTTCTCCCTCGCAGAGTTGTTACAGATTGACAGGTAGTCAGCGTGTAGTAACCAGGTATTGGCGGATATGGGTAGAACTTTAGTACTAAATGTTAGTACGAGCTGTTATGAATGGTTTTCAGGGTATGACTTACGGTATGACCATAACTATCCAGCTAGATTAGAATGAATAGATGTAAGAAACCAATGTCGGATGATGACGATTGGTAGTGGGAGCCGAAGATGGAATAGCAACTACAGGTGGTATTGCTTTGTTATAAATTGCAATTGGCGTATACAGGGTTATATAGCCAGTAATATGGGATTGATTCGGCTAGTGAAATGAGTTTGGATGTTAAACTCTGTCATATATTTCTTCTGACAGATTTGGTTTGATGATTGGTGAGTTCGAGGACGAACTCAGATCTAAGAGGGGGAGAAATGTAATGCCCGAGAATTTAATTAACGTAATCTGAGATGATTTGTTGATTATGACTTGATGTAATTATAGCCGGGCCAGTTCGAGATCAAATTGGAAAAAAATTATGAGGGACACAAGATTTGGGCCGAATGTCATTCGCCCGGGCGGGAGTTTATGACCGCCCGAGCGAGAGGGTTTAATGGTAGAAAGCCGAGAGTCCTTCGCCCGGGCGGCACTTTTTGTCCGCCCGAGCGCGCATGTAGAATTTTGAGGGCCGAGAGTGCTTCGCCCTAGCGAGCAAGTTGGTCCGCCCGAGCGAGAGACGTGTTGCACAAAGATTGTGCCATTTGCTTTGCATGCACGGAATGGATGTATATATATATATATATATATATATTGGCATGCAATTCTTCAGAAATGGGGAGAAGAAATCGAGATTGAAGGGAAAGCTTCGTTCTTATTTTCTTAAATTGATTTGCGAGTGAACCGTCTATCCAAATTGAAATCTGCCTACAGTACTGTGTTCCTATCAAAGCAGGCTTCATCTGGACGTAAGTTTTGTTACGTTTAGACAAGATTTGAATTTATGATATTGTCAGAATTGAATATGATTCAGATATGGTGTTTTTACTACCGTAGATATTGTAGAATCGAAGTCAGATTTAGAAACAGATTGTTTAGAGAATTGTTATGAATTTTAGAGTTGATTTGATTGAGATTGCTATCAGAATTATGCTGTTATTCATTTTCAAGTGTATAGATACTGAAGTTATAGATTGTACTGAGATTTATTAGGAATTCTGGTAGTGTAATTGTGATGTTAAGACTGACAGGGTTACAAGACTGTAGTGTTATGCCGTCTAAACATCAGTTGGTACAGATTGATCAGATTCAGTATTGGTTTCTGTTATCTCGTGATATTGTTGATGTGATCAGATTTTGTACTGAATTGGGTATTGATCAGAACAGATTGTGTTTTGAGCTACACATTGATACAGTGTATTTGTTATTGTCGTTTCAGATCAGGGATGAACAAATTCGACTTCGAGACTTCGTCTTCATCAGACGGGGACGACAAAGGTATAATTCATGTGATATTCGGGACGCATAACTCAAATTAGATTAATTTGAGTTTCCCAATAAAATCACATACTAGATTATTGTTTATATTGTTATCTGATTATGCTTTGATTATAGAATCTGTATTCAAGCAGGTAAGATAATTGTGATATTCAGTTATGAATATGATTATGCTTTGTTTACAGATTGTTATTCATTGCAGTTAAGATAGGAAAGTCTTTGACAGGCATTGTCAAATATCTAGACGTTTCGGTGTATCTCAGCATAAGAGTAGGTATTACTCTTATTGCCGCCGTTGATACAGCTCAGACCGAAGTCTAGGAATGAGACGTTCATTGCCCCGATTGGAGGGTAGGTAGTGACGTCTTATTCATACCGGGATCCCTAGAGTTCTAGTCGAGTCAAGTCTAGACGTGATTTGATTAGGACTGCATGCTTATATGGATGTGGTTCCTAGATTATAGGACCCATCATTATTGCTTCCAATTGTGCTAGCATGTTTTTATGATTTAGATTGGTTATATGCATGGTTGGTTGATTTGAAGTGCATGCTTGTTGTGTGATTAGATTTCATAGCTTATGAAATCTAATGTTTCGATTTTATTCGTAACAGCATGTTTCATGAATTATTTTATGTATATACATGTTTACCATGTTTTATACTGGGATTTATTCTCACCGGAATTATCCGGCTGTTGTCTTGTTTTGTATGTGTGCATGACAACAGGTGGGGCAGGATCAGGGTCGAGATGACGATGAGAGAAGACGAGTTAGCGTGGTGATTCCGGACTTACAGTAGACTTGGTTTTATTACTTGACGTTAGTAGTGGAACTTTAGATTAGATTATTGTACTTTTAATACTGAAATGTATTTTATACAGATATGTGTAGTATTTAGATTCCATTACCTTCCGCTATTGTATATTAAAAAGAAAAACTTTTAGACCCTGTTTTATCTTAATTGATAATTAAATCCCAACGATGATTAAGAAAATGATTAGCGTCCGGGTCCCCACAAACAGACCGTGTGAGCAAAGCACGGGCCTAGGTCCAATCCTATGGAAATGCACGGGATGCAAATGCAACTATTACATAAGCTTCCAATATTTACATGTCTTCTATCTTCATAATCATCATGGCCACCATCTTCCAATCTTGATCATCCACTATACTAATATTTACAAATAAATATCCATGGCAAATAGGGATACATCTCATGGGGTGGGAACGGGCCATAAACCAAGCCCACTTTATAAATTGATAATTATTACAATCATTCAACACAAAATATCCTAGCATACACCTAGCAAATTGGGCTTGGGCTTTTGATCATCCTTAATGCATAATATCACATATCATACATCATCAATTAATTATCACAATAATTAATTGATCCAATATTATATATCTTGATCCAATCACTAACCGCCACGATTATAAACTAAATTAACAAAGTATACAAACACTTTTCTACTTTCCAATTAATTTATTTATAACCGAATTTCTTGTAAATCACCATTTACTATAAATATTTAAAATCCAATTTAAAATATATATTTCATGAGAAAATGTTTGCAACTTTTGTAATTTTAAACTTAAGGGCCCAAAAATTCATCTTTCACCCAAAACGTTTTGGCCCATTTAAAATTCACAAATATTTTAACCATCCAATGTCCCAACAACTCAAGGCCCATGACACTTTGATATTTCAAAACACCTTTTATAAACCCTAATCGTCATCGCCGTCCCCGGAGCTCCGTTGCCGGATAACGGCAACAAAATTTTTTTTTTATTAAAACATAGGGGTTTCGGGCAGCCCCTTGGGCTGCCCTTGCTGCCCGTTTCGGGCAGCCCCTCGGGCAGCCCAAGCTGCCCGAAATGGGCAGCAACTTGTTGCCCAAAATCCTCCCCATTTTGGCCTTGAATTCGTTGCAACAAATCATCTCATGCTGTTAGAAATCGACCTCAATATAATATTATGTATTTGCTACACCAAAAATTGTAACCATAGCTCTAATACCATTTGAAAAGGGATCGGTTACGGTGACCGGAAGCGCAACGGAAGTTTAAAAATTTTAATTTTCATCAAGAAATTTCGGCCACCTAGTGAAAGCGTGTAGCGAATACAATAAAACACAAAATGACATTCATAGTGTGTTAAGAAATGTACCTATCAATCACAAGGATTGATGTATGGCTCCAACTAAGGTGTAAACACCTTAGCTCTTCAATGGTAGAAACTATCTACAAGCTCTCCTTGTTCTTGAATCTTTCCTTCAAATTAGGCCCACCACCAACTAGCTAGAACCACTCTAATTTTGCACTAAAAAAATTAGAGCATTTTTATTTGAAAAGTGTAGTGTTTCTTCAACAATTGAAGAACAAAAAATTGGAGAGGATGAATAGTATTTTCGGCCACTATTCATGCTAGGAGAGAAGGAGAGACATTTTTTTGGTTGTGGGAAAAGTTAAATTAAAAAAGTTGCATGCCAAGCTTTGGCAAAAAGTTGTCTCCCAACCTTTCACCTCCCTTGCATGCCTTTCTATTTGGGTTTGTAACAATTACAAAGCCCATTGACTTTTATTTAAATGTCCCAAACACATTTGAGACCATTTAACCATTGCTTGATTTTACTCAAGCCCACTAGTCTAATAATTATTTTTAATTGGGCTCCACAAGGCCCAATATTGTTTAATTAATTCAACACTTGAATTAATTTAATTATTTGGACTCTACTAGGCCCACTAGTGTTTAATTAGTTCGACACTTGAATTAATTTAATTTAGTCAATAATAATGTTTATGAAAATCACAATTTTCAAATACATTATTTGTTTGGCCAACTTTTAATTTAGGAACACTTCCATAAATTAAAATTTACATTTCTCTCATAGAAGTCATTCTTCTATTTTTCCTTTATGCTTATAAACTCATTTATAAGCCGTTCAACACATTGAACTAATTTCTCCTTTGTAGAAGTCATACTTCTAATTTTTTTTTACGCTTATAAACTCCTTTATAAGCCGTTCAACACATTGAACTATTTCTCTTCTCAACGGGATCTAGAAAGCTAGTACTTGTGTGGCCCTCAATGGTTCATTGATACAACTAGCCGTGGGTTCACATCTCCATGTGATTCGGACTAAACATGTCCTTATATGAGCATACCCCAATTGCTCCATTCTTATTTATCAACTCCTCGATAACAAGAATGTCATAACTCAAGTCTGATAGTACCCAACCAACCATGTTAAACGCCTAGCAGCATCGCTTACATGATTCCCTAGGTATCAATGATAGTGCCTGCAAGAACCATTCAATTATGGTTAGCGTACAGTACGGTCCCTTCAACTCATATATCCCGACCGATTCGACAACCATTGGTTTATCGAGAGTTGTCAATGAATCGATACTATGTGTCATGTCGTAGTTGCATCGATGGTGTAATCTATGAAACCCCTTTCATAATTGCCACCATACTCTGATCAGAGAATTCAATCTACATACACATGAGAACACATAGGATATCCATACCCGAAGGTAAGCGGTGAATCCCCGACTACAATGCATCGACTCCTATATGTTTCGACAGAACACCCAACCTTGCCACCTGATGACCCCATGAGAGTAGGTAAACAAGCCAAAGTGTAACTCTAGCACATAGAGCCTCAATGTTGTCCCGAGTCATAAGGACTAATGGTGTACAACCATAAACTAGGACTTTTCCACTCGATAAGTGAGAACCACTTGGAAAGTCCTTTATGGAGGGTTGTTCAGTGCATTTTACAAAGAGCACCTATCTGCATGCTCGGATATCACAATGTCCCCTACCAATGAAACATGGTACTCACATCGCAGATACTAGTCTCGAACTCTAGCGGCCTATATCCTTCTTAGCGGCGGCTGAATCGACTAGGAACTATTTAGAATATACAGTATTCCAAATATGAGTTTCATGATCCTCATCATATGAGCATCTCATATTCTTTCTACTATTTGTATATTCAAGGGCTTTATCTATGCAACTAGAATTGGTATACAGATAAAGATTTGTTAAAACAATAATTTCAAATTCTATTAAAATAAAGATTGCTTATACATAGAGTTTCATTGTGAACACTCGGCCAACACTTGGCTCGATGGGCACCTACTCTAACAATTGATTTATAATTTAATGTGATTACGAAAGGGTCAACGGAGACACGATTTAAGAGAATGTGCGGCCATTTATTTTGAATTTTTGAATGTATTGCCGAAGCACCACCGCACCCGCGCTCATGGTTAGACCGCACCCGCGGTCGATGTCCAGTAGGGTAGCAATATTTGAAAAACTGAGACCGCACCCGCGGTGCAAACAAGACCGCACCCGCGGTCGTCTAAATTGGAAATTTGGAAGGAAGGCCGAGAGCATAGCACACCCGCGGTAGAAAATGGAGCGCACCCGCGGTGCGACGTGTTTTGCGAAGGTTTGGCCACGTTGCTGGATCATGCATTGTCTATATATATATGTACGAATTGCATTCATTTAATCAGATTTGAGAGAAAGGTCTGAGGGAATTTGCTGAAAATCCTTACGCCTTTTACGGGAAATTCGTCCGTCTGATTTTGAATCCGAATTCGGTATTGAGTTCCTATCGACGTAGGCTACAACTGGACGTAAGTTTTACTACGTTTTGACATGTTTTAGAATTATGCTATTGTCAGAATTGAATAGAACTAATATATGTTATTCTGGACATATTAGACATCATAGAATCGAAGTCAGTTGAGAAACGGATTGATTATGGAATTGTTATGAATTTTTAGGGTATATTGATTTATACCAGACAGATTTGAATTGTGATTGGATTACGGATTGTATTGGATATGCGTTATGGATTGTAACTGTGATATGAGGATATTGTATTGACGGGGATATCGAAATTGTACCGTTATGCCGTTGATTTTGAATTAAATCAAGATTGATCAGATTGTTATTGATTTGAAGGGTATATTGACATGAGATTATTGATATTGTCATTGCCTGACAGACTGCGAATTCTGGACTATGACTGAGCCAGAAACCGACGAAAGAAAAGGTATAAGTCAATGTAGTTTTGGGAGATCGACTTGAGTCGGTTTAGACTTGAGTTTCCCTAAATCACATACTTTACTTTATTGCATTGATATTTGCATTGATTTGATTGATGTACTTGTTCTCTTGAATTGTAGATAACAGGTAGTATATGAGTAATCTTGTGACAGAAGTTCCTGATAGTGGTGGGATCGCCACGGGCACATTGCACGATGTCTCAAGATAAGGATATTAGCGATAGAGCTACAGTCCATGACGGTTAGGTCAGGACACCGGATGTTGGTTATATCGAGTAAATAGGATTGGAATTCTTCTATTACAGAATTCGATATAGGAACACCATATTTGGTTATATCGAGTAATAGGATCAGAGTTCCTTCTATTACGGAATTCGATATAGGAACACCACATTTGGAAACCGGGATCTCTAGACTAGGATTGACTCTAGTCTGAATGATAGAGTTATGAGTATATGTTGACAGTTTTATGATTGATTATGTTTCAGATTTTGATACATATTATTGTTACCTGATTGCATGCTTTATATTTGTTTATATGATTGCATGTTTCGTTGATTTATACTGGGATTTATTCTCACCGGAGTTATCCGGCTGTTGTCTTGTCTGTATGTGTAAATGACAACAGGTGGGACAGGATCAGGGTCCAGGAGATGAGGAAAGATCGTGATTAGAGTGGAGGCTCCGGACTTGGATTAGAGATAGGGGTTAAACACTTGATAGTAATTGTTGAACCTTAGTTTGTACTGATTTGTTGACGGTACAGGACTTGTACTTTATTATATACTGATATGTATATTAGCTTGATTTCACTACGTTCCGCATTTTAAAAAAAAATTTAGACCCTGTTTTTAATTGATTAATTAGTCCCAATGATGAATAAGAACTTGATTAGCGTCCGGGTCCCCACAGAGGGGGAGAAATGTAATGCCCGAGATTTAATTACCGTAATCAGACGTTGATGAAGTGGTAGAATTGAGGTTTTAGGAGCTCACGTGGAAAAGCCGGGCGTCGGTGCAAGACAAACAAGATTTTGTACAGAACTCGTGGCGCTCGAGCGGTAGAAAGAGACCGCCCGAGCGCCAATGCACCATAACAATGATACTCAAACAGAATGTGTGGCGCCTGAGCGGTATAATATTACCGCCCGAGCGCAAATGTGTGATAAAGAAAGACTTCGGACAGAATATGCCGCGCCCGAGCGGTAAAGATTAATCGCCCGAGTGCGAGTCATGCACAACGTAAGGTTGCCACTTGCCCCTTGAACATTGGCGAGACCGAGCTGATTTCATTCCTCAGAATAAAAAAAAAAGGTCGAGGAAAGTTATAGAAAATCCTTACGCCTTTTGTGAGAAATCCGTCCGTCTGATTTTGAATCCGACTTTAGTATCGTGTTCTTATCGACGTAGGCTACAACTGGACGTAAGTTTTGCTACGTTTTGATATGTTTTGAAATTATACTTTTGTCAGAATTGAATAGGATTCATATATGATGTTCTTGGCATGTTAGACATCATAGAATCGAAGTCAGATTGAGAAACAGATCGCTTATGTAATTGTTATGATTTTCAGAATCGATTTGGCTGAGAATTCATATCAGATATGTATTGTTATTGAGATTATGACTGGTATCGATATTGATAATGAGTTCTGGTATTATATTTGACTGACGGGGTTATCGAGACTGTATTGTTATACCGTCGAAACATCAGTTAATTGATATTGATCAGAGTCAGTAATGATTTCGATTATATCGTGATATCGTCGATATGGATTAGATTGTATCTCAATTGACATTGATCAGATTATGTGTTTTGATTTGAGTATTGATCAGAACATGTTCTGAAATGAGTTGTTTATTGATATTATATCTGTTCGGTATTGTTATTACCAGATTGGGAATGGACCGAGATAGAGTCGGGACTTCTTCTTCTTCTAAGCGAGAAGATAAAGGTATAAATTAATGTTGAGTTGGGATTGCACAACTCGAGTGAGGTTTGGCTCGAGTTTCCCTAAATCACATACTTTATTTTATTGCATAGATATTTGCAATGAATGAATTTACATACTTGTTTTCTTGATTAATAGATAGCAGGTACTAGACGAGTAATCTTGTGACAGAAGTACCTGATAGTGGCGGGATCGCCACGGGCACATTGCACGATGCCACAAGATAGTGTAGAAATCTTGGGACGGAAGTGCCTGATAGTGGCGGGATCGCCACGGGCACATTGCACGATGTCTCAAGATAGGATATTAGCGATAGAGCTACATTCCATGACGGTTAGGTCAGGACACCGGATGTTTGGCTATATCGAGTAAATAGAATTGGAATTTCTTCTATTACAGAATTCGATATAGGAACACCATATATGGTTATATCGAGTAAATAGGAACACCATATCCGCTGAAACCCCATGAATCTCGTTATCCAATTCATGATCTTGAATTGGCAGCTATAGTTTTTGCATTAAAGATATGGCGGCATTATTTGTACGTTGATAAATTTGATATATATTCTGATCATAAAATCTTTAAATATCTGTTTTCGCAATTAGAGCTGAACATGAGACAGCGAAGATGGCTGGATTTATTGAAAGATTTTGATTGTGAGATTAAATACTATCCGGGGAAGTCCAATGCAGCAGCAGATGCGCTGAGTCGAAAGGTATGTGCAATATCCTTATCGACGTTCGGTGTTTCGAATTTGAGGCAAGACTGCTGTTTGTCTGGATTAGCTTTTGAAACAGATTGTCAGCCTCTGATATTACGTGCGATTCGAGCTGAACCAGAGCTGATTTTGAAAATTAAAGCAACTCAGAAAGGTGATCAGAATATACAGAAGTCGATTGCTATGGTTAGAGCTGGACATCGATCGGAATACCAGGTTCGAAATGGTGTTTTGTATGTGAATAATCGTCTTGTTGTGCCGAATGTTTCGGATTTAAGACAACGGATACTAACAGAAGCACACAACAGCCGATTTAGCATTCATCCTGGTGGCAGGAAAATGTATAATGATTTGAAGACACAATATTGGTGGAAGCAAATGAAATCTAATGTGACTGAATTTGTAGCCAAGCGTCTGAATTGCCTACAGGTGAAAGCTGGAAGAAAGAAACCCGGAGGATTATTGCAGAGTTTGTCCATTCCTGAATGGAAATGGGATCACATTTCCATGGATTTTGTGACACAGTTACCGAGATCCTCCAGAGGTTATGATGCGATTTGGGTCGTGAGTGATCGATTGACCAAATATGCATGTTTTATTCCATACAAAATGACCTATAGATATGACCAGATGGCTGATATTTATGTTAAGGTAGTGGTTAGATTGCATGGAGTGCCGAATTCGATTGTGTCAGACCCTGATCCACGGTTTACTTCGCACTTCTGGAAAAGTTTACAGCAAGCTCTCGGTACTATGTTACATTTGAGTACCTCATATCATCCACAGACCGACGGACAGTCAGAACGGACGATTCAGACATTGGAGGATATGCTGAGAGCTATAGTACTTGATTTTAGCACTAGCTGGCAAGATGTATTGCCACTTTGCGAGTTTTCGTACAACAACAGCTATCAGACGAGTATTGAGATGGCTCCTTTCGAAGCATTGTACGGAAATGCAGATCCCCTCTTTATTGGGATGATATCTTTGAAGTTCCTGAGACTGGACCTGATATGATCAGAGATATGATCGAGAAAGTGAAATTGATTCAAAAGAAAATGAAGGCAGCTCAGGACCGACAAGCCAAATATGCCAACCTTCGAGGTAGACCGTTGGTATTTGAGACAGGGGATCGAGTATATTTGAAAATTTCGCCTTTCAGAGGAGTTGTCAGATTTGGCAAGAAAGGGAAACTGTCTCCACGATACGTTGGTCCGTATGAAATTCTCAAAAAGATAGGAGATCGTGCCTATCGACTTGCATTACCGCCTTCATTAGCTGGAATACATAATGTTTTTCATGTATCGATGCTGAGGAAATATCTCCCTGATGATTCTCTTGTGATTCAACCAGACGAGACCGAGCTGGATGAGACGTTGAGTTATGTCGAGAAACCGATCCGGATTATCGATCGTAAAGAAAAACAGCTGAGAACAAAGACGATTCCTCTTGTGAAAGTTCAATGGACTCGTCATGGCACTCAGGAAGCCACTTGGGAAACTGAATCGGATATGAGACAAGAATTCCCAACAATATTTCACTGATGTAAATTCTTATATAGTTTTGTATATATACTCCTTATTGATACGAATGAGATGCATGTGATTTCGAGGACGAAATCGTACCTTAGGAGGGGAGAAATATAATACCCGAGAATTAATCACTGTTAATCCAGGATTATTGATTTATAATTTAATGTGATTATGAAAGGGCCAACGGAGACACGATTTAAGAGAATGTGCGGCAATTTATTTTGAATTTTTGAATGTGTTGCCGAAGCACCACCGCACCCGTGCTCATGGTTATACCACACCCGCGGTCGATGTCCAGTAGGGTAGCAATTTTTGAAAAACTGAGACCGCACCCGCGGTGAGAAACAAGACCGCACCCGCGGTGCAAACAAGACCGCACCCGCGGTCGTAGTTTCTGGAAAAATGGATGTGGATCAGTAAACTGAGTGCACCCGCGGTCCGAAATGTAGCGCACCCGCGGTGCGACGTGTTTTGCACAAATGGTGCCACCTCGTAGAATTCATGCGTGGCTATATATATCATGATTCTTTCGAAATAATCAGCCAAAAATCGAGAAAAGGGTCCGAGGAATTGTGCTGAAAATCCTTACGCCTTTTGTGTGAAATCCGTCCGTCTGATTTTGAATCCGACTTCGGTATTGAGTTCCTATCGATGTAGGCTACAACTGGACGTAAGTTTTACTACGTTTTGACATGTTTTAGAATTATGATATTGTCAGAATTGAATGGAACTCATATATGTTGTTCTTGACATATTAGACATCATAGAATCGAAGTCAGATTAAGAAACGGACTGATTATGGAATTGTTATGAATTTTTAGGGTATATTGATTTATACCAGACAGATTTGAATTGTGATTGGATTACGGATTGTATTGGATATGGGTTGTGGATTGTAACTGTGATATGAGGATATTGTATTGACGCGGATATCGAAATTGTGCCGTTATGCCGTTGATTTTGAATAAAATCAAGATTGATCAGATTGTTATTGATTTGAAGGGTATATTGACATGAGATTATTGATATTTTCATTGCCAGACAGACTGTGAATTCAGGACTTCGACTGAGCCAGAAATCGACGAAAGATAGGTATAAGTCAATGTGGTATTGGGAGATCGACTTGAGTCTGTTTAGACTTGAGTTTCCCTAAATCACATACTTTACTTTATTGCATTGATATTTGCATTGATTTGATTGATGTACTTGTTGTCTTGAATTGTAGATAACAGGTAGTAGATGAGTAATCTTGTGACAGAAGTTCCTGATAGTGGTGGGATCGCCACGGGAACATTGCACGATGTCACAAGATAGTATAGAAATCTTGGGACGGAAGTGGCTGATAGTGGTGGGATCGCCACGGGCACATTGCATGATGTCTCAAGATAAGGATATTAGCGATAGAGCTACAGTCCATGACGGTTAGGTCAGGACACCGGATGTTGGTTATATCGAGTAAATAGGATTGGAATTCTTCTATTACGAAATTCGATATAGGAACACCATATTTGGTTATATCGAGAATAGGATCAGAGTTCCTTCTATTACGGAATTCGATATAGGAACACCACATTTGGAAACCGGAATCCCTAGACTAGGATTGAGTCTAATCTGAGACATGGAGTCACGTATATGTTAGACAGTCTATGATTGTTTATGTTTCAGATTTTGATACATATATCTGTTACTTGATTACATGCTTTATATTTGTTTATATGATTGCATGTTTCGTTGATTTATACTTGGATTTATTCTCACCGGAGTTATCCGGCTGTTGTCTTGTTTGTATGTGTACATGACAACAGGTGGGACAGGATCAGGGTCCAGGAGAGGAAGAGAAAGATCGTGATTAGAGTGGAGACTACGGACTTTGATTATGATGTATAATAGGGTTTGAACACTTGACATTAGTTGTTAAACCTTAGTTTAGGTGAATGCATGCAGTACAGGACTTGTATTGTATTATATACATGATATGTATATTAGTTTGATTTCACTACGTTCCGCATTTTTAAAAAAAATTTAGACCCGGTTTTTAATTGATTAATTAGTCCCAATTATGATTAAGAACTTGATTAGCGTCCGGGTCCCCACATTGTCGACTGTAGTATCTATTTATTCTCCGTTGGGAAGTGGTCTTGTATCTGTGACTACAGTTAGACATTGTATATTACAATTCGAGGGTCATGAGATTGACTTAGATTGCATTGTTCTTGGTTTGGCTGATTTTGATTGTATTGATGGGATTGATATGCTAACCAAGTACAGAGCCGCCGTAGACTGTTTCCACAAGATTGTCAAATTCAGACCTGAAATGTCAGAAGAGTGGAAATTCAATGGGAAGGGTTCCAGATCTCGGATTCCCTTAGTATCTGCTTTGACTATGAGGAGATTGTTGTAACAAGGAGCAGAAGGGTTCCTTATTTATTCGGTAGATTTACTGAAGCCGAGCTCGACATTGGCAGATTTTACAATGGTTTGCGAATTTGCGGATGTATTCCCAGAGGAGATTCCAGGGTTACCTCCAGGACGAGAGTTTGATTTTAGTATAGATCTTATGCTAGGAACTGTTCCTATATCTCGAGCTCGGTATAGGATGGCGCCGATAGAGTTAAAAGAATTAAAAGCATAGTTAGAAGATCTTCTGACCAAGGGATACTGTAATGCCCGAGATTTAATTACCGTAAACAGACGTTGATGAAGTTGTAGAATTGAGGTTGTAGGAGCTCACGTGGAAAAGCCGGGCGTCGGTGCAAGAAAAACAAAATTTTGTACAGAACTCGTGGCGCCCGAGCGGTAGAAAGAGACCGCCCGAGCGCCAATTCACCATAACAATGATACTCGAACAGAACGTGTGGCGCCCGAGCGGTATAATATTTCCGCCCGAGCGCCAATGTGTGATAAGGAAAGACTTCGGACAGAATATGCCGCGCCCGAGCGGTAAAGATTAACCGCCCGAGCGCGAGTCATGCACAACGTAAGGTTGCCACTTGCCCCTTGAACATGCACGAGATATATATATATAAATACATATATATCTGAATTGATTTCAATCCTCAGAATAAAAAAAAAGGGTCGAGGAGGTTATAGAAAATCCTTACGCCTTTTGTGAGAAATCCGTCCGTTTGATTTTGAATCCGACTTCAGTATCGTGTTCCTATCGACGTAGGCTACAACTGGACGTAAGTTTTGCTACGTTTTGATATGTTTTGAAATTAGACTATTGTCAGAATTGAATAGGATTCATATATGATATTCTTGGCATGTTAGACATCATAGAATCGAAGTCAGACTGAGAAACAGATCGCTTATGTAATTGTTATAATTTTCAGAATCGATTTGACTGAGAATTCATATCAGATATGTATTGTTATTGAGATTATTACTGGTATCGATATTGATTATGAGTTCTGGTATTATATTTGACTGACGGGGTTATCGAGACTGTATTTTTATACCGTCGAAACATCAGTTAATTGATATTGATAAGAGTCAGTAATGATTTCGATTATATCGTGATATCGTCGATATGGATTAGATTGTATCTCAATTGACATTGATCAGATTATGTGTTTTGATTTGAGTATTGATCAGAACAGGTTCTGAAATGAGTTGTTTATTGATATTATATCTGTTTGGTATTGTTATTACCAGATTGGGAATAGCCTGAGATAGAGTCGGGACTTCTTCTTCTTCTGAGCGAGAAGATAAAGGTATAAATTAATGTTGAGTTGGGATTACACAACTCGAGTGAGGTTTGGCTCGAGTTTCCCTAAATCACATACTTTATTTTATTGCATAGATATTTGCAATGAATGAATTTATATACTTGTTTTCTTGGTTAATAGATAGCAGGTACTAGACGAGTAATCTTGTGATAAAAGTACCTGATAGTGGCGGGATCGCCACGGGCACATTGCACGATGCCACAAGATAGAGTAGAAATCTTGGGACGGAAGTGCCTGATAGTGGCGGGATCACCACGGGCACATTGCACGATGTCTCAAGATAGGATATTAGCGATAGAGCTACAGTCCATGACGGTTAGGTCAGGACACCGGATGTTTGGCTATATCGAGTAAATAGAATTGGAATTTCTTCTATTACGGAATTCGATATAGGAACACCATATATGGTTATATCGAGTAAATAGAATCACTGTTCCTTCTATTACGGAATTCGATATAGGAACACCACATCTGGAAATCGGGATCCCTAGGCTAGGATTGAGTCTAGTCTAAAACGTAGAGTCACGAGTCTGAGTGACAGTTATATTGATTTATATCTATTGATGTTGATTTATGTTCCTGAATATGGTTCTTGTCCTTTAAGTTCCAGATATTGGTACATGTTTAGAATAGGAGTTATTCTTGATATTGATTATGTTCCTAATTAGGGTACATGTTTAGAATATGATTTAGTATTGTATTGATTCATGTTCTGATTTTGATACATGTTGGAATTGTTTGTTATATGCTTTTGTATTGTTTATATGATTGCATGCATACATGATTTATACTGGGAATGTAGTTCTCACCGGAGTTATCCGGCTGTTGTCCTGTTTGTATGTGTGCATGACAACATGTGGGATTGGATCAGGGTCAAGAAAAGAACAAGGCTGGACTAGATAGCGTGGCGATCAGAGCTTCAGAAGCAACCTAGGAATCAGCACTGATATGTAGTTGAACCTAATTAGAATATTGTAAATAATACAATATCTGGATGTTTATGTTTCTTATGTAATTTGAATTTAATTACATTACGTTTCCGCTTTGCATTTTTAAAAATAAAAAATAAAAAAAAAATTAGACCCCATTATACTAATTGATTAATTAGTCATAATCATGATTTAGAACATGATTGGCGTCCGGGTCCCCGCAGATACATTAGACCGAGTGTGTCTCCTTGGGGCGCACCAGTGCTATTTGTACGGAAGAAAGACGGTTCTATGCGATTATGTAATGACTACCGGCAACTGAACAAGGCGACGGTAAAGAACAAGTACCCATTGCCTCGCATTGATGATTTATTTGATCAGTTGCAGGGAATCTTCTGTTTATTCCAAGATCGATCTGAGATCTGGATATCACCAGCTGCGAGTACGAGATATTGATATACCAAAGACAACATTCCGAACCAGATATGGACATTACGAATTTATTGTCATGCCTTTTGGTTTAACGAATGCTCCAATGGTGTTTATGGGGTTGATGAACCGTGTCTTTCAGAAATATTTAGATGAGTTTGTGATTGTTTTTATTGATGACATTCTGGTGTATTCTAAGAGTATGACTGAGCATGCCGATCATTTGAGGATTGTATTGTAGACATTGAGAAAAGAGAGATTGTATGATAAACTGTCCAAGTGTGAATTCTGTTTGAGACAGGTTGTCTTCTTAGGTCATATCACATCTGGAGATGGTATTTCTGTGGATCCGAGTAAAGTTGAAGCTGTGATCAGTTGGCCGAGACCGACTTCGGTGCCTGAGATACGCAATTTCATGGGTTTAGCAGGGTACTATCGAAGATTCATCAAAGGATTTTCCAGTATTGCGAAGCCGATTACCCAGTTAACGCAAAAGAATACACCATTTGTGTAGTCTGAGGATTGCTAGTCTAGCTTCCTAGAGTTGAAGAAGAGGCTGACCAGTGCACCTGTTTTGATGATTACTTCAGGCACTGGCGATTTCGTTGTATATTGTGATACATCCACAGAGGGCTAGGATGTGTTCTTATGCAGCGGGGTCATGTAATCGCATATGCCTCTAGACAGCTAAAGCCACATGAGACCCGATACCCAATTCATGATCTTGAATTGGCGGCTATCGTATTTGCATTGAAGATCTGGCGTCATTATCTCTATGGCGAGAAGTTTGAGATTTACTCTGACCATAAAAGCCTGAAGTATCTGTTTTCTCAGTCAGAGTTGAACATGAGGCAGCGTAGATGGCTTGATCTACTAAAAGACTTTGATTGCGAGATCAAGTACTATCCAGGGAAGTCAAATACAGCAGCGGATGCCTTGAGTCGAAAGGTTTGTGCTCTATCCTGGTCGACGATAGGTGTTTCAAATATGATTGAAGATTATTGCTTGTCGGGTTTAGCATTTGATACAGCTAGTAGACCTCTACGACTTGCTTCGATTCAAGTTGAACAAGATTTGATTATGCGAATCAAAGAAGCGCAGAGAACTGATCAGAATGTTCATAAGTCGATTCAAATGGTCAGATCGGGACATCAGTCAGAATATCAGGTACATGATTATGTTCTGTACGTGAATAACCCTCTTGTAGTGCCAGATGTACCAAAATTGAAACGATGGATTATGTCAGAAGCGCACTGTAGTCGGTTTAGTATTCATCCTGGTGGCAGGAAAATGTACAACGATTTGAAGACACAATTCTGGTGGAAACATGATGAAGTCAGATATTGCCGAATATGTGTCTAAGTGCTTGAATTGGCAACAGGTGAAGGCCGAGAGAAAGAATCCCGGAGGTTTACTTCAGAGTTTGTCTATTCCTGAATGGAAATGGGATCACATTTACATGGATTTCGTGACGAAGTTACCTCGATCGTCTCGAGGTTGTGATGCGATTTGGGTTGTGGTAGACAGATTAACAAAATCAACTTGTTTTATTCCGTACAGAATGACGTACAGACATGATCAGATGGCCGAGATATATGTCCGAGAGGTAGTCAGATTACATGGTGTGACGAAGTCTATTGTATCAGATCGTGATCCACGATTCACTTCACATTTCTGGCACAGTTTCACAGCAGGCTCTAGGTACGACATTACACTTGAGTACTGCTTATCATCCCCAGACAGATGGACAGTTAGAGCGGACTATCCAGACGTTAGAGGACATGTTGAGAGCTGTAGTGCTAGACTTTGGCCCTAGTTGGCAAGATTCACTATCTTTGTGTGAATTCTCGTACAACAACAGCTATCAGACGAGTATCGAGATGGCACTGTTTGAAGCTTTGTATGGCAAGAAGTGCAGATCTCCGTTGTACTTGGATGATATATCTGAGGTACCAAAACTTGGGCCTGATATGATTCGAGAAATGACTGAGAAGGTGAAGGTAATTCAGAAGAGAATGAAGACGGCACAGGATAGACAAGCGAAATATGCCAATATCAGACGTAGACCGTTGGTATTTGAAGAAGGAGACAGTGTATTCTTGAAGATCACCCCTTTCAGAGGCGTTGTCAGATTTGGCAAACGCGGGAAGTTGTATCCGAGATACATTGGTCCGTACGAGATTCTTGAAAGATTGGCGATCGAACATATCGACTGGCTCTTCCTCCGTCTCTATCCGGAATACACGACGTTTTTCATGTATCAATGCTGCGTAGATATATGCCTGATGCTTCTCATGTGTTTCAGCCTGACGAAGCTGAGCTAGATCAGACGTTGAGTTATGTTGAACAAACGATACAGATTCTTGATCGGAAAGAAAAACAGCTCAGAACGAAGACTATTCCGTTTGTGAAAGTCCAGTGGAGTCGTCATGGCATCGAAGAAGCGACTTGGGAGACAGAAGCAGATATGAGACAGAAACATCACGAGTTATTTACACAATGTAAGTAATTTTTCGGTTTTGATTTTATTACTATTCATGTATAATCCGATAGATTGCCTGCGATTTCGAGGACGAAATCATTTCCTAGAGGGGGAGAAATGTAAGGCTTGAGATTTATTAGTCTTCATTAATGTGAGACTCGGAAGATATGAGTATGCATGATTTAAGATGAGAAGCACTAAGTGAGATGAGACCAGAAGAGACGAGAAAAGAGATACAAATGAGTGTGCGAGATGAACTCTCTCGCATATGCGCTACTTCGCCCGGCGCATATGCGCAAAAAGTCCAGAGGGGTTGGCGCACATGCGCGAATAGATCCGCGCACATGCGCGAAGGGTCCGGAGAGCTTCGCGCATATGCGCGAGATGAGGCGCGCATATGCGCGAGGTGTTGATGCCGAGACAATATGTCTCGCGCATATGTGCGAGTTAAGGACGCGCATACGCGCGAGAAGTTCAGCATGCACACTAAGTTGACACATGGCATGAGCTATATAATGTGTAACACTTTCATTTCTTCATCTCCATCAGCAATAACCGAGAGAGAGATTCAGATAAACTCCAAGTTCTCCCTAGCTTAGAATTGTGATTGTCTCACATTTAATTATCCGATTTTCGATCCGGGGTGATATTCGTACTCCTCTTGCTATTGGCTACAAAAGGAAGTAAGTATTGTTAACTTTCAACATGTTTTGAAGTTATGATGTTGAAGAAATCATATATTGATTGTTATTATGGATTCTTGTGATGTTTCCGAACGTATATTTGAAAACGGATCGAAGAAAGGTTATCGTATATGATTATTTTGTATTTTCAGAAAATTTGTATAGGATATTATGCAGATTTTGAAGTGTGGTGGATGATTATTGAGAATTGGGAATTGTTGATATCATATATGTGTTATTGAGTTGATCGGTATCGAAATAATACGTTGTTATGCGTCCAAAATGTACCGAGAATGAATATTGTTACGTACATGTATGGATTGAGTAGAATGTTGATCTTGTATCTATTGAACATTACCATTTCAGATTCATTGTGCCTCACTTCGACTTCGAGACCTCGACATCGATAAAGGTTCAACAAGAAAGGTATAACTCATGTGACTTTGGGGAGACACAACTTAATGAGATTCAATTTGAGTTTCCCAACAAAATCACATACTAGATTATTTCTATATTTTGAATGTTTATTACTTGTTTATAAATTTATATTCAAGCCTTGAGATAGGATTCATTGACAGATTTTTCAAACTAGATGTTCGGTAGTATCGTCACATTTGATCAGTTCGACTCCATGTGTAGACACTCGATACAGACATGACCGAAATCTAGGAATAAGACGTACTGTTACCCCGATTGGGAGGGTAGGTGACAGACATCGACGTCTTATTCAAACCGAGATCCCTAGAGTAGAGTCGAATTGAGTCAAGACATGATTTGATTGATATTGCATGCTTATATTGATTTGGTTTCATAGACTATGGAACCTATTGCTTTAATATTATTTGTAATGCCCGAGATTTTGATTCTATTAATATGAGATTATTGAATTTAAATAGATATAATTATAGACGAGCTATTACGAGACCAGATTGGCAAAAATTTATGAAGTGTGCAAGTTTTAGACAGAACTGTTGGCGCCCGAGCGGTAGGAAATGACCGCCCGAGCGCCAGTGTTTAACCTGATGAGCATTTGGGCAGAAAGTATGGCACCCGAGCGGTGATATTTAACCGCCCGAGCGTCAATGTTAAACAACTAGACTTCTTCGACAGAACCCGCCGCGCCCGAGCGTTATTATGCGACCGCCCGAGCACCGCTGGATAAACATGAAGAGCAAGCCACTTGTCTTGACCTCGCAAACGGATGTATATAAATGGTAATTCCCACTTGTCAGAATTGAATAGGATTCATATATGATGTTCTTGATATGTTAGACATCGTAGAATCGAAGTCAGATTAAGAAACAACTTGATTATGGAATTGTTATGAATTTTCAGACATATATCAGTTGATATTGGACAGATTTGAATTATAGATAATTGTAGAATGTATTAGATATGGTTTATGGATTGTAACTGTTACCTGGTGATGTTGTATTGACGGGGATACTGAGTTTGTACCTTTATGCCGATGATTTGAATTAAATCCAGATTAATCAGATTCAGCGTTGAATTGAGAATAGAACATTGATATTATGATTCTCGATATATCGTGTCAGATTTACAGAGACAGTCTTGAGTTCAGGACCGATATTGCTTCAGGCCGAGACTACAAATGAAAGGTATAAGTCAATGTGGTATTGGGAGATCGACTTGAGTCAGTTTGGACTTGAGTTTCCCTAAATCACATACTTTATTTTATTGCATTGATATTTGCATGTATTTGATTGATTTACTTGTTCTCTTGATATATAGACAGCAGGTAGGAGTCGAGTAATCTTGTAACAGAAGTGCCTGATAGTGGCGGGATCGCCACGGGCACATTGCACGTTGTTACAAGAGAGTCTATTGGCGTTAGAGCCAAAGTCTGTCACCGGAGGATTGGCTATCGATGTGGATAGAATTTGGGTTTCTTCTATTACTGTTGATCGATATCGTATCGTTGTGGATAGAATTAGAGTTCCTTCTATTACTGGTGATCGATACCATATCGGTGTGGATAGAATCAGACCTTTTTCTATTTCTGGTGATCGATACCTTATTGAAGTGGATAGAACTGGAGTCTTTTCTATTTTTTTTGGTCGATATAGGAGTGCCAACTTCTGGAAACCGGGATCCCTAGACTAGGATTGAGTCTAGTCTAAATTGTGTAGCTACGAGTATTTTCGACTGTTTGATATTAGTTATGTTTCAAATTTTGATACATATTGTTGTTACCTGTTACATGCTTTATATTTGGTTATATGATTGCATGTTTCGTTGATTTATACTGGGATTATATTCTCACCGGAATTATCCGGCTGTTGTCTTGTTTGTATGTGTACTTGACAACAGGTGGGACAGGTTCAGGGTCCAGGAGATGAGGAGAGATCGTAATTAGAGTGGAGGCTCCGGACTTGGATTAGAGATAGGGTTTGTGTAAGGCTCGAGAATTGTCCGTGTCATCGTTGTGAAACTTGAAGAGAAGAATGCATGACATGAAAAATGAGAGTTTGAGCAAGCATGACCGAAGCCACACCGCCCCTGCGGTGCTAGGACTACCGCACCCGCGGTGTAGGTGACAGAAAGTTGAGGGAAATGTGCGAAGCAACACCGCACCCACGGTGCGCGCAAGACCGCACCCGCTGTGGTGAGACCGCACCCGCGGTGATGCAAGCGCCGCACCCGCGGTGATCGACATTTAAGAAAATGCAATGCTGCCGAGAGCACAGCGCACCCGCGCCCTTATGATACCGCACCCGCAGTAGTGCGTGTCATGTGACAAACATGAACACTCGTCCCTTTGCATGCAATATATGATATGTGTCTTCTTCCCCCTCCCTTTCAGAAACTTAGAGCCGAGAGAATGTTTGGGAGGAGCTTTCATTTTTTTGATCTTTAACCTGAGAGTTTGAGTGATTTAGCCATCCGATTTATATTCCGAGTTAAGATTTGTGATCCTTGCATCGTTGGCTACGAAAGGATGTAAGTATTGTTCATTTCCAGCATGTTTCGATATTTATGTGTTGGGGAAATTCAGATTTGACATAGATTATGTGTTCTTGATATTCTAAGCGTCGTAGAAACGTAAATAGATCGAATTTCAGACGCCGTATGCTATTGGTTCGATTTTCAGCATGTCTTATTGCAGAGTATGTCGATTTTCAGAGTTGGAAGGAATCATGTCATTGATATTGTGATATTGATGAGATTATGATATTGTATTATGTTGAGACTGAGTTGACCGGTACCGAGAATTACGCTGTTATACCGTCAATTTGTATCGAGATTTATTATTGATTGGAATATGTGTTGCTTTGAGTTAGAGATTGATATTGTGTGTCTACATATTGCCATTTCAGATTTGAAGTGACAGGTGTGACATTTGATTCGAGATCTTGACAGACAGTGCGACAAGAAAGGTATAATTCATGTGGTCACGGGATTGCACAACTCGATTCAGATTTGATACGAGTTTCCCTAAATCACATACTAGATTGTTATTACATTTGATTATGTAATGCCTTGTTTATTGATTTATATTCGAGTCCTGAGATAGGAGAAATTGGCAGACTTGCCAAAACTAGACGTTTCGGTGTATCGACGCATAGGAGCAGATTTGCTATATGTGTAGACCCTCGATACAGAGTTGACCGAAGTCTAGGAATAAGACGTACCGTTGCCCCGAGTGGTTGGGTAGGTAACAGACCGTCTTATTCACACCGGGATCCCTAGATTAGAAAAGAGTCGAGTCAAGATTTGAATGTTGAATACAGATTTGTATTCTACTACATGTTTAGATTTATATTCATGTTACTTGATTTATGTTATGCATTTGTACATGATTTATTACATTGCATGCATCCATGTTTTATACTGGGATATGTTCTCACCGGAGTTATCCGGCTGTTGTCGTGTCTGTATGTGTGCATGGCAACAGGTGGGGCAGGATCGGGGTCACGAGCTAGATGAGAGATGATGATAGCGTGGAGATCTCGGGCATTGCAGATTACTAGTGTTTTCTTATGAAACTTGTACTACTTATGTTTGTAGTTGTCATTTGAACACTAGTGTATGTTTGTACGAACAGACTTGTATGTACATTACGTTGTTTAATTTCTATCGAGATATGTTATGCTTTAGTTAATACATTTGAATTACAGTTAAAAGCAAAATTTTGACCCACATTTTCGAACAAAAATCCAATTAAATCCCAAAAGAATAGAGTTAGAGCCCGGGTCCCCACAACAGGTGGTATCAGAGCAGTAGGTTCTGTAGACGTAGACTGAGATAGAATAGAATGAGCGGGGTAGATCGAGTCATCTTCCTTGCTTTTGAGATGCTAGCATGGTTTATTGCTTTCCCTATTATATGTTGTATCGTATCTAAATTGATTTACAGCATTTCAAGCCTGAATCAGAACCGATTCTCGATCAGAGGTTATGATCAGAGGAGGGCTGAGACAGATGATATTGATTATGTACTAATCAGTTTGATAATCATATTTATGCCGCCTAGACGAGTGCCACAGCCAGAGCAGGGTAGCACATCAGGTGTACAGATGGACGTCACCGCTACACCGATGGAGACTTTATTGAAGAGATTCCAGTCTTTCCATCCGCCTACCCTGAAGGGCACAGAGAGTGCAGTAGAGTGCGAGAGCTGGCTTGATGATATCGAGATGTTGTTTGAGTCTTTGGCATATACTGATGAGCGACGTGTGAAGCTGATAGGGCATCAGATGCAGGAGGTTGCCAAGAGTTGGTGGTTGACTACGAAGAGAGCCTTGGAGCACCGAGGCATTGACATCACGTGGAAAGTCTTCAAAGATGAGTTCTATCAGCGCTTCTTCCCTGTCTCCTACCGGAAAGATAAGGGAGCTGAATTTGCGAATCTGAAGCAGGGACAGTGGAACATCGAGGAGTATGTTGCTAAATTTTCTGCATTGCTACGATTTGCACCGCATGTGGCCGGGAACGACGAGGCAGTGGCCGATCAGTTCATCAACGGGCTGAATCCCGATGTCTTTACTTTGGTGAACACGGGCCGGCCTAGTACTTTTTCAGAGGCACTGAACCGAGCGAAGGGAGCCGAGCTGGTTTGATCAGGCAGCGAGGAGCTTCCTACGGTGTTCAGGGGCAGAGACCGCCACAGCCTACTACCGTACAGTTTCCACCACCTCCTCCTCGTTTTGACAGCGGAGCTAGTGGTAGTGGTAAGAAGGAATTTCTGAAGGCTAAAGGCAAACAGTTTAAGAAATCTGGGAGTAGTTCATCGAGTTCGAGTGGATCTCGACAGAGAGGTCAGGGGTCAGAGTATAGTGGCGCATACTGTGGTTCGTGCGGAGGGCGACATGCGACGGAGCAGTGTCAAGGAGTTCTGGGACGCTGCAACATCTGTAGGCAACAGGGACATTTCGCCAGAGTTTGTCCCCAGAGAGGTGCACAACGATTCCAGAGCACCGGATCATCAGCAGCAGCGCCACAGATGGAGAGACAGACATCTTCTGTACACTCCTTCCAGCCACCCTCCACACAGACCCAGCAGAGACCAGGAGGTAGTCAGACTGTGAGTCAGCCTCCCAGACAGCAGGCACGTGTTTTTGCCCTGACAGAGGAACAGGCGCAGGAGGCGCCAGATGACGTCATTGCAGGTAACTGTTTTCTTTGCGGTTATCCTGCATATGTGTTGATAGACACAGGGGCATCTCATACATTTATATCTGAACATTTTGCATTGAGACATTCATTGCCTGTTGAGTCGTTGTCGACAGTAGTGTCTATAGCTTCTCCGTTGGGAAGTGGTTTGATATCTGTGGCTACTGTTAGACACTGTATGCTTCAGTTTGAGGGGCATGAGATTGATCTTGATTGTGTAGTACTTGGTTTAGCTGATTTTGACTGTATAGTTGGTATAGACATGTTAACCAGGTACAGGGCCACGGTAGATTGTTTCCACAAAATTGTCAGATTCAGACCTGAAATGACAGAGGAGTGGAAACTCTACGGCAAGGGTTCCAGATCTCGGATTCCCTTAGTATCTGCTTTGACTATGAGTAGATTGCTTCAGAGAGGAGCAGAGGGCTTTCTCGTATATTCAGTAGACCTACTGAAGTCGAGCCCAGCATTGGCAGATCTGCCAGTGGTTTGCGAGTTTGCAGATGTTTTCCCCGATGAGATTCCAGGGTTGCCTCCAGTTCGAGAGGTTGATTTCAGCATAGATCTTATGCCCGGTTCTGTTCCTATTTCGAGAGCTCCGTATAGGATGGCACCGATAGAGCTGAAAGAATTGAAAGCACAGTTGGAGGATCTTCTGTCCAAGGGATATATCTGACCCAGTGTATCACCTTGGGGTGCTCCGGTGCTTTTTGATAGAAAGAAAGATGGTTCGATGCGACTGTGTATTGATTATAGGCAGCTGAATAAGGCAACAGTGAAGAACAAGTATCCTTTGCCTCGCATCGACGATCTGTTTGATCAGTTACAGGGATCTTCGGTATACTCGAAGATTGATTTAAGATCAGGGTATCATCAGCTCCGAGTTAGAGACGTTGATATTCCGAAGACTGCATTCCGAACCAGGTATGGGCATTACGAGTTTATTGTTATGCCTTTCGGTTTGACGAATGCACCAGCGGTTTTCATGAGTTTGATGAACCGTATTTTTCAGAGCTATTTAGATGAGTTTGTTATTGTTTTCATTGATGATATTTTGGTGTATTCGAAGAGTTTGACTGAGCATGCAGATCATCTGAGGATCGTATTGAAGACTTTAAGAAAAGAGCAGTTGTATGCCAAACTGTCCAAGTGTGAATTCTGGTTGCGACAGGTTGTCTTCTTGGGGCATATTATATCTGGAGATGGTATTGCGGTAGATCCGAGTAAAGTTGAGGCTGTTATCAGTTGGCCGAGACCGACTTCTGTGCCTGAGATACGCAGTTTCATGGGTCTAGCCGGGTATTATCGACGTTTTATCCGAGATTTCTCCAGTATAGCGAAGCCTATCACCCAGTTGACACAGAAGAATATGCCATTTGTGTGGTCCGAAGATTGTGAAGCCAGTTTTGTAGAGCTGAAGAAGAGACTGACTAGTGCGCCTGTCTTGACGATTCCTACCGGTACAGGTGAGTTCGTTGTATATTGTGATGCATCTCACAGAGGGCTGGGATGTGTTCTTATGCAGCGAGGGCACGTGATAGCGTACGCCTCTAGACAGCTGAAGCCGCACGAGACTCGTTATCCGATTCATGATCTTGAATTGGCAGCGATTGTCTTTGCCTTGAAGATCTGGCGTCATTATTTGTATGGCGAGAAATTTGAGATCTATTCCGATCATAAGAGCTTGAAGTATCTCTTCTCTCAGTCAGAGTTGAACATGAGGCAGCGACGATGGCTTGATCTGCTGAAAGATTTTGATTGCGAGATCAAGTACCATCCAGGAAAGTCGAATGCAGCGGCAGACGCCTTGAGTCGAAAGGTATGTGCTCTTTCCTTGTCGACTGTAGGTGTATCGAATTTAGTGGAAGATTGTTGCTTGTCTGGATTGATATTTGATACAGATAGTAGACCATTACGACTTGCTGCGACTCAGATTGAGCCAGATCTGATTTCGAGGATCAAAGAAGCACAAAGAACTGATCCGAGCGTGCAGAGATCGATTGATATGGTCAGAGCTGGTCATATCTCAGAATATCAGGTTAGAGATTCCATTCTGTATATGAATAACCGTCTAGTGGTGCCAGATGTTCCAGACTTGAGACGACAGATTATGTCAGAGGCACACTGTAGTCGGTTCAGCATTCATCCTGGTGGCAGGAAGATGTATAACGACTTGAAGACACAATTCTGGTGGAAGCAGATGAAGACAGACATTGCAGAATTTGTGTCTAAGTGCCTGAATTGCCAGCAGGTGAAGGCAGAGAGAAAGAAGCCCGGAGGTTTACTTCAGAATTTGTCTGTTCCTGAATGGAAATGGGACCACATTTCCATGGATTTCGTGACGAAGTTACCTCGATCATCCCGTGGCTGTGATTCGATTTGGGTCATCATTGACAGATTGACCAAATCTGCCTGTTTCATTCCGTACAGGATGACCTATCGACACGATCAAATGGCAGAGTTGTATGTCAGAGAGGTCGTCAGATTACATGGTGTGCCGAAGTCGATCGTATCAGATCGTGATCCACGATTCACTTCTCACTTTTGGCATAGCTTGCAGCAGGCTTTGGGTACGACTTTACACCTGAGCACTGCTTATCATCCTCAGACAGACGGACAGTCAGAGCGGACTATCCAGACTTTATAGGACATGCTGAGAGCTGTAGTACTAGATTTTGGTACTAATTGGCAAGATTCATTGCCGTTGTGTGAGTTTTCATACAACAACAGCTATCAGACTAGCATTGAGATGGCACCGTTCGAAGCTTTATATGGAAAGAGGTGCCGATCTCCGTTGTACTGGGATGATATTTCTGAGGTACCAGTGTTGGGGCCTGATATGATTCGTGAGATGACAGAGAAAGTGAAGATCATTCAGAAGCGAATGAAGATGGCACAGGATAGGCAAGCGAAGTACGCCAATATTAGACGCAGACCGTTAGTATTCGAACAGGGAGACAGAGTATTTCTGAAGATTTCACCTTTCAGAGGCGTTGTCAGATTTGGCAAGCGAGGAAAGTTGTCTCCTAGATACGTCGGTCCGTATGAGATTCTTGAGAAGATTGGCGATCGAGCTTACAGACTTGCTCTTCCTCCTTCATTATCTGGCATTCACGATGTTTTTCACGTGTCGATGTTGCGCAGATATATGCCAGATGATTCTCATGTCATTCAGCCTGACGAAGCCGAGTTAGATCATACTCTGAGCTATGTGGAAAGACCGATACAGATTCTTGATCAGAAGGAGAAACAACTTAGAACCAAGACTATTCCGCTTGTGAAGGTTCAGTGGAGTCGTCATGGCATCGAAGAAGCGACTTTGGAAACAGAGTCTGAGATGAGACAGAGGCATCCCGAGCTATTCAGTTGATGTAAGTATGTTGTTAGTTTGATTTTACTTCTTTTGTATATACTTGCATGAATATTGGCATGCGATTTCGAGGACGAAATCATTTCTTAGAGGGGGAGAAATGTAAGGCTCGAGAATTGTCCGTGTCATCGATGTGAAACTTGAAGAGGAGAATGCATGACATGAAAAATGAGAGTTTGAGCAAGCATGGCCGAAGCCACACCGCCCCTGCGGTGCTAGGACTACCGCACCCGCGGTGTAGGTGACAGAAAGTTGAGGGAAATGTGCGAAGCAACACCGCACCCGCGGTGCGCGCAAGACCGCACCCGCGGTGGTGAGACCGCACCCGCGGTGATGCAAGCGCCGCACCCGCGGTGATCGACATTTAAGAAAATGCAGTGCTGCCGAGAGCACAGCGCACCCGCGCCCTTATGATACCGCACCCGCGGTAGTGCGTGTCATGTGACAAACATGAACACTCGTCCCTTTGCATGCAATATATGATATGTGTCTTCTTCCCCCTCCCTTTCAGAAACTTAGAGCCGAGAGAATGTTTGGGAGGAGCTTTCATTTTTTTGATCTTTAACCTGAGAGTTTGAGTGATTTAGCCATCCGATTTATATTCCGAGTTAAGATTTGTGATCCTTGCATCGTTGGCTACGAAAGGATGTAAGTATTGTTCATTTCCAGCATGTTTCGATATTTATGTGTTGGGGAAATTCAGATTTGACATAGATTATGTGTTCTTGATATTCTAAGCGTCGTAGAAACGTAAATAGATCGAATTTCAGACGCCGTATGCTATTGGTTCGATTTTCAGCATGTCTTATTGCAGAGTATGTCGATTTTCAGAGTTGGAAGGAATCATGTCATTGATATTGTCATATTGATGAGATTATGATATTGTATTATGTTGAGACTGAGTTGACCGGTACCGAGAATTACGCTGTTATACCGTCAATTTGTATCGAGATTTATTATTGATTGGAATATGTGTTGCTTTGAGTTAGAGATTGATATTGTGTGTCTACATATTCCCATTTCAGATTTGAAGTGACAGGTGTGACATTTGATTCGAGATCTTGACAGACAGTGCGACAAGAAAGGTATAATTCATGTGGTCACGGGATTGCACAAATCGATTCAGATTTGATACGAGTTTCCCTAAATCACATACTAGATTGTTATTACATTTGATTATGTAATACCTTGTTTATTGATTTATATTCGAGTCCTGAGATAGGAGAGATTGGCAGACTTGCCAAAACTAGACGTTTCGGTGTATCGACGCATAGGAGCAGATTTGCTATATGTGTAGACCCTCGATACAGAGTTGACCGAAGTCTAGGAATAAGACGTACCGTTGCCCCGAGTGATTGGGTAGGTAACAGACCGTCTTATTCACACCGGGATCCCTAGATTAGAAAAGAGTCGAGTCAAGATTTGAATGTTGAATACAGATTTGTATTCTACTATATGTTTAGATTTATATTCATGTTACTTGATTTATGTTATGCATTTGTACATGATTTATTACATTGCATGCATCCATGTTTTATACTGGGATATGTTCTCACCGGAGTTATCCGGCTGTTGTCGTGTCTGTATGTGTGCATGGCAACAGGTGGGGCAGGATCGGGGTCACGAGCTAGATGAGAGATGAAGATAGCGTGGAGATCTCGGGCATTGCAGATTACTAGTGTTTTCTTATGAAACTTGTACTACTTATGTTTGTAGTTGTCATTTGAACACTAGTGTATGTTTGTACGAACAGACTTGTATGTACATTACGTTGTTTAATTTCTATCGAGATATGTTATGCTTTAGTTAATACATTTGAATTACAGTTAAAAGCAAAATTTTGACCCACATTTTCGAACAAAGATCCAATTAAATCCCAAAAGAATAGAGTTAGAGCCCGGGTCCCCACAGTTTGGACACTTGAGATTAGATGTTAAACCTTAGTTGAATAAATGTATGTAGTACATGACTTGTACTTTTATATACTGAGATGTATATATATGTTTTTATGTCACTACGTTCCGCATTATTTTAAAAAAAAATATTAGACCTTGTTTATTATAATTGATTAATTAGTCCCAATGATGAATAAAAACATGATTAGCGTCCGGGTCCCCACAACAGGTGGTATCAGAGCAATAGATCCTTTAGACTGAGATCGGAGCTAGTAAGCGAGGTAGATCGAGGTTTTCTTTCCTGCTTTTGATTGCTAGCATGAATTCCTTTTTTAATACATGTTTGCCTGAATATCTGATTTTGATATGGTATTGTGTATTATTTGGAATGGATCAGCTGTAAGATGATCCAAGGAGGATTGAAACTGATATGTGGTAGTTGGAATTACTAACCTCTTCAATTATCAGATATGCCTCCGAGAAGAGTACCTGAACAGGGTAGTACTTCAAATCCTCCCATGGATGTGACAGCTACTCCCATGGAGAAATTGTTGAAAAGGTTTCAGTCCTTCCATCCCTTGACTTTGAAGGGTACGGAGAATTCCGTGGAATGTGAGAGTTGGTTGGACGATATTGAAATGATGTTCGAATCTTTGGAATATACTGATGAGAAGAGGGTGAAACTGATCGGACATCAGTTGCATGACGTTGCCAAAAACTGGTGGATCACGACGAAACGAGCATTGGAACAACGAGGTACGGCCATTACCTGGAATGTGTTCAAGGCAGAATTTTATCAACGGTTCTTTCCAGTTTCATATAGGAAGGACAAGGGAGCCAAGTTCGCTAACTTGAGACAGGGTCAATTAAATATCGAAGAATACGTGGCCAAGTTCTCTACTCTGCTCCGATTTGCTCCTCATATGGCTGAACATGATGAGGCCGTTGCGGACCAGTTCATAAATGGCCTAAATCCTGAAATCTTTACCTTGGTGAATACCGGGAGGCCAAACAACTTCACCGATGCCTTGAACCGAGCCAAGGGAGCTGAAGCTGGTCTGATGAGACAGAAAGAGGCTTCGTTTGTGCCTTCAGCACCGAGATCACAGATGCCTACACCAGCTTCTCGATTTGAGAGCGGCAGTGGTAGTGGAAAGAAAGACTTCCTGAAAGCCAAAGGGAAGAAATTCAAGAAAGTTGGAAGTAGCTCATCCAGTTCGAGTGGCTCTAGACAGACTGGTCAGGGACAGAGTTATACAGGACCCTACTGTAGTACTTGTCGAGGGAAGCATTCCACCGAGCAGTGCCGAGGAGTGTTCGGCAATTTGATTTTTAAACTTTCGTTGCGCTTTCGGTCACCGTAACTGATCCCCTTTCATGCATATCATGTTTTATACGTGGATTTGTTCTCACTAGAGTTTCCGGCTGTTGTTATGTCTGTATGTGTGCATAATAACAGGTGGGGCAGGATCAGGGTCACGACCGAGATGAGATCGAGATAGAGTGGTGACTTCGGGCACAGAGGACTGCTAGTGGTTATTGTACTAGACTTGTACTACTTATGATTTGGAGATTGTATGGTATGGAACTTTAGATTGGTATGGATGTATTAGAACGTTTGTTGTAATTAAATAAAGAGAGTTCTTATGCTTGGTTTATATACATTTGATTGAAAGTTAAAAGCAAAAATTTGACCCACATTTTCTAACAACGATCCAATTAATCTCGTAAGCAACTGAGTTAGAGCCCGGGTCCCCACATTAAGTGTTTAAATGGAAGAGTTGGTCTCATTTTCTCTCATTTCTCCTCCTCTATTTTCGGTTCTTAGCTCCAAGGTGACCTAGGGTT
Source organism: Primulina eburnea (assembly GCF_022965805.1). Classification (NCBI taxonomy): domain Eukaryota; kingdom Viridiplantae; phylum Streptophyta; class Magnoliopsida; order Lamiales; family Gesneriaceae; genus Primulina; species Primulina eburnea. The sequence goes on along the minus strand of NC_133106.1, from coordinate 14,151,202 downwards.
CCATTTTCTTTCTTTCCTTTCTTTGATTCAAGCTTCTTTTTAGTTATTTGTGGCGAGATTAAGGTTCTTGTGGGTTCAAGGAGCTAAGGTAAGAATTTTGGTTTAGCTTATTCTTGGTTTTGTTGTTGAGAGAAATCATGGGTTTGTTGATGTGTTGGTTTAATGGATTTAATGGTATGGTTGTTTGATTATTGGGTTATTGATGGTGCAATATATGGTTTATTGTTGTAGGAATTCAACGAAGACTATAGAATCAAGGTTTCTATTACTTGTAAGTGGAATTTCATTCCTTGTGCTCACATGATACTATATGTATGCTGTTTCAATGGTTTTAATGTGCTATTCTCTTCATTTGTGTAATGCCCAAGAATTAATAACTGTAATTAACGATGATTGAATTATCAGTTCATGTGATTATGAATGGACCAATCGGGATACCGACAGGAGTATTTAGCATGAAATGGTGAAGGTGAGGCCGAAGGGACACCGCACCCGCGGCCTAGGAAGCACCGCACCCGCGGTTGAGCTTCGGGAAATATTGTGCATCGAGACCGTAGGGTGACCGCACCCGCGGTGCTTACGAGACCGCACCCGCGGTGCAGCAACGACCGCACCTGCGGTGTTGCGTGTTGTGCGGAAAATGAGCCACTTGCCATGATGCAGGCGCGAGTTGTCTAGATATATATATAGACATGCAAGTCGGTTTTCAAAACATAAAAATCGAGAAAGGGTCGAGGGGGATTTGTGAAAAATCCTTACGCCTTTATCTTTCAATCCGTCCGTCCGAATTTGAATCCGACTTCGGTATCGAGTTCCTAGCGACGTAGACTACAACTGGACGTAAGTTTTACTACGTTTTGACATGTTTTAGAATTATGATATTGTCAGAACTGAATGGAACTCATATATGTTGTTCTTGACATACGAGACATTATAGAATCGAAGTCAGACTAAGAAACAGACTGATTATGGAATTGTTATGAATTTTTAGGGTATATTGAGTTATACCGGACAGATTTGGATTATGAATGAATTACAGATTGTAATGGATATGAGTTATGAATTGTAACTGTTATCTGGTGACATGGTATTGACGGGGATACTGAGTTTGTACAGTTATGCCGTTGATTTGAATTAAATCAAGATTCATCAGCTTGTTATTGAATTGGAACGTATACTGATATGAGATTATTGGGATTGTCATTGCCAGACAGATTGTGAGTTCAGGACTTCGACTGAGCCAGAAACCGACGAAAGAAAGGTATAAGTCAATGTGGTATTGGGAGATGGACTTGAGTCGGTTTGGACTTGAGTTTCCCTAAATCACATACTTTACTTTATTGCATTGATATTTGCATTGAATTGATGATATACTTGTTCTCTTGATTTTAGATGACAGGTATTAGACGAGTTAACTTGTGACAGAAGTGCCGGATAGTGGTGGTATCGCCACGGCACATTGCACGATGTCTCAAGATAGGATTTTAGCGATTGAGTTACAGTCCATGACGGATAGGTCAGGACACCGGATGTTTGGTTATATCGAGTAATAGGAAATGGGAATTCGTCTATTACGGAATTTCGATATAGGAATACCAGGATATTGGTTATATCGAGTAATAGGAATACGGTTCCTTCTATTACGGAATTCGATATAGGAATACCACATCTGGAAACCGGGATCCCTACACTAGGATTGAGTCTAGTCTGAATTATGAGTAATGTCGACAGTTTGATTTGATATTGTTTATGTTTCAGATTTTGATACATATTCATGTTACCTGATTACATGCTTTACATTTGTTTATATGATTGCATGTTTCATTGATTTATACTGTGGATTATATTCTCACCGTAATTATCCGGTTGTTGTCTTGTCTGTATGTGTACTTTACAACAGGTGGGACAGGATCAGGGTCCAGGAGATGAAGAGAGATCGTGATTAGAGTGGAGGCTCCGGACTTGGATTAGAGATAGGGTTGAACACTTGACATTAGTTGTTAAACCTTAGTTTATTTTGAATGCATGCAGTACAGGACTTGTATTGTATTTTATACTGATATGTATATGAGTTTGATGTCATTACGTTCCGCATTTTTAAAAAGAAAAATTTTTAGACCCTGTTTTATAATCGATTAATTAGTCCCAATGATGATTAAGAACTTGATTAGCGTCCGGGTCCCCACAACAGGTGGTATCAGAGCGATAGATCCTTGAGATTGAGATAGGAGCTAGTGAGCGGGGTAGAATGAGATTTTCTTTCCTTGCTTTTGATTGCTAGCATGATTTACTGCTTTATAATGCATGTTTATCTGTTTATCTGATTTGATTTGAAAACATGTATTATTGAGATTGAATCAGAACCGATTCTGGATCAGCAGTAAGATGATCGGAGGAGGACTGAAATAGAACTTTGGGTTGGGATTGCTAATCCTTTTGATTTCAGATATGCCTCCGAGAAGAATGCTAGAACAAGGGAGTACATCGAATCCTCCCATGGATGTGACACCTACAGCAATGGAGAAATTGCTGAAATGGTTTCAGTCATTTCATCCACCGACTTTGAAAGGTACGGAGAACTCCGTGGAATGTGAAAGTTGGTTGGACGATATTGAATCGTTGTTTGAATCTTTGGAGTACACTGAGGAAAAGAGGGTGAAACTGATAATACACCAGTTGCATGACGTTGCTAAACACTGGTGGATCACGACTAGAAGGGCATTGGAACAACGAGGTATGGCCATTACCTGGAATGTGTTTAAGTCTGAATTTTATCTGCGATTCTTTCCAGTATCTTATAGGAAGGATAAGGGAGCCGAGTTTGCAAACTTGAAACAAGGCCAGTTAAACATTGAAGACTACGTGGCCAAGTTCTCTACTCTGCTTCGTTTTGCTCCCCATGTGGCTGGAAGTGATGAGGCCGTTGCTGATCAATTTATAAATGGCCTAAACCCGGAAATCTTTACCCTGGTGAACACTGGGAGGCCAAGCAACTTCACCGATGCGTTGAACCGAGCTAAGGGAGCCGAAGCCGGTTTGATGAGACAGAGAGAGGCTTCGTTTGTGCCTTCAGCCCCGAGTTCACAGATGCTTCCACCATTTGCTCGATTTGAGAGCGGCAGTGGAAGTGGGAAGAAAGACTTCTTGAAAGCTAAAGGGAAGAAATTCAAGAAAGCTAGAACTAGCTCGTCCAGTTCGAGTGGCTCTAGACAGACCGGTCAGGGCCAGAGCTATACAGGACCGTACTGTGGTACTTGTGGAGGGAGGCATTCCACAGATCAGTGCCGAGGAGTGATTGGCAGCTGTCGTATTTGTGGACAGCAAGGACACTTTGCTCGAGTGTGTCCCCAGAGGAGTGCCCAGGGATCGCATGCAGCTGAGTCATCGGGATCAGTGGCTCAGGCAGGCAGACGACCATCTGCCGTTCATACTTTTCAGTCAGCACCGCCTACTCAGTCACAGCAGAGGTCAGGAGGTGGCCAGACCGCGAGGCAGCCTCCTAGATAGCAGGCCCGATTGTTTGCTTTGACCGAGGAGCAGGCACAGGATGCACCTGATGATGTTGTGGCAGGTAACTGTTTTATTTCTGGTTATCCTACATATGTATTGATTGATACTGGTGCATCGCATACTTTTATTTCTGAGAGGTTTGCATTGAGTCGTGCATTACCAGTTGAGTCATTGTCTGTGGTAGTGTCTGTTTCTTCCCCGTTAGGAACAGGTTTGATATCAGTGAAATCTGTGAAACCTTGTATACTGTAGTACGATGGACATATGATTGAGCTAGACTGTATTGTGCTTGGTTTATCTGATTTTGATTGCATTATCGGTATCGATATGTTAACCAAGTACAGGGCTACAGTCGATTGTTTCCACAAGATTGTTCGATTCAGACCTGAAATGGCTGAGGAGTGGAAATTTTATGGTAAGGGTTCTCGTGCCAGAATTCCTTTGATATCTGCAATGAATATGACTCGATTATTGCAGAAGGGAGCGGAGGGATTCCTGGTATATTCAGTTGACTTACTGAAAACGAGCCCATCATTGGCGGACTTGCCAGTGGTGTGTGAGTTTGCTGATGTCTTTCCAGATGAGATTCCTAGATTTCCTCCGATTCGAGAGATAGACTTCAGCATTGAGTTAATGCCAGGAACAGTTCCGATTTCGAGAGCTCCATACCGGATGGCACCGATCGAATTGAAAGAGTTGAAAGAACAGTTGGAGGATTTACTGGCCAAGGGATATATTAGACCGAGTGTATCTCCTTGGGGTGCTCCAGTACTGTTCGTGAGAAAGAAGGATGGGTCGATGAGACTTTGTATCGACTACCGGCAACTGAATAAGGCAACGGTAAAGAATAAATATCCATTGCCTCGTATCGATATATGATTTATTTGATCAGTTGCAGGGTTCATCTGTGTATTCCAAGATCGATTTGAGATCTGGATACCATCAATTGAGAGTCAGGGATTCTGATATCTCTAAGACAGCATTCAGAACCAGGTATGAACAATATGAGTTTATTGTCATGCCTTTTGGTTTGACGAATGCACCGGCGGTATTTATGGGATTGATGAACCGCGTCTTTCAGAAATACCTGGATGATTTTGTTATCATATTCATTGATGATATATTGATTTAATCAAAGAATATGATTGAGCATGCTAATCATCTGAGGACTGTGTTGAGAATTTTGAGGGCGGAAAAGTTGTATGCTAAATTGTCGAAATGCGAGTTTTGGCTGAAATAGGTTGTGTTTTTGGGTCACATTTTATCAGGAGATGGTATATCAGTTGATCCCAGTAAGGTTGAAGCCGTGATTAGTTGGCCGAGACCTATATCTGTGCCGGAGATCCGTAGTTTTATGGGTTTGGCAGGATATTATCGTCGATTCATTAAAGATTTTTCGAGTATTGCCAAACCGATTACACAATTGACTCAGAAGAATGCTCCATTTGTGTGGACAGAAGACTGTGAATCCAGTTTTCTTGAGTTGAAAAAGAGACTGACCAGTGCGCCTGTGTTGACAATTCCTTCAGGTACTGGTGATTTCGTCGTTTACTATGATGCATCTCACCGAGGATTGGGTTGTGTTTTGATGCAGCGGGGGCATGTGATTGCTTACGCCTCGAGACAGCTGAAACCCCATGAAACTCGTTACCCAATTCATGATCTTGAATTGGCAGCCATAGTCTTTGGTTTGAAGATATGGCGACATTACCTCTACGGTGAGAAATTCAAAATCTATTCTGATCATAAAAGCTTAAAATATCTGTTTTCGCAATCAGAGCTGAATATGAGACAGCGGAGATAGCTGGATTTACTGAAAGACTTTGATTGTGAGATTAAATACTATCCAGGGAAATCCAATGCAGCAGCAGATGCACTGAGTCGAAAGGTATGTGCACTATCCTTATCGACGATAGGTGTCTCGAATTTGATAGAAGACTGCTGTTTGTCTGGATTAATATTTGAAACAGATCGTCAGCCTCTGAGATTGTGTGCTGTTCGAACTGAACCAGAGCTGCTTTTGAAAATTAAAACAGCTCAGAAAGTTGATCAGAATGTACAGAATTCGATTGCGATGGTCAGAACTGGACATCAATCGGAATATCAGGTTCGTGACAATGTCTTGTATGTGAATAATCGTATTGTTGTGCCGAACGTTTCAGATTTGAGACAGCGAATACTGTCAGAAGCACACAACAGTCGTTTTAGCATTCATCCTGGTGGCAGGAAAATGTACAATGATTTAAAGACATAGTATTGGTGGAAACAAATGAAATCTGATGTGACTGAATTTGTAGCCAAGTGTCTGAATTGCCAACAGGTGAAAGCTGAAAGAAAGAAACCAGGAGGATTGTTACAGAGTTTGTCCATTCCTGAATGGAAATGGGATCACATTTCCATGGATTTTGTGACGCAGTTACCGAGGTCCTCCCGAGGTTGTGATGCGATTTGGGTCGTGATTGATCGATTGACCAAATCTACATGTTTTATTCCATACAAGATGACATATAGATATGATCAGATGGCTGATATTTATGTCCGAGAAGTGATTAGATTGCATGGAGTGCCGAAGTCGATTGTTTCAGATCGTGATCCTCGTTTCACTTCGCACTTCTGGCAGAGTTTACAGCAGGCTCTCGGTACGAAGTTACATCTGAGTACCGCATATCATCCACAGACCGATGGACAGTCAGAGCGGACTATCCAGACACTGGAGGATATGCTGAGAGCCGTAGTGCTTGATTTTAGCGCTAGCTGGCAAGATGCATTGCCACTGTGTGAGTTTTCGTACAACAATAGCTATCAGACGAGTATTGAGATGGCACCTTTTGAAGCGTTGTACGGAAAGAAATGCAGATCTCCTCTTTATTGGGATGATATCTCTGAAGTTCCTGAGACTGGACCTGACATGATCAGAGATATGACAGAGAAAGTAAAGTTGATCCAAAAGAAAATGAAGGCAGCTCAAGACCGACAAGCCAAATATGCCAACCTCAGATGACGACCGTTGGTATTTGAGGCTGGAGACCGAGTATTTCTGAAGATTTCACCTTTCAGAGGAGTTGTCAGATTTGGCAAGAAAGGGAAATTGTCTCCAAGATATGTTGGTCCATATGAGATTCTTGAAAAGATAGGAGATCGTGCCTATCGAATTGCCTTGCCGCCTTCATTGTCTGGGGTACATGATGTCTTTCATGTATCTATGCTGCGGAAATATCTCCCTGATGATTCTCACGTGATTCAGCCAGACGAGACTAAGCTGGATGATACATTGAGTTATGTCGAGAAACCGATTCGGATTATCGATCGGAAAGAAAAATAGCTCAGAACAAAGACGATTCCTCTTATGAAAGTTCAATGGACTCGTCATGGCATTGAAGAAGCCACTTGGGAGACTGAAGCAGATATGAGACATTCCACTGATGTAAAGTTCTATTACATTTCTGTATATACTCCTTATTGATATTATTGAATGCTTGTGATTTCGAGGACGAAATCGTATCTTAGGGGGGGAGAAATGTAATGCCCAAGAATTAATCACTGTAATTAACGATGATTGAATTATCAGTTCATGTGATTATGAATGGACCAATCGGGATACCGAGAGGAGTATTTAGCATGAAATGGTGAAGGTGAGGCCGAAGGGACACCGCACCCGCGGCCTAGGAAGCACCGCACCCGCGGTTGTGCTTCGGGAAATATTGTGCATCGAGACCGTAGGGTGACCGCACCCGCGGTGCTTACGAGACCGCACCCGCGGTGCAGCAACGACCGCACCCGCGGTGTTGCGTGTTGTGCGGAAAATGAGCCACTTGCCATGATGCATGCGCGAGTTGTCTAGATATATATAGACATGCAAGTCGCTTTTCAAAACATAAAAATCGAGAAAGGGTCGAGGGGGATTTGTGAAAAATCCTTACGCCTTTATCTTTCAATCCGTCCGTCCGAATTTGAATCCGACTTCGGTATCGAGTTCCTAGCTACGTAGACTACAACTGGACGTAAGTTTTACTACGTTTTGACATGTTTTAGAATTATGATATTGTCAGAACTGAATGGAACTCATATATGTTGTTCTTGACATATGAGACATTATAGAATCGAAGTCAGACTAAGAAACGGACTGATTATGGAATTGTTATGAATTTTTAGGGTATATTGAGTTATACCGGACAGATTTGGATTATGAATGAATTACAGATTGTAATGGATATGAGTTATGAATTGTAACTGTTATCTGGTGACATGGTATTGACGGGGATACTGAGTTTGTACCGTTATGCCGTTGATTTGAATTAAATCAAGATTCATCAGCTTGTTATTGAATTGGAAGGTATACTGATATGAGATTATTGGGATTGTCATTGCCAGACAGATTGTGAGTTCAGGACTTCGACTGAGCCAGAAACCGACGAAAGAAAGGTATAAGTCAATGTGGTATTGGGAGATGGACTTGAGTCGGTTTGGACTTGAGTTTCCCTAAATCACATACTTTACTTTATTGCATTGATATTTGCATTGAATTGATGATATACTTGTTCTTTTGATTTTAGATGACAGGTATTAGACGAGTTATCTTGTGACAGAAGTGCCGGATAGTGGTGGTATCGCCACGGCACATTGCACGATGTCTCAAGATAGGATTTTAGCGATTGAGTTACAGTCCATGACGGATAGGTCAGGACACCGGATGTTTGGTTATATCGAGTAATAGGAAATGGGAATTCGTCTATTACGGAATTTCGATATAGGAATACCAGGATATTGGTTATATCGAGTAATAGGAATACGGTTCCTTCTATTACGGAATTTCGATATACACTACAGTAAATAAAGACTCCACAGGCCATACATAACTCAATGCAAATCATTCAGAAATAAATATAGGTGAAGCACCCGCATCTATCAGTACCAAAGCAGGATAACTATATCAAGAATCATTACCTGCAACATCACTCATCTGGTGCTTCCTCAGCCTGCTCCTCGGTCAAAGCAAATAATCTGGCCTGCTGTCTAGGAGGCTGGCCGACTATCTGGCTTCCTCCTGGCCTCTGCTGTGACTGAGATGGTGCTGGCTGAAATGAAGGAACAGCAGCTGATTGTCTACTCCACTGTGCTACTGATCCAGATGATTCGGTTCCCTGAAATCTTTGAGAACCTTTCTGTGGACACACTCTGGAAAAATGTCCCTGTTGTTTGCAGAAGTGGCAGCTACCCAGTACTCCTTGGCACTGTTCAGTGGAATGTCTCCCTCCACAATTTCCACAGTAAGCCCCAGTATGACTCTGTTGGGGACCACTGGAACTAGAAGAAATGCCGCCAGAGTGAAAGGGATCGATATACGGTGTTCAAAATCGCAACGGAAGCACAAAATATTTTATTAATCATGAAAACCGAAATTTTTCAAGAATATTTATCAAAAATGAACACCATGTACTAGTTGTGCAAACATATACAAAAATCTCAACTTTCAAGCATAGGGTGTTGAGAAAATTTTACCTATCAACTTTAAAAGTTGATTGTGGCTCCAACTTTGTTGTCAAACAACAAAGCTCTTGAAAGGTAGAAACTATCTTCAAGCTTTCCAATGAGCACTCCTTGCTCAACTATTAAGCCCACCACCAACTAGGTAGATCCCCTCAAATATTGCACTAGAAATATTTGAGGATTTTTCAAAGAGAAGTGTGTTTTCTTCAACAAATTGAAGAACACAAAAATGGAGAAAAATGGGAGAGAATAAGGGTTCAAAGTTTCGGCCAACTCATGCTTAGAATGGAGGAGGGAAGAGTTCTCTTGGGGTTGCAAAAAGTTGATACAAAAAGTTGCATGCCAACCATTATTTTAATCAAAAGTATTCCCCAACTCTTCACCTCCCATGCATGCATACAATATAGTTTTTAATCAAATTAAAAACTTTGGACTAAATTTAATTATCTCAAACATATTTGAGACTAATTAAACATTACTTGAATTTACCCAAGTCCCACTAGTTTAAATAATTATTTTAATTGAGCTCTACAAGACTCAATATTATTTAATTAATCCAACACTTGAATTAATTTAATTATTTGGGCTCTACTAGGCCCACTAGTGTTTAATTAATTCAACACTTGAATTAATTTAATTTAGTCCATAATAATGTTTATGAAAATCACAATTTTCAAAAACATTAGTCACTTGGCCAAATTTTAATTCTAGGAACACTTCCATAAATTGAAATTTATATTTCTCTCATAGAAGTCATACTTCTATTTTTCTTTACACTTATAAACACATTTATAAGCCGTTCAACACTTTGAACTATTTTCTCCTTTATAGAAGTCATACTTCTAATTTTCCTTACGCTTATAAACTCCTTTATAAGCCGTTCAACACATTGAACTATTTTTTTTTTTTTACTTCTCATCGGGATTTACAAAGCTAGTACTTGTGTGGCCCTCAATGGTTCATTGATACAACTAGCCGTGGGTTCACATCTCTATGTGATTCGGACTAAACATGTCCTTATTCGAGCATACCCCAATTGCTCCATTCTTACTTATCAACTCCTTGATAGTAAGAACGTCAGAACTCAAGTCTGATAGTACCCAACCAATCACGTTAAACGCCTAGCAGCATCGCTTACGTGATTCCCTAGGTATCACATGATAGTGCCTGCAAGAACCATTCAATTATGGTTAGCGTACAGTACGGTCCCTTCAACTCATATATCCCGATCGATTCGACAACCATTGGTTTATCGAGAGTTGTCAATGAATCGATACTATGTGTCATGTCGTAGTTGCATCGATGGTGTAATCTATGAAACACCTTTCATAATTACAACCATACTCTGGCCAGAGATTTCGATCTACATACACATGATAACACATAGGATATCCATACCCGAAGGTAAGCGGTGAATCCCCGACTACAATGCATCGACTCCTATGTGTTTCGACAGAACACCCAACCTTGCCACCTGATGACTCCATGAGAGTCGGTAAACAAGTCAAAGTGTAATTCTAGCACATAGAGTCTCAATGTTGTCCCGGGTCATAAGGACTAATTCTGTACAACCATAAACCAGGACTTTTCCACTCGATAAGTGAGAACCACTTGGAAAGTCCTTTTATGGAGGGTTGTTCAGTGCACTCTACAAGGAGCACCTATCTGCATGTTCGGACATCACAATGTCCCCTACCAATGAAACATGGTACTCACATCGCAGATACTAGTCTCTAACTCGAGCGGCCTATATCCTTCTTAGTGGCGGCTGAATCGACTAGGAACCGTTTAGAATATACAGTATTACAAATATGAGTTTCATGATACTCATCATATGAGCATCTCATATTCTTTCTACTATTTGTATATTCAAGGGCTTTATCTATGCAGCTAGCATGGGTATACAGATAAAGATTTGCCAAAGTAATAATTTCAAATATTATTAAAATAAAGACTGCTTATTCATAGAGTTTCATTGTGAACACTCGGCCAACACTTGGCTCGACGGGCACCTACTCTAACACAGAGTTCTTAAACTGCTTTCCTCTAGCCTTCAGAAAATCTTTCTTTCCACCACTACTATCACTCTCAAATCTGGGAGGTGGTTGCGGTGGTCTCCACTCTTGAGAAACAAATGCAGCTCCTCTCTGCCTTATCAGGCCTGCTTCAGCGCCCTTTGCTCTATTCATGGCATCAGCAAAGTTATTTGGTCGCCCTGTGTTCACCAATGTAAAGATATCAGGATTCAAGCCATTGATGAACTGATCAGCCACGGCTTCATCATTATCAGCCACATGTGGAGCAAACTTCAACAAGGTAGAGAACTTGGTCACGTATTCTTCAATGTTCAGCTGACCCTGTCTCAAATTGGCAAACTCTGCCCCCTTGTCTTTCCTGTACGACACTGGGAAAAATCTCTGAAAAAATTCAGTTTTAAATACATCCCAAGTAATAGTCGTACCTCGCTGCTCCAAGGCCCTCTTCATCGTACTCCACCAGCTCTTTGCAACATCATGCAACTGGTTCCCAATCAACTTAATTCGGCGCTCATCGCTATACTCCAGCAATTCAAACAGCTTTTCGATATCATTCAGCCAACTCTCACACTCAACTGATGTCTCAGTACCTTTCAGAGTGGGTGGTTTGAATGATTGAAACCTCTTCAGCAAGGTTTCCATTGGAGTCGGTGTTACATCCATTGGAGGATTCGATGTACTACCCTGTTCTGAAATTCTTCTGGGAGGCATATCTGAATATCACAAGGATTAGTAACCCAATCCATCACATCTGTTTCAATTCAATCTCCCTCCCGATCATCTTACTGCTGATCGAGAATCAATTCAGATTCGTTCCCAATAATACAGATTACAAATCAAATCAGATAAATTAGGTAACATGTATTATATAAAGCAGTACAACATGCTAGCATTCAAAAGCAGGAAAGAATACCTCAATCTACCCCGCTCACTAGCCTCTTCTATCTCAGTCTCAAGAATCTACAGTTCTAGTACCTACGGCTCTGATACCACCTGTTGTGGGGATCCGGACGCTAATCATCTTTTTAATCATGATTGGGACTAATTAATCAAGTATAATAAACAGGGTCTAAATTTAAATTTTTTTTTTTAAAATGCGGAAGGTAATGGAATCAATCTCCTATACATATCAGTATAAAAGTGTAAATCTGATAAAATATACAATCATACATACTCAGGTTCAACAACTCCTATCAAGTGTTTAAACCCTAGCTCTAGTCCAAGTCCGGTATCACCACTCTAATCTCGATCTGTTCTCATCTCTGTGACCCTGTACCTGTCCCACCTGTTGCCATGCACACATACAGACAAGACAACAGCCGGATAACTCTGGTGAGAATAACTCCCAATATAAACAATGTAAACATGCAATCATATAAAAACATATATAAAAGCATATAATTAACATTCATAACATGTATCAAATCAGAAACATAAATCAATAACAAGTAATGAATCACACTCAAACTCAAACAACGCGTCGTCTCAGACTCGACTAATTAAAAGTTTGGGACTAATTAATCAATTATAAAACAGGGTCTAATTTTTTTTTTAAAATACAAAGCGGAAACGTAATGTAATTTACTCAAATTACATATTAAACATGAATATACATCTCAGTATAAAAGTACAAGTCATGTACAACATACATTTATTCACTAGGGTTTAACAGCTAATATCAAGTGTCTAACCCTATCTCTAAATCAAGTCCGGAATCACCACGCTAAACTCGTCTTCTCTCATCCTCTTCTCGACCCTGATCCAGCCCCACCTGTTGTCATGCACACATACAAAACAAGACAACAGCCGGATAACTCCGGTGAGATATAAATATCCCAGTATAAACAATGTAAACATGCAATCATATAAAAGCATATACGAAAGCATATATAAGAAATATTCTTAACCGGTATCAAATCAGCATACATAAATCAATATCAAACATTCAATAATCATGAATGGCATAAACAATGTAAATCAACAGGTCATATCAGACTCAACTCAACAGACGCGTCGTCTCAGACTCGACTCAACTGACACGTCGTCTCAGACTCAACTCAACTCTATCCTAGGGATCCCGATGTCTGAATATAGGTATTATATCGAATCTCAGTCGATAGGAATGAATCAATCCCTAAACGGCATCGATATAATTCATATATCAGTGTCTGGGCGAATCAGCCGCAGAATTGACGACTCAGTCAATAACCCGACGAATCAGCCGGTAATTAGGCGAATCAGCCAATAACCAGACGAATCAGCCTGTAATTAAGCGAATCAGCTTAAGTTTAGACGAATCAGTATATAACCCGACGAATCAGCCGGTGACTAGGCGAATCAGCCTATAATAAGACGAATCAGTCAATAACCAGACGAATCAGCCGGTGACTAGGCGAATCAGCCTCTGACTCAACGACTCAGTAATCAATACATACAGTCACTATCTAAGCAAATCAGTCAATGACTAGCGAATCAGCAGTCATTACATGCAGTGGCTATAAATCAATAGACTACAATCATCAATCTCATCAATTACAAGAATCAATGTAATAAACTAAGTATGTGATTTAGGGAAACTCGAGTCAAACCTCACTCGAGTTGTGCAATCCCAACTCAACATTAATTTATACCTTTCTTTCTGATATTCTGGCTCTGTCGAAGTCTCGAACTCAAAACCTGTCACTATCGATCTGCCAAGAACAATATCGAGGAGTATAATATCAATACACCACTCGAATCAAATATGTTATGCTCAATACTTAACTTACTTCAATATCGATGGCATAGCGGTATAATCTCAATATACCCAACCATACCATATCAATCAGATATTAATTCTAATATCTCCTACTCAATAACAACTCAATTCTGATATCAACTCGACTCCAAAACTACTCCGAAAATCATAACAATTCCATAATCAGTCCGTTTCTTAATCTGACTTCGATTCTATGATGTCTATTATGTCAAGCACAACATATATGAGTTCCATTCAATTCTGACAATATCATAATTTCAAAGCATGTCAAAACGTAGTAAAACTTACGTCCAGTTGTAGCCTACGTTGCTAGGAACTCGATACTGAAGTCAGATTTAAAATCAGACGGACGGATTTCTCGCAAAAGGCGTAAGGATTTTCTGTGCCAAAGATTCGACCCTTTCTCTGAATTTTCTAATGCTTTTTCGAAGGATTCGTGCATATATATACTCGTGCATGCAAGCTAAGAGGTGTCACCATTTTTCGCACAACACGTCGCACCGCGGGTGCGGTAGGTGTAAGACCGCGGGTGCGCTCATGGTTCGACAATCTTATCTTTTCTGAAATTGCATGACCGCGGGTGCGGTACATGTCAAGACCGCGGGTGCGGTACTGCACCGCGGGGGCGGTCCCTGTTAACACCGCGGGTGCGGTGAGGCTTCGGCCTCCTCTTCACAATTTCATTAATATCGACTTAAAATCTTGGCATTACTTTTCTCCAGCTAATCCGTTCTGTCTATAATCATTTCAGATTAATCTCAAATTACTGTAATAACATCTCAGGCCTTACATATAGTATCCTGCTAGACCCATGTAGCTGCGTATTTCTGGCACAGAAGTCGGTCTCGACCAATTGATCACAACTTCCACTTTACTCGGATCTACAGAAATACCATCTCCAGATATGATATGTCCCAAAAAGACAACTCGATTCAACCAAAATTCACACTTTGACAATTTGACATACAATCTCTCATTTCTCAGTGTCTGCAACACAATTCGGAGATGTTCTTGTAACGTCCGAAAAATCAGTCCACGTAAACCACATGCATGCAAAAATATTTTTAATTGCTTAATTGTTTTATTTAATTGCTTTTAAATGCTAGCATGATGTTTAATATATGATTAAAGGTATAAATACATGATTAAATGATTATATGACATGTTTACATGAAATTATAGATTTTGCACGAATATTCGATAATAGGCAGGGGAAAGGAGACCGGGGACGACCAAGACAAGGATATGTATTTTTAATTAATTAATGGCAAGACTTCCTAATAGGATTAAAAATGATTTAATTTCTCTAAAAATGTTGGAGTTCAAATTATTTTACGAGTCGAGCTCGATTTTTCCCGAGAAGTCGGTTTTGGGCAAACGAAGAATTTTAAAAGATCAAAAATATTATTTTCGGGTAACTTATTTTATAAAATTTTATGTTTTATTTAAATAAGTGTTATTGGGCCCAATTTTATTAATTTAAGTAGGCCCAATTACCCTTAATCATGCAAGCCCCAAACCAAAGCCCATTTAACTTGTTAATTAATTATAAATATGCTACCTAGGTCCTTGAAACCTAATTTTTCACCTACAACAGCCGTGAAACACACACCACTCACACAATTCAGATTTTTGAAATTTAGGAAGAAAGAAAAGCTTGTGTTCTTCGTCGTCCGGTCGTCCAACGTCGCACCCTCGCCGAAGATCGAATAATCGAGCGTTATAAACACAAAGGCACGTTTCCTAAACTCTTTTAGCATCATACAAATCATAATATGCTTGATTTAATTGTTTATGCATGAAAAATATTTGGGTTCGATTATTTTACGGTACGAAACGGATTTTCAACGTTTTACGGTTTTACGCTTGCTTTGAAAGAATCGGTATGAACCCAACAGACACGCTGCCAATACATGATAAAATATGATTGATTATGATTAAAACATGATAAATTGACAGAAGGAAATAGGCTGGAACAACCGTGTAAGGAAATAAAAAAAAAAGATGAGAGGGCCGTAGGTTTCATGGTGGTGCAAAAATTCTAGTGGCTAATTTCTTTTGCATGGGGTCACGAGGCTGGCCAGGGCTGGTTAGGCGCTTGGCCAGGGTCAGGTTCGAAGGCTATGTAGGGTCCTAGGGCGGCTAGGGTTCGAGCTAGGGGCTGGGGAAGAGTCCACGTGAAGTGGGACTCTCCCCCATGTGCTGTACGCAGCTGGGCTGCGGGAGAGTGGTGCAGCGGGGCTGAGAGCGAGTCAGGATAGGTCCAGCAGGGTCCAAGGGTCATGGGCAAGGGTCTGGCTAGGGGGTAGAGTGGCTGGGCGCGCTGTGCCTCGAACCAAGAGTGGAAAACCGTGGGAGGCAAAGCTAGCGCGCAGGCTGCTGTCAAGAGTCGAGGGATTCGCTGCTTGGGTCCAGGGCCTGGGCTGGGCTGGGTGTGGTATGGGCATGGTCCAGGGATGGTGAGGGTCGTGTGTGGTCAGTGGTTAGGCGGCTAGAGGAGCCCTAGGATCACTAGGAGTCTTGGGGAAGGAAGGGCTCACGCACAGATTTTGTGGCTCAGCTCCAGGGGCTTTAGCGCGAGCCAGGGCCGGGTTCTATGGGCTGGGCTTGGTCAGGAGGGTTCCTAGATGGGTTGGCTCGGGTTTGGCTCGAGGCGGCTCGGGCGTGGCTCGAGTAAATTGGGAGATGGCTCGGGTGGTTCGGTAAGGGGTCAATTTCGAAAATTAAAGAACAAAAATTGAATCCATGGGTCCACGGGTGTGGCTCACGACTTGGAACGGTAGGATAAATCATAAAAATGTTATGTTAAAAATTTGTGACAAAATAACGAGTTTTGGATTTATTCGGAATTTCATCGCCGCGCGAAACGCTAATTAACGAGTTAATTGAAAAGCCTAGTTTTAAGCTTTATAAAATTCTGAAAAATTATATTTAAGCTTAAATAATTATTAAAAGCCTAAGTTTTCAATTTGGGAATTTTATATTAAGGTTTGGTTTAATTCGAGATTAAAACGCCCTAATAAGTCTTATTTAAAGATTAAATTAAAAGTCATCGATTTATGCCAAATAAAATTATGAGAAAATTCATGTAAGCTTAAATAATTATTTAAAATAATCCAATATCATTAAAAGTGAGAAAAAGATAAATTTGATAATTTTTACGTCTAGGGGCAAAACGGTCTTTTTACACTTAGGAAAATACTAAAACGCTTGGCAGCGTCCCGAAGGATCATAACGCATGTTAAATGATATTTTATGATTTATCATGATGATTTTGATGATAATATGTATTTTTACGATTTATGGTAAAGCTGCGCAATTTATGCTGTCTAAAATGCTATTTTTGGAAAGCTGTCTTATTTTATGATTTTTAAAGAAAATGAAAAATATTTTGAGGGATGTGAATTGACTGTGACAAAAGATATGATATATGATATATGATTTGTGGGGGATCCGTTTATGTTGAGGACGGTGAGCTTACAATTTTGTGGGAATGTCGTGAGGGGAAAAGGCCCCAGAGGGAGCCCATTTACGGGAGAAGGCCCCAGAGGGAGCCCGTCTTTGGGAGAAGGCCCCCAAGGGAGCCCCGACGATCGTATTTCCATGGTGGAGCCTAATGCACACCCCCATGGGCCATGTGGAGCTAAGACTGCAGTCGACCAAAGGATAAAAGCTAGTCACTTTCCAAGATCAAACTTCACCCAAAATGATATATGATTGAAAGCTTATGATAAAAATGATTATGATATATGATTTATGATGATGATTAAAGCTATTTTTAAAATGATTTATTTATGCTTAAAGTTATTTTAAATTGATTTTTTTCTATTTATGATTTAATTATGCTCCAATGATTTTTAATGGTTTATTTATGTTTAAAATATTATTTTAAGTAAAAATATGATTTTTAAAGGTTTGTGTATGTATATGTATTATTTGTTATCTATGTTTAGAACGTGTTGAGTTTTTAGACTCACTAGGTTTGTATGATGCAGGATTTGATGATTTTGGAGGCGGTGACGATTGAGTCGATCGAGTGCAGCAGTACACACCCGAGGGCCTTTATGTTTCCGCACTAGCTAGATAGATTTATGATTGAAAGATTTTGCTAATTATTTTATTAGAGATATTTTTATGCTTTATTTTTATTGTTAGCCGATCTTTTCGAAGGTCGATTTAGGATTTTATTTCATGCACTTGAGATTTAAATTGATACATTATTATGATTCATGATTATGTTAAATTATTTTATTTAGTAATTTAGAATTTATGATTTAAGATTAATAAAAAAAAATCGAGGTCGTTTCAGTCCTGCGTGCTAATTCCTGTTCTTAGAATACACCAGAATGTCATCGATAAAGACAATAACAAAATCATCCAAATACCTCTGAAAGATTTGATTCATCAAGCCCATAAATACCGCCGGAGCATTAGTTAAACCAAAAGGCATGGCAATAAATTCGGAATGCCCATACCTGGTTCGAAATGCTGTCTTCGGTATATCTACATCTCGAACTCGGAGCTGATGATATCCGGATCGCAAATCAATCTTAGAATAAACAGAGGATCCCTGCAACTGATCAAATAAATCATCAATTCTAGGCAAAGGATACTTATTCTTTATCGTTGCCTTATTCAGTTGCCTGTAATCGATACACAACCGCATCGATCCATCTTTCTTTCGCACAAATAGTACCGGAGCGCCCCAAGGAGATACACTAGGTCTGATATATCCCTTGGCTAGCAAATCTTCCAACTGTGCTTTCAATTCTTTCAATTCTATCGGTGCCATCCTATACGGGGCTCTCGAAATAGGAGTGGTACCTGGAATCAGATCAATACTAAAATCTACCTCTCGCACTGGAGGTAACCCTGGAATCTCCTCTGGAAACACATTTGCAAATTCCCGTACTACTGGCAAATCTGCCAATGTCGGGCTAGATTTCTGTACATCTACAGCATACACAAGGAACCCATCTGCTCCTGTCTGCAACAACTTATTCATAGACAAAGCCGAAATCAAGGGAATCCGAGATCTGGAACCCTTACCGTAGAATTTCCACTCTTCTGCCATTTCTGGTCTAAATCTGACAATCTTGTGGAAACAATCCACGCTGGCTCTGTACTTTGTTAGCATATCAATTCCAACAATGCAATCAAAGTCAGCTAGCCCAAGTACTATGCAATCTAGATCAATTTCATGACCCTCAAACTGTAAGATGCAATGTCTAACCGTAGTCACCGATATCAAACCACTTCCTAACGGAGAAGTAATAGACACGATGATAGGATCGGTTAACTCAGCGTGAAAGTGTTTAGAAGGGGGGGGTTGAATAAACACTTGCTAGATTAAAACTTCTTCGAAAGGTTGGGTACAGTTTTGTTACAAACTGACTCAAGTATCTCGTCGGTCGATAACAATCAGTTAAACTGAATAAAACAGTTGCGGAAAACTAACTGACTGAAAGATAGAATGAATAACTGAAAGTAAATAACACAGGAAATGTTTCTGGATGTTCGGAGACTTGAATAACTCCTACGTCACCCCTTCTATCACAAAGATAGGATATTCACTAAAAGACTTTGATCAAATACAATAACGTGTACTGACCCACTTCAGTTTGGACTTATCTATTGCCAAAACTGAAACTCTTAGTTAACAACTCTTTTACAGATCACAACTGATCTTAGCACAACTTGTACAATTTATCAAAGATTACAAAGTGCTTTTTCTAGCTCAAAACGTAGCCTGAATGCTACTGATAAAACTGATAAGCTTGAGCTTTGATTTGACGAAGTTGAGAGAATATTTTCGCAGAGTAACAGCAAGTAAAGTGAGTAGTTCAGAATTGGTAGTTCTTCAGCTGCTCTCTTCGACTATTTATAGGCTTCTGTCAACGGTAACATTTATTTGAATAACAGCCGTTGTTTGCCACGTCAATATTCCCTGATAGATCGTACACTGCAACTTCTGAAATGCGGCGATCCACTACCAGTTCGCAGAAGACTGTACTATTTGTCGGTTGTCGTTTTCACTTTATGACGTGTACAGCTGAAAGATCAGCTGATAACAAATCATTTGGCGAGAATGAACTGGCGAGAATATCTGCTGAAATATCAGTTAAGCTAGGTTCAGTTAAGTCGATCAGTTGGTAGCTTTTAGTTGCTGAATTCAGTTGAGTCTTTTGTCAAACGCCGGAATTAAGTTTCCAACAATTTCCCCCTTTATGGTGTTTTGACAAAACTTGGAATAAATAACTGAATTCTGCATAGTAGATAAAATAAGATCAACAACTGAAATAATAGAAGTCTGATACAATCAATACTGCTGTACTACTAAGAATTCTTCTGCTCTTCCCCCTTTTTGTCAAACTGCTCCATCTTGTCAGATAGCTTGCGAACGTGAGAAGAAAGAACCGTGACAGAGCATGACATATTTTCAATAGCAGTAGACAGTGTGACTTGCAGTAGATCAAATTTCCGAGACATAAGCGATTCCACATTGTTGACGCGTTGATTAATGAGTTCTTGAGTGGCAGTCAGACCGGAGATGATACCTCTATTTTTCTGAATGTCACTGACTGCAAAAGAAAGAGCGGTAACAGCAGATTCGATTGCCTTCAGTCTTTTGATGGATTCCCGAGTATCGTCTAACTTCACACTGTGCGAAAGTTGCGTATTTTGAATTTTGGAAATGGCCGAAATTATTTGATTCATGCTGTCCTGCATATGTTGGACTTCCTCAAAAATGAGATCAAAATCTGCTGAAGATGGAGGGTTGGATTGATGAGAAGTGCTTGGTTCACTTGTTGTTTGCTGAGTATTGACCAAGGCTTGGTCAGTTATCTTGGTATCAGCAATTGGCTGAACTGAAGTATCAGTTCCAGTTATTGTCCCTTGAACCGGAGTCTCATCAGCAGTCTTTTCTTCTTGATCTAAAGATGGTGAGGGAGGATGTTGTACAGTTGATGGTGACACAACCTGAACTGATGCCTCTAGTGAATGATCAATTGATTCAACTGGCATATCAATTTGTAAGCCCTGATCAGCAGATTGGTCTGGTGGAACAATCTCGACTGAAGAAATAGTGACCTGTAGATTGGTTTGATCAGCAGAGCGATCAACTGGATCATTAACTGGTGCACTAAAGTGGGACTCCTCTACCACTGCTTGAATCACTTCATCAATATGAGCAAGAGATAGCTCCGCTTCAGTATATAGTAGTTGTTCAACAGGTGGTGAAGGAAGCTTATCAGAAACTGGTTCTCCAGTTGGAATCAGAACTAAGGCGGATGATGGTGCTGTTTTGTCAGAGAATGCTGTTTCAACTTGTTCCTCATTGTCATCATCTGAATCTCCTTGGTAGACCACGAGTTCTTGATCCGATTCCCAAAATTTGATTCGAGATAGTATCCCCATCAGATCAGTGTCAAGCTGAGTTATTACAGCTTGATCAGCATATGCAGTAGGGGCAGTTGGCAAGTAGTTGTTCTTAAGTTTAGCAACAATTTGAGCCAACTTCTTTGCTCTCAGCTGATCAAAGAAATAGCTTTTTCTCTCCAAGGCTTGAGCAATAGTTGCAGCTTTGACCGTGCGGAGAACGAGGGCCTCCAACTGGATGAATTTTCTCAGTTCGGACTTCTCCTTCAGTTGCTTGGCAAAAACTTCAGTACGATAGGCTACCCAAGCGTCATAGGACTTAGTTTTTGCAGCAGCAAAACTGTTCACTTTTGCCCATACGAGATCAATATGAGTCTGAATTGGGTTTGAGGGTCTGGGTTCCACAATCAATTTCTCTTTTCCTTTATCACCACTTAAGATATAAGGGATTTCCAGTCCTGTTCGAGTTGATTCCACCGGTTCTATAAACTTTATCCCTTTAGGTCTTGCAGGTGCCACACCAATTGGTCGAGATATTTGAGTAACAGGAGCTTGCGTCCTAACCGATTTTTTTATGGTACTTGCTGAATCATCTTGTGGAATAATCTGCAGAGGAACTGCTTCTATAGGTTGCTGATCAGTGAAGGAAGTCATTTTGTCAGTCGGACTGGTTACCTCAGAAGTTGTTTTAACCCTTTGAGTTCTTGGCTTTTTCACAATGTGAGGAGATGGAGTCTTTTCTGATTCTGATGAACTCAAAACCAACTTTCTTTTGGCAATCTGCAGTTGAGCTAACGTTTTGGTTTTCTTGACTGATTTGGGAGCGGCTAACTGAGTCCCAATTTCCTGTTTGATTTTCACAAACTGAGTAGTGGTCAAGTCCATTTTGGATTTGATTGGCATTGTGTTCTTTGCATTGAACACCTTAAATTTCGATGTTCTCTCAGAGTCCTCAGCCACTAAGCCTTTAGCTTTCAGTAAATAACTGATTTGAACTGCAAAGCCCTTGGATTGTTTAGAAGACAGAAACATATTCTTCAGAACATTAAAAATGAGACGCTTCCAGTTAAATTTTTGTCCAGCCATAATAACGGTAATGGCCTGAAATTTCTCTAAAGTTAGAGCAGCGAATGATCCTGCTTTTGCCAAAATTCCTTTTGCAATAACATCAGCTAGCAATTGAACTTCATGTTTCAGTTCTTTCTTAGGATCTGAAACCTTAATCTTTCGTCCATCAATAGAAAGAGAGACTTGCATCTCTTCAATATCAGACGCCTTGACATCTGAGAGTTGTGCCATACCTTCAGAAGGTAAATGAAAGAAATCACCAAGAGAATCTTCAGAAATGATCAGCAACTGATCATTGATAGTAGACCTGATATTTCCCTCAGAATCAATCACGCCAGAAGAGTAGAAATCCTGAAGTTCTTTGGGATAGATATCCTGAGAAGATTGTCCCAAAAATGTTCTTAGACCAGCAGCTTCAAGCTTCTGAAATACTTTCTGAACTTCAGCATCGCCGAAGGATAATATAGATCCAAAGTTGATGGTCATAGAATTTAGCATGAAAGCGGGAATTTGGGTTGCCATTGATAACTGATAAATTGCCTTCGTTACTGGGAAGAGATGCAGGAGCTGGAGTTCTTGTATTACTCTGGACGGGTCTCCTCTTTCAGGCGGAAGGCCCAACTACAAGAGGTGCGGGAGCTCCTAGAGGTTCCTGCGGGGGTGGACCTTTTTAAAGAAGGTTATCTCTACAAGCTCTTTCTTCTGAAGGAGCTGGAGATCCTCCGCCGCATCGCTGCCTCCCATGATTTGTTAGAAACATAACCATAAGAACAATACAAACACTTGCTGACATCAGTTAAGAGTTCATAAGAATAAGCAACTCACTTAAATATTCGGTAAAACAACAATAAAGCTTAATCAACAAATTACGAACAATGATCATTAATTAAGATAAATCAATTAATCCAAGTATATTGCGGAAGTGAGAAAACTTAGTCTCAGCCAGTGGCTTGGTGAAGATATCAGCTGCTTGTTGTTCAGTTGAGACGTATTCCAGTCTGATTTCCTTCTTGAGAGCATGATCTCTGATGAAGTGATGTCTGACATCTATGTGTTTGGTTCGAGAGTGAAGAACTGGATTGTAGGTTATAGCAATTGTGCTTGTGTTGTCACAAAATATAGGTGATTCTTTAGCATCAACTCCATAATCTCTCAGTTGTTGCTGAATCCAGAGCAGTTGGGCACAACAGCTTCCAGCAGCAAGATATTCTGCTTCAGTTGTGGAAGTTGCTATGGATGTTTGCTTTTTGCTGAACCAAGAAATCAGTCGGTCTCCTAGAAACTGACATGATCCACTTGTACTTTTTCGATCAAGTTTACATCCTGCATAGTCTGCATCTGAATAACCAACTAAATTGAAATATGAGTCTTTAGAATACCATAACCCAACATTTTGTGTGCCTTTAAGATATTTCAAAATACGTTTGGCAGCAGCAAAATGGGATTGCTTAGGATTTGCCTGAAATCTAGCACACATACAGACAGCAAACACAATATCAGGACGACTAGCAGTTAGATACAATAATGAACCTATTAAACCTCTGTAAAGCGTCGTCTCAACTGATATTCCCCCTTGATCAGTGTCTAGTTTAACTGATGAGCTCATGGGAGTGCTTGCAGCTGAACACGATTCCATGCCAAATTTCTTTAGTAATTCCTTTGTATATTTTGTTTGACTGATGAAGGTGCCTGAATCCAATTGTTTCACTTGTAATCCAAGAAAGAATGTCAGTTCACCCATCATGCTCATTTCGAATTTTTCCTGCATCAACTTAGCAAATTTCTCACATAATTTGGGGTTAGTTGACCCAAATATGATATCATCAACATAAATTTGAACAAGTAAGACATGATCATTCTTAGAAAATTTGAACAACGTCTTATCAACTGATCCAACAGAAAAATCATGATCAGTTAGAAATTTTGAAAGAGTTTCGTACCAAGCTCTTGGAGCTTGTTTAAGACCATATAAGGCTTTGTTCAAATGATAGACATGATCAGGAAGGTGATGATTAACAAAACCTGGAGGTTGTTCAACAAAGACTTCTTCCTGCAACTGTCCATTCAGAAATGCGCTTTTAACATCCATCTGGTACACTTTGAAATTTTTGAATGATGCATAGGCCAGGAATATTCTTATTGCTTCCAGTCTTGCAACTGGTGCATATGTCTCATCATAATCAATTCCTTCTTCCTGCCTGTATCCTTGTGCAACTAGCCTTGCTTTGTTGCGCACAACTGAACCATCCTCGTTCAGTTTGTTCCTGTATACCCATTTTTTACCTATAACAGTTTTGGAAATTGGTCTTGGAACTAAGTTCCAGACATTATTATGGATAAACTGATTTAGCTCTTCTTGCATAGCATTTATCCAGTTAGGATCAGCAAGAGCTTCATCAGTTTTCTTTGGTTCCAGTTGAGATACAAAAGCTGAATGAATGAATAAGTTAAGCATTTGATTTCTCGTTCTTACCGGATCAGATGGATTACCTATCACCAATTCTGGAGGATGTGATTTCTTCCATCTGAGTTCAGCATTTGTTGATTCCAAATTGGTAACTGTTTCAGTAGGTAACTGATTGGTTTCAGTTTCAGTTGGAGCTGTTTCAGTTGGCAACTGAATCTCATTTGTTTGTTCTACTAACTGATTAGCTTCCAATTCAACAGCCTGATCTAATATCTCAGGTTCAGGTGTTTGGAGATTGCTTTGATTAATATGAGTATCTTCTTCATCATCATCCTCCAAACTGATATCTGTAAATCTGTCAGCTAGCTCAACTGTATCAGTTGGCTTATCAGTTAGTACAGTTTCATCAAAAACAACATGAATAGATTCTTCAACATTTAAAGTGTTTTTGTTGAAGACTCTGTACGCTTTACTTACTGATGAATAACCAAGAAATATTCCTTCTGCAGATTTAGCATCAAAAGCTTTTAATGAGTTTTACCATTGTCGAGTATAAAACATCTGCAGCCGAATATTTTAAAGTAAGAAACCACACTTTTTCTTCCATGCCAGATCTCATACGGTGTTTTCAAATGATTCTTATTAATCATTGATCTGTTTTGAGTGTAACACGCAGTGTTCACTGCTTCTGCCCAAAACCTTTGAGAGATACTAGAATCAGCAAGCATTGTTCTAGCAGCTTCCTTAAGTGTTCGATTTCTCCTTTCAGCTACACCATTTTGCTGAGGAGTTCTTGCTGCTGAGAGCTCATGTTTGATTCCAGTATTCTCTAAATAGTTTGAAAGAATTTTATTGATAAATTCAGTTCCTCGATCGGATCTGATTCTGTCAATTCCAACTGATTTTTCATTTGATAATCTTTTGAAAAGCTTGATCAGTTGAGCAGCAGTTTGGTCTTTGGTCTTGAGAAAAATGACCCAAGTGAATCTAGAAAAATCATCTACAACCACCAAGGTGTATTTCATTCCCCCTAAGCTCATCACCGGTATTGGACCAAAGAGATCCATATGTAATAGTTCTAAGCATCGGGAGGAAGATTTACGACCCTTGTTCTTAAAAGAAGATTTTATTTGTTTGCCAAACTGACATGTTGAGCAAATTTTATCTTTTGTAAAATCCATTTTGGGCAGCCCAGTCACAAGATCATGTTTACTCAAATATGCAATAGATTTGAAATTCAAGTGGTTTAACCTCTTATGCCATAACCAGTTTTTCGAAGATTTTGAGGCAATAAGACATACTGGTGCATAAGGTTGATCATTCCAGCTGACTTTGTATGTGTTTCCACATCTTTTGCCAGTTAGAATGACCTCATCAGTTGAGTTTTTGACTGAGCAAATAAGTTTGTCAAATTGAACTGAAAATCCATTTATTGCATAACTGACTGATGCTTATCAGATTATACTTGAGATTTTCAACTAATAAAACATCATTAATGATAAAATTACCATGGATAAGCTTACCCTTACCCACAGTTGTACCTTTCGAGTTGTCTCCAAAACTAATCTTTGGACCATCGTATTTGATCAGTTTGGATAGCAGTTTTGAATCACCTGTCATGTGTCTTGAGCATCCACTGTCCAGATACCAAACTGAATCTTCAGTTGTACCTGTTACCTGCATTCACATTCAAAATAAGATTGTGGTACCCTTTGTTTATTTGGGTCCAAAGTTGATTAGTCCTTTAGGAATCCAAACTTGGATCAGTCTGACTGACCGTCCAGTTGCTGTATTCCATATGGTCTTTCTCGTTTTGTGTGTGCTTTGTGTGTGATGCATAGGTGAATCAATATGTGATTTTGCCTTTCCCAACTGATTGTTCGGCCGATATCGTTTCTGAACAGGCTTACAGTTATAGTAGTTGGAGTATTCATTTGAAAATCGTTTTGAAATTCTTTTCGATGTTTGACCACGAGAGTCAGTTGAAATTTTTGGACTATATCCAATACCATATCTATTTGCCTTGTTCTTGTTCTCAAAGGGCGGTTCAATCAGTTTACTTGGTTCAAGCTGTTCTTGTTCCACGACTGATTTGACAAAGCGAATGAATTTTCCTTTGTCCATATTCAGTTGTGGCTGAGTATCATTGGAAGACATCTCACTTTGACTACTGAACCCTAGTCCAGTCTTGTCAGCAACTGATTTTTGCGAATTCTGAATATCAGTTAGAGCTGCTGAAGATTTATTCCAAGCCTGAATGAGCTCGTTGTGCTTTGCATTTTCAAGCATCAATTTTTGAATCAACAATTGATTCCTGCTCTTTTCAGCATTGAGCTCAGCAATTTCCCTTTTTAGACTCAACATATCAACTGACTGATCAGTTTTAGTATTGTTGTCCAAGGGATCATCTTGCTTTGCTCTGGCTTTATCAAATGATAGAGCAAGCTTTTGATACTCGCTGACCATGTCATGAAGAGTCGAAATAAGCTCTTCTCTAGTGAAATCAGTTGAGCTAAAGTCGAATACCTGCTGATTTTCTGATTGATCTTCTGTCTCATCAGCCATCAGACACTTGACTTCTTCCTCTTCTTCACTAGAACTGTATGAAGTTTCAGCTTCTGACTCATCACTGTCAGTCTCTGCCCATTTGGCTTTGCTTTCTTCAGCTACTAGCACTTCATGCTTCTTTTTATAGGTTTTCCTTTCATCCTTAGGTCTCTTTTTGTGCTCATATGATTTCTTTTTCCGTTCAGTTGAGACTTGACTGTCCTTCTTTGGTTTTGGGCAGTCAGCAATGAAATGTCCTGGCTTTCCACAGTTATAGCAAGCGTTTGAATCTTCTCTGGAGTTATTTCTTTGGTAGCTCTTCTGAAAATTTCCCTGATTCTTCCTCATGAATCTACCAAACTTTCTGATAAACAATGACATAGCATCATTGCTCAATTGATCTGCAGCTTTTTCAACTGAACCAGTTGGTTCTGTTCTTATAGCAGTTAGAGCAGTAGTTGATGAAGGTGTTGATGGTTCTGCTTCTCCTCGAGTTTGTAACTCAAACTCATAAGCTTTCAGATCAGCAAACAAATCATGAATTTCAACTTTGTTCAAGTCTTTTGATTCCCTCATGGCCATTGTCTTGACATCCCATTCCCTGGGAAGTCCTCTGATAATCTTGAGAGCCACTTCTTTATTTGTATACACTTTTCCAAGTGCATTCAGTTCATTTATGATTCCACTGGTTCTTTCATCATATTCAAGCATTGATTCTCCAGCTTTCATTTTGATGTTGTCAAACTTCTGTACAGCAACAGAAAGTTTGTTTTCCTTTGTTTGCTCATTTCCCTCGCATAACTGAATCAGCTTTTCCCATATCTCTTTTCCTGTCTTGCACATCTTGATCTTACTGAACGTTATCTTGTCCAGTGTTTTATACAGTATGTCCTTGGCTACATTGTCAAGGTTTGCTTTTCTTTTATCTTCAGCAGTCCACTCATCTCTGGGTTTTTCAATTCTATGAGGTGCCCCTTCGGTGATGGCAACAGCTGTGTTTGCTTTCAAAATTTTCATTGGCCCGTCAGTTATGACGTACCACATATCATCATCTTGTGCAGCTAAATGAGCCTGCATTCTGATTTTCCAGTCATCAAAGTCTTCCCTGGAAAACATAGGAATTTTGTTGAAAGAAGACATACTGAATCAATTGAGAGAATATGTTCTACGACAAGATAAACTTCGCTCTGATACCACTTGATAGGATTGGTTAACTCAGCGTGAAAGTGTTTAGAAGGGGGGGTTGAATAAACACTTGCTAGATTAAAACTTCTTCGAAAGGTTGGGTACAGTTTTGTTACAAACTGACTCAAGTATCTCGTCGGTCGATAACAATCAGTTAAACTGAATAAAACAGTTGCAGAAAACTAACTGACTGAAAGATAGAATGAATAACTGAAAGTAAATAACACAGGAAATGTTTCTGGATGTTCGGAGACTTGAATAACTCCTACGTCACCCCTTCTATCACAAAGATAGGATATTCACTAAAAGACTTTGATCAAATACAATAACGTGTACTGACCCACTTCAGTTTGGACTTATCTATTGCCAAAACTGAAACTCTTAGTTAACAACTCTTTTACAGATCACAACTGATCTTAGCACAACTTGTACAATTTATCAAAGATTACAAAGTGCTTTTTCTAGCTCAAAACGTAGCCTGAATGCTACTGATAAAACTGATAAGCTTGAGCTTTGATTTGACGAAGTTGAGAGAATATTTTCGCAGAGTAACAGCAAGTAAAGTGAGTAGTTCAGAATTGGTAGTTCTTCAGCTGCTCTCTTCGACTATTTATAGGCTTCTGTCAACGGTAACATTTATTTGAATAACAGCCGTTGTTTGCCACGTCAATATTCCCTGATAGATCGTACACTGCAACTTCTGAAATGCGGCGATCCACTACCAGTTCGCAGAAGACTGTACTATTTGTCGGTTGTCGTTTTCACTTTATGACGTGTACAGCTGAAAGATCAGCTGATAACAAATCAGTTGGCGAGAATGAACTGGCGAGAATATCTGCTGAAATATCAGTTAAGCTAGGTTCAGTTAAGTCGATCAGTTGGTAGCTTTTAGTTGCTGAATTCAGTTGAGTCTTTTGTCAAACGCCGGAATTAAGTTTCCAACACACGACATCTAACAATGACTCAACAGGCAGAGAATGCAATAATACAAATCGTTCTGATATGAATGTATGCGATGCACCCGTATCTATCAATATATAAGCAGGATAACCGCAAAGGGAACAGTTACCTGCTATGACATCATCTGGGGCATCCTGTGCTTGCTCCTCTGTCAACGCAAACACCTGAGCCTGTTGTCTCTGAGGCTGACTCCCTGTCTGACCACCTCTGGCTCGAGGCTGGGTCTGTGTAGGTGGCGGCTGAAAAGAGTGAACAGATGAAGCTTGCCTCTTAGGCTGAGCTACTGATGTTGATGACCCTGCACCCTGAAATCTCGATGCACCACTTCTCTGAGGACAGACCTTGGCATAATGCCCCGGTTGCTTGCATATGTTACATCTGCCCACTACACCTTGACACTGTTCTGTGGCATGCTTACCTCCACACGTACTGCAATATCCACTCGTCACCTCTAAACTCTGGCCAGGACCTCTCTGTCTTGACCCGCTGGAGCTCGACGAGCTGCTCCCGGCCCTCTTAAACTGTTTGCCCTTCGCTTTTAATTGATCTTTCCGTCCACTGCTACTACCGCCGCTATCAAATCTAGTAGGATATTGTGCTGGAGGTAGTGGTGGTCTCGGACTCGGAGCAATATACGGAACACTACGTTGTCTCAGTAACCCTGCTTCAGCTCCTTTGGCACGATTCAATGCATCCGAGAAGTTGTTAGGTCTCCCCGTATTCACCAACGTAAAGATATCTGGATTCAGGCCATTTATAAACTGATCTGCTACGGCCTCATCATTACCTGAAACGTGAGATGCAAAGCGAAGCAAAGAAGAAAATTTAGCAACATACTCTTCAATGTTCAATTGCCCTTGCCTCAGGTTTGCAAATTCAGCGCCTTTATCTTTACGGTAGGATACAGGAAAGAATCGCTGATAAAACTCTGTCTTGAATGCTTTCCATGTAATCTCGGTGCCACGCTGTTCTAGTGCTCTCCTTATATTCAACCACCAATACTTAGCCACGTCTTGCAATTGATGGCCAATGAGTTTCACTCGCTTCTCATCACTGTATTCCAGAGACTCGAATAACATCTCGATATCCTCCAACCAGCTTTCGCATTCAATTGCATTTTCTGTACCCTTTAAGGTCGGTGGTCGGAATGACTGGAATCGCTTTAATAGAGTCTCAATAGGCGTAGCAGTGACATCCATCGTATCACCAGATGTGCTACCTGTTCTGGTGCGGGTTGTGGGGACCCGGACGCTAATCATCTTCTTAATCATCGTTGGGATTTAATTATCAGTTCTGATAAACAAGGTCTAAAAATTTTTCTTTTTAAAATGTAAATGCGGAAGGTAATGGAATCTAAATAATATACATCTCTTTATAACAACTACAATTCAGTAGAAAAGTACAATACTGTACAATCTCGGTCTAAGGTTCGGTTACTAAGTTCAAGTAATAAACCAAATCTACAAGTCCGGAATCACCACGCTAACTCGTCTTCTCTCCTCGTCATCTCAACCCTGATCCAGCCCCACCTGTTGTCATGCACACATACAAAACAATATAACAGCCGGATAACTCCGGTGAGAATAAATCCCAGTATAAGACATGGTAAGCATGTATATACACAAAGTAAATCATGAAACGTTCTATCATGAATAAAATTAAATATAATAGAGTAAATCATGAAACGTTCTATCATGAATAAAATTAAATATAATAGATTTCATAATCTATGAAATCAAATCAAAATAAGCATGCAGCTCCAATCAGATAAACATGCAATTCAAATCAAATCATATAAACATGCTCTCATACTGAAAGCAATAAACATGGGTTTCATAGTCTATGAAACCACATCTCTAAACACATGCAGTTCTAGTCAAATCATGTCTAGACTCGACTCAACTATAACTCTAGGGATCCCGTGATGAATAAGACGTCAATGGCTGTTACCTACTCAACCGATCGTGGTAACTGTACGTCTTATTCCTAGACTTCGGCCATGGCTGTATCGTGGTGCTACAATAGGACAATGTCTGCTCCTATGTACGATACACCGAACGTCTAGAAGTCTGACAATGACTGTCAAGACTTTCCTATCTTAAATGCAATGAATAACAATCTGTAAACAAAGCATAATCATATTTATAACTGAATATCACAATTATCTTACATGCTTGAATACAATTCTATAATCAAAGCATAATCAGGTAACAATATAAACAATAATCTAGTATGTGATTTTATTGGGAAACTCAAATTAATCTAATCTGAGTTATGCTTCCCGAATATCACATGAATTATACCTTTGTCTTCCTGATCCGACGAAGACGATGTCTCGAATCTGTCCATATCAAATCTGAAATGACAATATTAATACGCTGTATCAGTGAATAACTCAATACACAGTCTGTTCTGATCAATACTCAACTCTGTATATAATCTGATCAATGTCTGAACAAGACACAATCTGAGTCATATCCATAATATCACGACATAATCGAATTCATTTCTGAATCAAAACAATCTGAATCAACTGATGTTTCGACGACATAACAATACAGTCTTGGTAACCCCGTCAGTTCAAACATCACAGATATAATATCAGTATTCATAAACAATATCGTTACAACTCAAACTCTGAACGATAATACAATTCTGATATGAAATCTTAGTCCATATCTTTAAAAAATCATAACAATTACAGAAACAGTCTGTTCTTTAATCTGACTTCAATTCTATAATGTCTACGGTAGCAGAAACACCATATCTGAATTATATTTAAATCTGACAATATCATAAACTCAAATCTTGTTTAAACGTAACAAAACTTACGTCCAGTTGTAGCCTGCATTGCTAGAAACACGATACTGCAATCGGATTCGAAAACAGATGGACTGATTTCTCGTAACACTCAATTCTCACTCGGAAGAAGCTGAAGCTTTCCCTCGGCTCTTTATTTCTGATTCTGGTGGAGAATTGCTTGTGTATACACATATATATATATCCACCTCGCATGCAAGGCAAGTGGCACCATGCATGTGTTGCACGTTGCGCGCATATGCGCGCACAAAGTCGCGCATATGCGCCAGTTCCTTCGAACTAGCAATTTCCTTCTCGCGCATATGCGCCAATCTTTCCGCGCATATGCACCAACCATTCTGTCCCTTCCGCGCATATGCGCCATCATCTTCGCGCATATGCGCCAATACTTCTGGCCTTGCCGCGCATGTGCGCCATCTTCTTCGCGCATATGCGCCGCTGCTTCTGCCATCTCCGCGCATGCGCGCCAATACATGCTGCGCATGTGCGCGGGACCTTTCTTGCACACATAATTTTAATTCTTTTCGCGACTCTCCCGGTCCGATCCGTTCCATCTATCATTATCTCAATTACTTCAAAAATCATTCCAGATTAATTATCAATTACGGTAATCATACTCAATTCATTTCAAATTACGGTAATTAAATTCTCGGGCATTACATTTCTCCCCCTCTTAGATTTGAGTTCGTCCTCGAACTCGCAAGTAATCAATTTAGATATATCAAGAGAAAGGCATAACAGAGTTTAAATCAAACTCAGATCTCTAATTCCAGTCTGGAATAAGAAGTATCTAAGTATAATATCATAATACTTCTCTAATTCTTTCTGCTAGAATCAATCTCGCATTACTGGCTATACAACATCCGTATATACCAATCTATAGCTTATGACATATCCGTACCATCTGTTGTTATCAAAGACATCTACAGTCTTTAGCTTCAATTATCACTCGTCATCATCTGACGTTGGTTTCTTGAATCTGTTCATTCTGAACTATCTGGATAACTAGTGCTAACATCCAGCACTATAGTTCGACCAATATCTGTCGATATCTGATTACTACACCCTGACTATCTATCAATCTCTCTGACTACCTGCTAATCTGTAATAAATCTGCACAATAGAGCTTATGATATAGTCTATCACAAGTACCACTCCATCAAAATCACAATCTGATATCATCTAATTCAATATTCTAATCCATCTGATTATTTCTTTGACATCGATCTATGTCATCTATTTCTGTTTGTACGTAATCTGGTACAAACTGATAGATATAGATTGAGAAATCTGTCAATCAAAATCATATCATATCAAAATTTAAAGAAAATGGCTGTAATGTCATTATGAACACCATAGAACTGTACTCCCATTTCTATTCAGAAATATACATATTCTGTAACCAATCTTCTGATTTCTATCTTTCTATCTTCTTCTGTTAGCAACTCAGACTTATCAGTACAATTTCTGCCAACATGTCTGCACAATTTCTGCCATAACTGATCTAATCTGTTTATATCACAATCTATCTGTTCGAATATCATACATTCTCAGTCATAAACATGATAACTGAAGTCACTACAGCGCATTTCTGACATTATCTGTGATTTCAACTTCGCACTACTGATATAAACAAATCAGTTAATAACATAATTTAAAGAAAAATACCTACCTGGTATTCGGCTCTGATTATAATATCAATTCTGTTATACAACTCTGAACCCTTCTGATATCATAACACAATCAGTCTAATACAAACACAAAATCACATATCAGTTTCTCTGACCGATACTCTGCTCTGATTATCGAAATACTGTTCAAACTACTCTGATCACGTTTCCAAACGGCTGAAATTCTTGAATTCATTTCTGATACAAGCTGAACTGTATATACTCTCAACGCTTCATACAATCTGCATCAATACTGATTCAGAATAACAATAATCTATACTAATCTAGTAAATATATAGGATTGTAAGTTCTAACAATACTATCGATTCTGACAGATCAATTAGATCTTCATGCCATTCTGATCAACTGCTATATATCATCTGCAAATATAATATGCTCCCCAAACAATACAATCTGTATAAAATACTGATCTAGAAGCAATCATTCTCAAGCAGTTCAAAACACAATTATATCAGATACTCTGTTAACTCCTATAATATCAATATCTGACAATTCTGACATTTCTGACTTTCTGATCTTTCTGATATCGGTATCTGATCAGTCACTGATCACAATATCAACTGTCTCAAAATCAATCAGTATACTAACATCAGATATCATTTATTCTGAATACAATCTGTTTCAAACAGAATTCTTACTGAATAATTTCTGTATACAAGAATCATAATTCTCAGAATATTTAATATGATCTTTCAAATATTCTTTCAATTCATTTTGTATCATTCTGTATAGTCCATACTATTCTGTACTAAATCTATTATACAAACAATACCTGATCTCAATTCAATTTCTGAAGTCTATCTGTCTGATATAAGGCAAATCTAACATCTTATCTAGGCAAACATCAGCCAACTCATACATCATTGACATATCTGTCAATGATAGGCTCGATTTCAGTAGGTCTACTGAATACATAGGGATGCAATCTGCTCCTTTCTGTATTAATCGAGTCATATACAATACAGATATCAAAGGAATTCTAAATCTAGAACCCTTATTGTGGTATCTCCACTGATCAGTCCTCTCTGATCTGTCGCTTACCATTTCTGGAAAAACTTCTACAATATGTCTGTACTTGTTCAGCATAAACATATCAATAATCCGTTCAAATCAGAAAACACAAGTACATCATAATCTATCGCTATTTCATTCTCATCTTACTGTAGTATACAATATATATAGAAATATCTGATATCCATCTTTCCTCAACAAGCCAGGACATCAATACTACAGTACATACAAACCCAACAGGTACAGCATATCCCCATGCAATTCAGTCTAAGATATTCTTAACAAATGCCTTAGTATATATCAATACATATGCAATAGAATCATAAAGAGTAGTACCTGTTGTGAATTCTGGATCGGTGTTTTAAATTGAACTCTGTTCCTTACAATCTTCGGGAACGCTTCTGGGGACAAACTTTAGCAAATTGTCCCGGCTGTCCACAAATATTACATCTACCAGTCACTCCCTGGCATTGCTCGGTGGAATGTCTCCCTCCGCAACTCCTGCAATACACTCCAGTATATCTCGGACTAGAACTACTGGAACTCGAGGAATCACCCCCTAACTTCTTGAAGGGCTTCTTGCGGGCTTTCAGCAAATCTTGCTTCCCACTTGTGCTGCCACGCTCAATTCGAAGAGGGGACTGCGATATCTGGGGTGATTTCACACACAACCTTGTCAATTGTCTAATCAGACTCGCCTCTGCTCTCTTTGCCCTACTCAGGATATCAGCAAAATGGTAAGGTCGTTGCAAATTCATAAACGCAACTACCTCCGAATTCAGCCCTCTGATAAACTGATTCACTATAGCTTCATCATTTCCAGCTATCTGAGGAGCAAAATGCAGTAGAGTAGAGAATTTAGCAATATATTGGTCAATGTTCAGCGGCCCTTGGCTCAAATTCTCAAACTCTAATTTCTTGTCCTCTCGGTACGAAGCTGAGAAAAATCTTCGATAGAATTCAGTTCTGAATATTTCCCACGACATCACTGTACCCCTCTGTGCCCACATTCTTCTACTGGTAATCCACCAACTCCTGGCGGCTTCTCGTAGCTGGTAAGGCACCATTTTAACCCTCTGTTCATCTGTACAGTCAAGTAAATCAAACAAGATTTCTATATCATCAAACCAGTTCTGGCAGTCTTCAGATGTCTCGGTACCATTCAAAACCGGCGGCTGTAATAACTCAAATTCTTTCATCTTTTCTTCTAACTGAGTTTCTGATACATCTCTCTGCTCAGACGAAGTACTGCCCTTTTCTGAAATTCTTCGAGGCGGTATATCTGAATATCAAACAGATTAGTACACAATCTATACAATCTGTCTCAGCCCTCCTCTGATCATATACCTCTGATCCAGACTCGGTTCTGATCCAGGCTTAGTAATGACATGCTGCAATCAACTCGGATAACAAGCAACATGTAATAGGGAAAGCAATAAATCATGCTAGCACACACAATGTAGTCAACATTGAAATAAATCTCATGCTAGCAATCACATGCAAGGAAAGAAAATTCAATCTACCCCGCTCATCCTCTTCTATCTCAGTCTAACTCAATCTAAAAGATCTATCAGTTCTGACCATCTCAATCTAAAGGATCTATGGCTCTGATACCACCTGTTGTGGGGACCCGGACGCTAATCATCTTCTTAATCATCGTTGGGATTTAATTATCAGTTCTGATAAACAGGGTCTAAAAATTTTTCTTTTTAAAATGTAAATGCGGAAGGTAATGGAATCTAAATAATATACATCTCTTTATAACAACTACAATTCAGTAGAAAAGTACAATACTGTACAATCTCGGTCTAAGGTTCGGTTACTAAGTTCAAGTAATAAACCAAATCTACAAGTCCGGAATCACCACGCTAACTCGTCTTCTCTCCTCGTCATCTCAACCCTGATCTAGCCCCACCTGTTGTCATGCACACATACAAAACAAGATAACAGCCGGATAACTCCGGTGAGAATAAATCCCAGTATAAGACATGGTAAGCATGTATATACACAAAGTAAATCATGAAACGTTCTATCATGAATAAAATTAAATATAATAGATTTCATAATCTATGAAATCAAATCAAAATAAGCATGCAGCTCCAATCAGATAAACATGCAATTCAAATCAAATCATATAAACATGCTATCATACTGAAAGCAATAAACATGGGTTTCATAGTCTATGAAACCACATCTCTAAACACATGCAGTTCTAGTCAAATCATGTCTAGACTCGACTCAACTATAACTCTAGGGATCCCGTGATGAATAAGACGTCAATGGCTGTTACCTACTCAACCGATCGTGGTAACTGTACGTCTTATTCCTAGACTTCGGCCATGGCTGTATCGTGGTGCTACAATAGGACAATGGCTGCTCCTATGTACGATACACCGAACGTCTAGAAGTCTGACAATGACTGTCAAGACTTTCCTATCTTAAATGCAATGAATAACAATTTGTAAACAAAGCATAATCATATTCATAACTGAATATCACAATTATCTTACATGCTTGAATACAATTCTATAATCAAAGCATAATCAGGTAACAATATAAACAATAATCTAGTATGTGATTTTATTGGGAAACTCAAATTAATCTAATCTGAGTTATGCTTCCCGAATATCACATGAATTATACCTTTGCCTTCCTGATCCGACGAAGACGATGTCTCGAATCTGTCCATATCAAATCTGAAATGACAATATTAATACGCTGTATCAGTGAATAACTCAATACACAGTCTGTTCTGAACAATACTCAACTCTGTATATAATCTGATCAATGTCTGAACAAGACACAATCTGAGTCATATCCATAATATCACGACATAATCGAATTCATTTCTGAATCAAAACAATCTGAATCAACTGATGTTTCGACGGCATAACAATACAGTCTTGATAACCCCGTCAGTTCAAACATCACAGATATAATATCAGTATTCATAAACAATATCGTTACAACTCAAACTCTGAACGATAATACAATTCTGATATGAAATCTTAGTCCATATCTTTCAAAAATCATAACAATTACAGAAACAGTCTGTTCTTTAATCTGACTTCAATTCTATAATGTCTACGGTAGCAGAAACACCATATCTGAATTATATTTAAATCTGACAATATCATAAACTCAAATCTTGTTTAAACGTAACAAAACTTACGTCCAGTTGTAGCCTGCGTTGCTAGAAACACGATACTGCAATCGGATTCGAAAACAGATGGACTGATTTCTCGTAACACTCAATTCTCACTCGGAAGAAGCTGAAGCTTTCCCTCGGCTCTTTATTTCTGATTCTGGTGGAGAATTGCTTGTGTATACACATATATATATATCCACCTCGCATGCAAGGCAAGTGGCACCATGCATGTGTTGCACGTTGCGCGCATATGCGCGCACAAAGTCGCGCATATGCGCCAGTTCCTTCGAACTAGCAATTTCCTTCTCGCGCATATGCGCCAATCTTTCCGCGCATATGCACCAACCATTCTGTCCCTTCCGCGCATATGCGCCATCATCTTCGCGCATATGCGCCAATACTTCTGGCCTTGCCGCGCATGTGCGCCATCTTCTTCGCGCATATGCGCCGCTGCTTCTGCCATCTCCGCGCATGTGCGCGGGACCTTTCTTGCACACATAATTTTAATTCTTTTCGCGACTCTCCCGGTCCGATCCGTTCCATCTATCATTATCTCAATTACTTCAAAAATCATTCCAGATTAATTATCAATTACGGTAATCATACTCAATTCATTTCAAATTACGGTAATTAAATTCTCGGGCATTACACGGGTGGTCGTAAAGGAACGGCTGCTCTTCTAGGAGGCATGGATCTGATATACAAACAGTTTAGTATACAATCTATACCAACTGTCTCAGCCCTCCTCTGATCATTTACCTCCGATCCAGAATCGGTTCTGATTCAGTCTTAACCAATACATGCTGCAATCAAATCAGATAACACAACACGTAATAGAGAAGCAATAAATCATGATATGCTAGCATGATATAGATAAGGAAGATGACTCGATCTACCCCGCTCATTCTATTCTATCTCAATCAACAGAACCTATGGCTCTGATACCACCTGTTGTGGGGACCCGGGCTCTAACTCTTTCTTTGGGATTCAATGGATCGTTAATATAAAAAGTGGGTCAATTTTTTTTTTTTTTTGCTTTTCACAATTATTCTGATGTTGTATAAACAAGCATACAGTCTTTATTTATTTTACAATCATAATGTACAAACATAAGGTACAACATGTCTTGTTCTATCCATACTCAACAACTAGAAATTAAATCTAGTACATGCCATAGGTACAACTACTAGTCCTCCTGCTAAGCCCGAAATCACCACGCTATGTCCATCTCTCATCCTCTGCGTGACCCAGATCCTGCCCAACCTGTTGTTATGCACACATACAGACATAACAACAGCCGGAAACTCCGGTGAGAACAAATCCCAGTATAAACATGTATACATGCATATAATCAATCTAAACATGAAACATGCTTTAATGAATGTCATCCATATAAACATGCAATGCAATGCGAATCAAACCATGTCTGGACTCGACTCGACTAGAACTCTAGGGATCCCGGTGTGAATAAGACGTCAATGGGTGTCACCTACCCTCCCACATGGGGTGACTGTACGTCTTATTCCTAGACTTCGGTCTGAGCTGTATCAACGACTGCGATAGGAGTCAAGGCTGCTCCTAAGCTGAGATACACCAAACATCTAGATAGTTGACAATGGCTGTGAACGACTCTCCTATCTTAAATGCAATGAATATCAATCTGTAAACAAAGCATGCTCATATTCATATCTGAATATCACAATGATCTTACATGCTTGAATACAATTCTATAAACAAAGCATATTCATGTAACAAGATTTGAATATAACTCTATAATCAATTCATAAACATGTTACCATATATACAATAATTCTAGTATGTGATTTTGGTTGGGAACTCAAATAATATCTTATTTGAGTTGTGGCTTCCCAAACAAACATGGCTTATACCTTTCTTGTTGTGAAATAAATCGAAGTCTCGAAGTCAGGATACCAACTCTGTCACTCCAAATCTGAAATGGCAATAGTTGATAGATACCATATCAACAAACAACTCACAACATGTCTTATACAATTCTTAATCAATCTCGGTATAAATCGATGGCATAACGACATAATTCTTCGATACCGTTTACTCCAAATTCAACATATATCAACATTGTGCAATTCTCAACTCAAAATCATCATAATATCTATGTCAAGATCTCAAAATATGCATAATCTCATGTCAATATATGCTAAAACTCATAACAATTGAGTTCGATATCATTTATTCGTTCCGGTTTCAAATCTACAATCCTTATAATCATAAGAACATATTTCTTAACTCCAATCATAATTCTCCCAACACATATGAATCAAAACATGTTGTAATTGAAGGAAACTTACACCCTTTGATAGCCTTTGATGCAAGGAGTTCAAAACCGAAATCGGAACTATATTCGGGTGGCTAAATCTTAAAATATCTTACCTCAAAACCTTGAAGAAATTGAGGAATCTTGAGAGAAATCTCGGTTCTTCAGCTGTTGAAATGAAGAAGGACGAATCAGCACCATTCTATATATATACCATGCCATGTGTCACGTTAAGAAGAAGGGGTGGACTTCTCGCATGCAGCACCGCGGGTGCGGTCACGTTAGCACCGCGGGTGCGCTATGCTCTCGGCAATCTTATCATTTTCCAAAAATAGCGACCGTGGGTGCGGCCCCTGCAAGACCGCGGGTGCGGTCTTGTCACCGCGGGTGCGGTCTTGCAATGTCAAAATTAGGCACCCTACTGGACATCCACCACGGGTGCGGTGTCTCCTAGCACCTCGGGTGCGGTGTGGCTTCGATTTTTCTTGCTAAAATCCCTAATTTATGACCGCGGGAGCACTCTTGTTCTAAGCGCGGGTGCGGCCTCTCACACATGAAATATTTTGTACTTTCATCTTATGACATGCATTCTCATATCCTCCGAGTCGTACGTCAATGAAAACTAATAATCTCGAGCCTTACATGTTTAGAATATACAGTATTCCAAATATGAGTTTCATGATACTCATCATATGAGCATCTCATATTCTTTCTACTATTTGTATATTCAAGGACTTTATCTATGCAACTAGCATTGGTATACAGATAAAGAAGTGCCAAAATAATAATTTCAAATATTATTAAAATAAAGATCGTTTATACATAGAGTTTCATTGTGAACACTCGGCCAACACTCGGCTCGACGGGCACCTACTCTAACAATCTCCCACTTGCACTAGAGCCAACTACCCATATGCTTGAAACCCATCGATTCGCGATGCTTCTCGAACAATGGTCTAGCTAAAGGCTTATTTAGCGGATCAGCAACATTATCTGCGGAGTCGACTTTGTCAATCATGACATCTCCTCTTTCCACGATCTCTCTGAGGATGTGGTACTTTCTCAATACGTGTTTGGACTTCTGATGAGACCTCGGCTCCTTTGCTTGTGCAATGGCTCCCGTGTTGTCACAAAACACCGGGACAGGAACAACTCCATTAGGAATGACGCCCAACTCTTGTACGAAATTCCTTAACCAAACAGCCTCCTTTGCTGCAGCTGATGCAACAATGTATTCTGCCTCAGTGGTGGAATCCGCTGTACTGTCTTGCTTGGAACTCTTCCAAGAGACAGCAGCACCATTGAGCATGAATATGAATCCAGAGGTTGACTTTGAGTCATCAATATCGCTTTGGAAGCTAAAGTCGGTATAGCCTTCCAATTTTAGTTCTCCACCCCCATAGAACAAGAACAATTTTTTGGTCCTCCTCAAGTACTTGAGGATGTCTTTCACAGCTTTCCAATGTGGAAGACCATGGTTCGATTGATATCTACTCAATACACTTAGTGCAAAAGCCACGTCAGGACGTGTAGATATCATTCCATACATGATGCTACCAATTGCAGATGCATATGGAATGCGTGTCATCACCGCTATCTCTGCATCAGTCTTGGGAGACATAGACTTGGATAGGGACACGCCATGACACATTGGTATATGTCCTCTCTTGGACTCATCCATCGAGAACCGCTTCAGGATGGTATCAATGTATGTGGACTGGGTGAGACCAAGCAATCTCTTTGATCTATCTCAATAGATCTGTATACCCAATACAAAAGATGCTTCACCCAAGTCTTGCAACGAGAACTTGCTTGCTAACCATATCTTAGTTGATTGCAACATTCCTACATCATTCCCAATGAGTAGAATGTCATCAACATACAACACCAGGAA
The DNA here is from genome assembly GCF_022965805.1 of Primulina eburnea. Lineage (NCBI taxonomy): Eukaryota > Viridiplantae > Streptophyta > Magnoliopsida > Lamiales > Gesneriaceae > Primulina > Primulina eburnea. The sequence continues at coordinate 14,109,007 of NC_133106.1, read as the reverse complement.
TGTCACAGCACTCCCACTGACCTTCTTGTACACACAGGGTTCCTCAGGATTCTTAGTAAAATCAAACTCTTTGATTGTATTATTGAATCTAAGGTTCCAACTCCTAGATGCCTGCTTTAGACCATAAATAGATCTCTGAAGTTTGCATACCATATGCTCACTTCCGACAGATGTAAACCCTTCGGGTTGACACATGTAAATCTCTTCCTTAATATCCCCATTAAGAAAGGCTGTCTTAACATCCATCTGCCATATCTCATAGTCATACCATGCAGCTATGGCTAGCAAAATCCTTATGGACTTGAACATTGCAACTGGAGAAAATGTTTCCTCAAAGTCAACTCCTTGTCTTTGAGTATATCCTTTTGCCACCAATCGCACCTTGAAGGTCAATACCTTCCCATCCGCCCCAAGTTTCCTCTTGTAAATCCATTTACACCATATGGGAACAGTTCCCTCAGGTGGATCCACAAGATCCCACACTTGGTTCGAATGCATGGAATTCATCTCAGATTCCATAGCTTCGAGCCACTCAGATGAATCGGCATCAGATAATGCTTCCTTGAAGGTCCTTGGATCACATCCAAGGTTAGGCTCATCATGGCCCTCTTCAAGAAGCAGACCATACCTCATAGGTGGTCTCGAGACTCTCTCGGATCTTCTAGGAGCTTGTATCTCCTCTCTTGGCTCTTCGGGTGTGGGTTCTACAACTGTGGGTGTCTCTCGAACCTCTTCGAGTTCTATCATCTCGCCTTTTATATCCAATAGAAATTCCTTTTCCAAAAAGGTTGCATTTCTAGAAACAAACACCTTTGTTTCTTGGGGATGATAGAAGTAATATCCAATAGAATTCTTTGGATATCCCACAAAGTAACATAAAATGGATCGACTATCCAATTTATCTCCCACTACCTGCTTCACATAAGCAGGGCACCCCCATATTCTAAGATAAGAATATTTGGGTGGCTTACCCATCCATATCTCATATGGAGTCTTGTCAACTGCCTTTGAATGGACATTGTTCAACAACAGTGCCGCTGTCTCAAGCGCACATCCCAAAAGGATGGCGGCAACTCTGTGAACCCCATCATAGACCGAACCATGTCCATCAAAGTCCGGTTACGACGCTTCGAAACACCATTCAACTGTGGTGTAGCTGGTGGAGTCCACTGTGAGAGAATCCCATTCTCCCTAAGATACTCTTGGAACTCGGCACTCAAGTACTCACCACCTCGATCCGATCGAAGTGTCTAGATGCTTCGTCCCAATTGCTTTTCTATTTCACTTCTGAATTTTTTGAACCTTTCAAAGGCTTCAGACTTGTATTTCATCAAATACACATACCCATACCTCGAAAAGTCATCGGTAAAGGTGATGAAGTAGGCATGTCCATGCTTAGTGGTGACGCTAAGAGGACCGCACACATTGGTATGGATCAAATCCAATAACCCCTTGGCTCGCTCCACATGGCCCTTAAAGGGAATTTTGGTCATCTTTCCTTTTAGACAGGATTCACAAGTTGTGAGGGCATTAATATCAGACATATTAAACATGCCCACTCCCACTAGCTTGTTCATCCTTCTTAGGGAAATATGTCCTAATCGAGCATGCCATAATTGAGCCGAATTTAGAGTATCTTGTTTGCGCTTGTTTGTTGTTGTTATAGCTTGGACTTTGTTAAGTGGAATATCTTTTAATTTTATGGTGTAGAGATCGTTTTCAAGTTCTCCGGTACCAATTAAACATTCGTTCTTGTAAATGTTGCAAACACCTTTGCTAAATAAACAAGAAAATACATCTTTGTCCAACATAGAAATGGAAATAATGTTTTTCACCAAATCTGGTACAAACAAAACATCTCTCAAAACAAACTTAAAATCATTGTTCAAATGCAAGTAAACATCTCCTACAGCCTTGGCAGCAACTCCTGCTCCATTGCCCATCCTCAAGAATGTCTCACCTTCCCTGAGCCTCCTACTTCTTCCCATCACCTGCAAATCATTACAGAGATGTGAGCCACAGCCGGTATCCAATACCCAAGAAGTAGAGTTAATTGAAATGTTTACTTCAATATAGAACATACCCTTTCCAGAACCCTTCTGGGCAAGATATTCCTTGCAATTACGCCTCCAATGTCCAGGCTTCTTGCAGTTGTGGGGACCCGGGCTCTAATTCTTTTTCTTGGGATTAAATGGATTGTTATTAAAAACGTGGGTCAAATTTTTTTGCTTTTACATTTAATCAAATGTAACTAAACAAACATAATTCTTACAATATAAACATAAAATACAAGTCTTGTTCTTACAAACTAGTGTTCAATACCATCTAGAAACAAACGGTAGTACAAGTCTAACAAAAGAACCACTAGTCCTCTACTGCGCCCGAGATCACCACGCTATCACGATCATCTCTGTCTCGACCCAGATCCTGCCCCACCTGTTGTTATGCACACATACAGACATAACAACAGCCGGAAAACCGGTGAGAACAAATCCCAGTATAAACATGTATACATGCAATAAAACAATCTAAAACATGAAACATGCTAATATGAATGTCATTCATATATAATCATGCAATGCGAGTCTAATCATGTCTAGATGCGACTTGACTAAAACTCTAGGGATCCCGTTGTGAATAAGACGTCACTGTCTGTCACCTACCCTACCAATCGTGGTGCTGTACGTCTTATTCCTAGATTTCGGCCTGATCTGTATCCGCGTCTACAATAGGGGCGGTGATCTTCCCCTAAGCTGTGATATCGCCGAACATCTAGTAGTCTGCCTGATCTCCAGACTGCCCTATCTTAATGCATGAATACAACATCTGTAAACAAGCATAATACAATGCTACATGATCTGTAAACAAAGTATAGCAAGATCTGCATACAAGTTCTATACAAATCTATAACAATCATAATCATATCAAGGTATAAACAATAAAACAAGTATGTGATTTTGGTTGGGAAACTCAAATGTGATCTCATTTGAGTCGTGATTCCCCAAACAAAACATGTACTATACCTTTCGTCGCACTGATGCTGTCACGGTTGACAATACGAATCTGAAATGGAAATGTTGATATACAATCTATCAATTTCTAGTCTAAATCAACACATAACCAAGTCACTACTTGATCTTGATACAATTTGACGGCATAACAACGTAATTCTCTATACCGGTCAACCCAATTCTTAACCTGATATCAACACTATCTCATTCTCAATTATAATCCAATACAATATTCATCCAAAACACAATAATTTTGCCCCAATAATTCATAAATCATACTGAAATTCATAGGAAATGTATATGATATCATTTCTTGGATCCATTTACAATTATATCATGCTCAATACGTCAAGAACACAATATAACTATCATATTCTAATTTCCCCAACATCTGAATTTCGAAACCTATTGAAATTACATAAAACTTACATCACTTTGTAGCTAGTAACGAGAGGAGCTCAAAACCGAAGTCAGATTTGAATTTGGGTTGCTAAATCTTGCAAAATCGCAATTGAAAGTAAGAAGAAATGAAGCTTCTCCCTCAACCTTTCGAATGCTTCTGCTGAAATGGAGGAAAAATCGAGGCCAACATTATATATATATTGCATGGTTTGAACACATGGCTCATTATTTATAAGCCACGCATGACCGCGGGTGCGGTGCCCTTAGGAGCGCGGGTGCGCTGTGCCCACGGCAGAACTTTTATTTATTTATTTTTCCAAGTGATGACCGCGGGTGCGGTCATGTACATACCGCGGGTGCGGTCTCAGCACCGCGGGGGCGGTCTAGGTCTACCGCGGGTGCGGTGTCTGTTCGCACAATTTCACCACTTTTCTGCCCATGCACCGCGGGTGCGGTATCTACAAGCACCGCGGGTGCGCTGTGACTTCGAATTACAATGGCATAATTCTACATTTCAAGCCAAACTTCTTCATCTCTTATTTCTTATCTCTATGCACATTGCTCATAGCATATCTATCACGTCAGAATGATCACTCAGTGTTCTGGGCATTACATTTCTCCCCCTCTAAGACATTAGTTCGTCCTCGAACTGAATAATTCAATCAGAGTATTTAAGACAGTATTACAATCTAAAACTGAATAAATACTTACATCATGTAAATAGCTCGGGGTGTTTCTGTCGCATATTTGCTTCCGTCTCCCACGTTGCTTCTTCACTGCCATGACGACTCCACTGAACTTTCACAAGTGGAATAGTCTTCATTCTGAGTTTCTTTTCTTTCCGATCAAGGATCTGTATCGGTTGTTCCACGTAGCTCAAAGTCTGCTCAAGTTCAGCTTCGTCAGGTTGAATAACATGAGAAACGTCTGGCATATATCTTCGCAACATTGATACATGGAACACGTCATGTATCCCGGATAGAGAAGGAGGAAGTGCAAGTCGATAAGCTCGATCGCCAATCTTCTCAAGAATCTCGTAAGGACCAATGTATCGAGGAGATAGTTTCCCGCGTTTGCCAAATCGAACAACGCCTCTGAATGGAGAAATCTTTAAGAATACTCTATCTCCTGCCTCAAATACTAACGGTCTACGTCTGATATTGGCATACTTTGCTTGTCGATCTTGTGCCGTCTTCATCCTCTTCTGAATGAGTTTCACCTTCTCCGTCATGTCACGAATCAAATCTGGCCCAAGTTCTGGCACTTCTGAAATATCATCCCAATATAGCGGAGATCTGCACTTCTTGCCATACAAAGCTTCAAACGGTGCCATTTCAATGCTCGTTTGGTAGCTATTGTTGTAAGAGAATTCACAAAGAGGTAGAGAATCTTGCCAACTAATGCCAATATCTAGCACAACGGCTCTCAACATATCCTCTAATGTCTGGATAGTCCGTTCTGACTGTCCGTCTGTTTGAGGATGGTAAGCAGTACTCAGGTGTAATGTCGTACCTAAGGCCTGCTGTAAACTGTGCCAAAAGTGTGAAGTGAATCGTGGATCACGATCTGATACGATAGACTTCGGCACTCCATGCAATCTGACTACCTCTCGAATATAAATCTCCGCCATCTGATCCTGTCTATACGTCATTCTGTATGGGATGAAACATGCAGATTTGGTCAGTCGATCAATGATGACCCAAATCGCGTCGCAGCCTCGGGATGATCGAGGTAACTTTGTCACAAAATCCATGGAAATATGGTCCCATTTCCATTCTGGAATAGATAAACTCTGAAGTAAACCTCCTGGCTTCTTTCTTTCCGCTTTTACCTGTTGGCAGTTCAAACACTTAGACACATATTCTGCGATGTCTGACTTCATCTGTTTCCACCAGAATTGTGTCTTCAAATCATTGTACATCTTCCTTCCACCAGGATGAATGCTGAACCGACTACAATGTGCCTCTGTCAGAATCTGCTGTCTCAAATCTGTAACATCTGGCACAACTAGGCGGTTATTTACGTACAACACATGATCTCGTACCTGATATTCTGATGCATGCCCTGATCTGACCATTTGGATCGATTTCTGCACATTCTGATCGGTTCTTTGTGCTTCTTTGATCCTCATAATCAAATTGGGCTCAACTTGAATAGCAGCAAGTCGTAGTGGCTTCTTATCTGTATCAAATGCTAATCCGGAGAAACAGCAATTTTCAACTAACTTGTTAACACCTATCGTCGATAAGGACAAAGAACATACCTTACGACTCAAGGCATCTGCTGCTGCATTTGACTTCCCTGGATAATATTTGATTTCACAGTCAAAATCTTTCAGAAGATCTAGCCATCTACGCTGCCTCATGTTCAGTTCTGATTGAGAAAATAGGTACTTCAGGCTCTTGTGATCGGAAAATATCTCAAATTTTTCGCCATAGAGATAATGACGCCAAATCTTTAATGCAAATACGATAGCCGCCAATTCCAGATCATGAATGGGGTATCGAACTTCATGTGGCTTCAATTGTCTCGAGGCATATGCGATCACATGGCCTCGCTGCATAAGAACACATCCCAAACCTCTATGAGAAGCATCACAATATACAACGAAATCACCCGTACCTAAAGGTATAGTCAGTACTGGAGCACTGGTCAGCCTTTTCTTCAACTCGAGAAAGCTAGACTCGCACTCCTCTGACCAAACAAATGGTGCATTCTTTTGTGTCAATTGAGTTATTGGCTTTGCAATACTGGAGAAATCTTTGATAAATCTTCTGTAGTATCCGGCTAAGCCCATGAAACTGCGTATTTCTGGTACAGAAGTCGGTCTCGACCAATTGATCACAGCTTCCACTTTACTCGGATCTACAGAAATACCATCTCCAGAAATGATATGCCCCAAGAATACAACTCGATTCAACCAAACTCACACTTTGACAATTTAGCATACACTCGCTCGTTTCTCAACGTCTGCAAAACAATTCTGAGATGCTCTGCATGCTCATTTCTGTTCTTCGAATACACCAAAATATCATCGATGAAGACGATCACAAACTCATCTAAATATTTCTGAAACACTTGGTTCATCAAGCCCATAAATACCGCAGGAGCATTGGTTAAACCAAAAGGCATGACAATAAATTCGTAATGTCCATACCTGGTTCGAAATGCTGTCTTTGGTATGTCTATATCTCGAACTCTGAGCTGATGATACCCAGAACGCAAATCAATCTTCGAATAGACAGAGGATCCCTGCAACTGATCAAATAGATCATCAATCCTAGGTAAAGGATATTTGTTCTTGATCGTTGCCTTATTCAGCTGCCGGTAGTCTATACATAATCGCATCGAACCGTCTTTCTTCCGCACAAACAGCACCGGAGCGCCCCAAGGAGATACACTAGGTCTGATATATCCCTTGGCCAGAAGATCTTCTAATTGTGCTTTCAATTCTTTGAGTTCGATGGGTGCCATCCTATATGGAGCTCTCGAAATAGGAACGGTACCTGGTGTAAGATCAATACTGAAGTCTACCTCACGAACCGGAGGTAATCCTGTGATCTCATCTAGAAAAATATCTGGAAATTCCCGCACTACTGGTATATCTGCCAACGCCGGGCTCGACTTCTGCATATCTACAGCGTAAATAAAGAAACCATCCGCTCCTTTTTGCAACAATCTGTTCATAGTAAGAGCCGAAATCAAGGGAATCCGAGATCTGGAACCCTTCCCGTAGAATTTCCACTCGTCTGTCATCTCGGGTCTGAATCTGACAATCTTGTGGAAACAATCCACGGTAGCTCTATACTTTGTTAGCATGTCAATACCGACTATACAATCAAAATCAGCTAGACCCAACACTATACAATCTAGGTCAATCTCATGCCCCTCAAACTGTAGAATGCAATGTCTAACCGTAGTTACAGATATCAGTCCACTTCCCACCGGAGAATTAATAGATACAACATCTAACAAAGATTCAACAGGCAATGAATGCACTAATGCAAATCGTTCTGATATGAATGTATGCGATGCACCTGTATCTATCAAGATATAAGCAGGATAACCATAAAGAGAGCAGTTACCTGCTATCACCTCATCTGGTGCATCTTGTGCTTGCTCTTCGGTCAATGCAAACACTTGAGCCTGTTGCCGCGGAGGTTGACTCACCGTCTGACTACCTCGGCCTCTGGGTGGAGTCGGTGCTGGTGGAGGCTGAAAAGAGTGAACCGATGATGCCTGCCGCTCAAACTGAGGTACTGAACCGGATGCTCTTCCACTCTGGCCTTGCTGTACACCTCTCTGTGGACAGACTTTGGCAAAATGCCCCGGTTGCCTACAAATGTTGCATCGGCCTGTAACTCCCTGGCACTGTTCAGTCGCATGCTTTCCTCCACAGGAACTGCAATAAACACCTGCATACCTGGTACTCTGATCAAACCCAGTCTGTCTTGATCCGCTGGAGCTCGACGAGCTGCTCCCAGGTCGCTTAAACTGTTTCCCCTTCGCCTTCAGCTGTTCTTTGCGTCCACTACTACTACCACCGCTTTCGACTCGAGGAGGAGGAACTTTGGATGGAGGTAGTGGCGGTCTCGAACTCGGTGCAACATAAGGAGCACTCCGCTGCCTCAACAATCCTGCTTCTGCACCTTTGGCTCGATTCAATGCATCCGAGAAATTATCGGGTCTCCCAGTATTGACCAACGTAAAGATATCTGGATTCAGGCCATTTATAAACTGATCGGCCATGGCCTCATCATTTTCTGAAACATGGGGTGCAAAACGAAGCAGAGAGGAAAATTTAGCAACATACTCCTCAATGTTCAATGGCCCTTGCCTCAGGTTTGCAAATTCAGCGCCTTTATCTTTACGATAGGATACAGGAAAGAATCGCTGATAAAATTCTGTCTTGAATACTTTCCATGTAATCTCAGTGCCACGCTGTTCTAGTGCTCTTTTAATGTTCAACCACCAATTCTTGGCTATATCTTGCAATTGATGGCCAATTAACTTGATCCTCTTCTCATCACTGTACTCCAAAGAGTCGAATAGCATTTCGATATCCTCAAGCCAGCTTTCGCACTCGATGGCATTCTCGGTACCTTTTAATGTGGGAGGTCGAAAAGATTGGAATCGTTTCAGCAACGTCTCCATAGGGGTCGCTGTAACATCCTTAGGATCTCCGGATGTGCTCCCCTGTTCTGGCGCTGCTGGTCGTAGAGGTACGGCTGCTCTTCTAGGTGGCATATCTAATAATCCAAAGGATTAGTATACAATATATACAACTGTCTCAGCCATCCTCTAGTCAGTTACCTCTGATCTAGAATCAGTTCTGATTCAGTTTATCACATGCTGAAAGAAATCAAACACAAACAACATGTAATAGGAAAGCAATAATCATGCTAGCACATCATAAGCAAGGAAGAAGACTCGATCTACCCCGCTCATTCTATCCTATCTCAGTCTAAAGGAACTCTCGGCTCTGATACCACCTGTTGTGGGGACCCGGGCTCTAATTCTTTTTCTTGGGATTAAATGGATTGTTATTAAAAACGTGGGTCAAATTTTTTTGCTTTTACATTTAATCAAATGTAACTAAACAAACATAATTCTTACAATATAAACATAAAATACAAGTCTTGTTCTTACAAACTAGTGTTCAATACTATCTAGAAACAAACGGTAGTACAAGTCTAACAAAAGAACCACTAGTCCTCTGCTGCGCCCGAGATCACCACGCTATCACGATCATCTCTGTCTCGACCCAGATCCTGCCCCACCTGTTGTTATGCACACATACAGACATAACAACAGCCGGAAAACCGGTGAGAACAAATCCCAGTATAAACATGTATACATGCAATAAAACAATCTAAAACATGAAACATGCTAATATGAATGTCATTCATATATAATCATGCAATGCGAGTCTAATCATGTCTAGATGCGACTTGACTAAAACTCTAGGGATCCCGTTGTAAATAAGACGTCACTGTCTGTCACCTACCCTACCAATCGTGGTGCTGTACGTCTTATTCCTAGATTTCGGCCTGATCTGTATCCGCGTCTACAATAGGGGCGGTGATCTTCCCCTAAGCTGTGATATCGCCGAACATCTAGTAGTCTGCCTGATCTCCAGACTGCCCTATCTTAATGCATGAATACAACATCTGTAAACAAGCATAATACAATGCTACATGATCTGTAAACAAAGTATAGCAAGATCTGCATACAAGTTCTATACAAATCTATAACAATCATAATCATATCAAGGTATAAACAATAAAACAAGTATGTGATTTTGGTTGGGAAACTCAAATGTGATCTCATTTGAGTCGTGATTCCCCAAACAAAACATGTACTATACCTTTCGTCGCACTGATGCTGTCACGGTTGACAATACGAATCTGAAATGGAAATGTTGATATACAATCTATCAATTTCTAGTCTAAATCAACACATAACCAAGTCACTACTTGATCTTGATACAATTTGACGGCATAACAACGTAATTCTCTATACCGGTCAACCCAATTCTTAACCTGATATCAACACTATCTCATTCTCAATTATAATCCAATACAATATTCATCCAAAACACAATAATTTTGCCCCAATAATTCATAAATCATACTGAAATTCATAGGAAATGCATATGATATCATTTCTTGGATCCATTTACAATTATATCATGCTCAATACGTCAAGAACACAATATAACTATCATATTCTAATTTCCCCAACATCTGAATTTCGAAACCTATTGAAATTACATAAAACTTACATCACTTTGTAGCTAGTAACGAGAGGAGCTCAAAACCGAAGTCAGATTTGAATTTGGGTTGCTAAATCTTGCAAAATCGCAATTGAAAGTAAGAAGAAATGAAGCTTCTCCCTCAACCTTTCGAATGCTTCTGCTGAAATGGAGGAAAAATCGAGGCCAACATTATATATATATTGCATGGTTTGAACACATGGCTCATTATTTATAAGCCACGCATGACCGCGGGTGCGGTGCCCTTAGGAGCGCGGGTGCGCTGTGCCCACGGCAGAACTTTTATTTATTTTTTTTTCCAAGTGATGACCGCGGGTGCGGTCATGTACATACCGCGGGTGCGGTCTCAGCACCGCGGGGGCGGTCTAGGTCTACCGCGGGTGCGGTGTCTGTTCGCACAATTTCACCACTTTTCTGCCCATGCACCGCGGGTGCGGTATCTACAAGCACCGCGGGTGCGCTGTGACTTCGAATTACAATGGCATAATTCTACATTTCAAGCCAAACTTCTTCATCTCTTATTTCTTATCTCTATGCACATTGCTCATAGCATATCTATCACGTCAGAATGATCACTCAGTGTTCTGGGCATTACAGCAGTGATGACAAATATCAACAGTCTTGTTAGCTTTAACTGGTGTAGCTACTACAACGGGACTCGGAGCTTGCCTCTTCAAGGGCACGTTCTTCTTGGGACGTTGGAAAGAACGCTTCTTCCTCTTCCCACGTGGATCGGTCTTCATTCCAGATGAAGAACCCACATAAAGAACCGACTTCTCTTTCTTGATGGTGGACTCAAAAGTCACAAGCGTGTTCACCAACTCCTCAAGGGTCGGCTCCATCATGTTTATATTGAAATTCACCACAAAAGGATCAAATGAGCTAGGCAGCGATAACAGCAACACGTCAGTGGTCAACTCCGAAGGCAACATCAAATCTATGCCAACAAGCTTGTCCACGAGCCCAATCAACTTTAGGCCATGCTCATGGACCGAGGCCCCATCTCGCATGTGCAAAGTGATTAGCTCCTTAACGGTAGCATGCCTAAGAGGCCGAGTCTGCTCACCAAAGAGTTCCTTGAGGTGCAAATGAATGTCAGCAGCACTCTTTGCACCCTCAAAACGCCTCTGCAGCTCAACATTCATAGAAGCCTGCATATAACACTTGGCCTTCAAGTCATGGTCACACCAATCCTTGTAGGTCTGCAATTCCTCAGGAGTGCAGTAAGTCGGAGCCTTATCAGGGGGCGACTCAGTCAGTGTATATGCAATCTTTTCCGAGTTCAAGACGATTTTCAAGTTTCTTAGCCAAGTGAGGTAGTTAGGTCCGGTCATCACATGTTTTTCGAGTATGGCAGAAAGCGGATTGCGAATTGAAGACATTGTCAAATAGTACTGAAAAGTAAACAGATAAATGTTAATGACTATTTTAAAATATTTAGTAAGATATAAAGTATGGAATTTAACTTTATAAATATTTACTCCCACTGTTTTGACATCTTTCACTACCCTTTAGTGAAAACGGGAAACTTCTTTCCTCAGTAGGTAGGTAAGGTTCAATTAGCGAATCATGATCCCGAATAATATCAGCCAATCAAAATTCCTAAAAGGTAGTTTCCAATTGCATCACAATGCAACCCTCTACGTAAACTTTTGTCTCACGTTTGATTAGGACCCAATAATATGACGTCTTTCATCTTCACGTGTCATGCCTTATCCATCGATGTTGAACCTTAATGGATGGTCGCCATGAGTTCCCCCAATAATATGAGCCGAAATCATGGGAGTTCCACATAGTTCACAACACCATGTCAATGGATGCACAGCTTTCCGGCACCCAAAGCTCCCCCAATAATATGAGCCGAGCCCCAAGTACGGGTAGCGTTCATCATGCACCCATTGTCGATGGAAGACAAGGAAATTATGAACAAATTTATAATTCCCCTTTTCGGGCTTGATATTAATTTTAAATCTTATTCAAAATGAGGGTTTTTAATTTTGAAAGGTCTCTTATTTAATTTTATTTTAAAAGCTCGCCATGTTTGATCGTATGTTTGCCAGATTCATGAAACTTTGTTATTATCATAATAATAACGCACATACTCATTATTTATAACATATCATGCATATATTATAAACAGTAAACAAACAAGGATGATCAATCGCCCCAATACTAATGGACCGTGTGAGCTAAACACTGGCCTTGGTCCAATCCTAGGGAAATGCATGGGATGCAAATGCAACTATTACATTAGCTTCCAATATTTACATGTCTTCGATCTTCATAATCATCATGGCCACCATCTTCCAATCTTGATCATCCACTATACTAATATTTACAAATAAATATCCATGGCAAATAGGGATACATCTCATGGGGGTGGGAACGGGCCATAAACCAAGCCCACTTTATAAATTGATAATTATTACAATCATTCAACACAAAATATCCTAGCATCCACCTAGCAAATTGGGCTTGGGCTTTTGATCATCCTTCATGCATAATATCACATATCATACACCATCTAAGTATACAAACACCTTTGTCTACTTTCAAATTAATTTATTTATAACCGAATTTCTTGTAAATCACCATTTACTAAAAATATTTGAAGTCCAACTTAAATATTTATTTCATGATAAAATATTTGCAACTTTTGTAATTTTAAACTTAAGGGCCCAAAAAAATTATTTTTCACCAAAAACATTTTGGCCCATTTAAAATTCACAAATATGTTAGCCATCCAATGGTCCAACAACTCAAGGCCCATGACACTTTGATAATCCAAAACACTTTTGGAAACCCTAGTCGTCATCCCCGTCGCCGGAGCTCCATCGCTGGATTCCGGCAACAAATATTTTTTTTATTTTTCGAACGGGGGGCCGTTCGGGCAGCCCGAGGCTGCCCTTGCTGCCCGAAACGGGCAGCCCCTCGGGTAGCCCGAGCTGCCCGACACGGGCAGCAACATGCTGCCCGAAATTTCCCCAAAATGGCCTCGGTTTTTGGTTGCAAAAATACACTCATGCGGTTAGAAATCGATCTCAATACAATATTATGTATATGCTACAAAAAAAATAGTACCCATAGCTCTGATACCACTTGAAAGGGATCGATTTTAAGTGACCGAAAACGCAACGGAAGCAACAAAATTTTCGAAAACACATGGAAAATTTCGGCCTCCTCTAGTACTAGGTGTAGCATATACAAAAACACAAAAATTTCATACATAGTGTGTTGATAAATCGTTACCTATCAACCTCTTGAGGTTGATGATGGCTCCAACCAAGATGTAAACAACTTGGCTCTTGAAAGGTTGACCTTCTACAAGCTTCCCTTTGAGCACGCCTTGCTCAAATATTAAGCCCACCACCAACAAGCTAGATCCACTCTAATTTTGCACTAGAAAAATTAGAGCATTTTTCTTTGAGAAGTGTTTTCTTTCCTCAACTCTTGAAGAAGAAAAATGAGAGAAAACTTGGAGAATATCCCTTGATGATTTCGGCCACTTCATGCTTGAATGGGGGGAAGACAGACTAGCCTTGGTAGTGTAAAAAGTTGTTGTTGGCATGTGTGACACATGTCTTGAATATTGAGAAAGTTGTCTCCCAACTCTTCACCTCCCATGCATGCAAGTCTTATTTGATTTTTAACAATTAAAAATCCATGGACTTATTTTTAATTATCTCAAACATATTTGAGACTAATTAAACATTACTTGAATTTACTCAAGTCACTAGTTGAATAATTATTTTAATATTGGGCTCTACAAGACCCAATATGATTTAATTAATTCAACACTTGAATTAATTTTATTATTTGAACTCTACTAGGTCCACTATTGTTTAATTAATTCAACACTTGAATTAATTTAATTTAGTCCATAATAATGTTTATGAAAATCATAATTTTCAAATGCATTATTTATTTGGCCAACTTTTAATCTTGGAACACTTCCATAAATTAAAAGTCACATTTTTCTCATAGAAGTCATAATTCTATTTTATTTATATTTATAAACTCATTTACAAGCCGTTCAACACATTGAACAATTTTACTTCTCAACGGGATCTAGAAAGCCAGTACTTGTGTGGCCCTCAATGGTTCATTGATACAACTAGCAGTGGGTTCACATCTCCATGTGATTCAGACTAAACATGTCCTTATATGAGCATACCCCAATTGCTCCATTCTTACTTATCAACTTCTTGATAACAAGAACGTCAGAACTCAAGTCTCATAGTACCCAACCAATCATGTTAAACGCCTAGCAGCATCGCTTACATGATTCCCTAGGTATCAAATGATAGTGCCTGCAAGAACCATTCAATTATGGTTAGCGTACAGTACGGTCCCTTCAACTCATATATCCCGACCGATTCGACAACCATTGGTTTATCGAGAGTTGTCAATGAATCGATACTATGTGTCATGTCGTAGTTGCATCGATGATGTAATCTATGAAACCCCTTTCATAATTACCACCATACTTTGATCAGAGATTTCAATCTACATACACATGAGAACACATAGGATATCCATACCCGAAGGTAAGCGGTGAATCCCCGACTACAATGCATCAACTCCTATATGTTTCGACAGAACACCCAACCTTGCCACCTGATGATCCCATGAGAGTCGGTAAACAAGCAAAAGTGTAATTCTAGCACATAGAGTCTCAATGTTGTCCCGGGTCATAAGGACTAATGGTGTACAACCATAAACTAGGACTTTTCCACTCGATAAGTGAGAACCACTTGGAAAGTCCTTTATGGAAGGTTGTTCAGTGCATTTTACAAGGAGCACCTATCTGCATGTTCGGACATCACAATGTCCCCTACCAATGAAACATGGTACTCACATCGCAGATACTAGTCTCTAACTCGAACGGCCTATATCCTTCTTAGCGGCGGCTGAATCGACTAGGAACTGTTTAGAATATACAGTATTCCAAATATGAGTTTCATGATACTCATCATATGAGCATCTCATATTCTTTCTACTATTTGTATATTCAAGGACTTTATCTATGCAACTAGCATGGGTATACAGATAAAGAAGTGCCAAAATAATAATTTCAAATATTATTAAAATAAAGATC
Source organism: Primulina eburnea (assembly GCF_022965805.1). Lineage (NCBI taxonomy): Eukaryota > Viridiplantae > Streptophyta > Magnoliopsida > Lamiales > Gesneriaceae > Primulina > Primulina eburnea. Next base: position 14,093,721 of record NC_133106.1, on the reverse strand, counting down.
GTTTATACATAGAGTTTCAATGTGAACACTCAGCCAACACTTGGCTCGACGGGCACCTACTCTAACAGTAGCACGAGTGGAAAGCAGGATTTGCTGAAAGCTCGAAAGAAGCCATTCAAGAAGTTAGGGAGTGGTTCATCTAGCTCCAGCGGTTCTAGTCCGAGTTATACTGGAGTTTATTGCTGGACTTGCGGAGGGAGACATCCTACAGAGCAATGCCAGGGAATGACTGGTAGTTGCAACATCTGCCGACAGTCTGGACACTTTGCTAGAGTTTTTCCACAGAGAGGTTCCCGAAGATTTCAGGGAGCAGGATCATCTGGGTGTGGTGATCGAAGAATAGACCCATGACACACTTGATGATATAGCAACAGGTACTGCTCTTTTATGATTATATTACATATGTTTTGATATATACTAATGCATTTTCTATGATTATCCTTGATTTAGTTGCATTGATATATGCTTTACTTGTTGGGTCTGCATTTACGGTAGTATTGATTCCTTACCTTTTGGGGAAAGAATTTGATATCAGTGATATTCTGTGATATATTGTATACTACAATAAGTTGAGAATGAGATTGAATTAGACTAGATTGTACTTGTATCGTCTCATGATGACTGCATGATGGATATTGATATATCGAACAAGTACAGAGCTATTTTAGATTCTTGCCAGGAGATGGTAAGATTTGGACCTGAAATGACCAAGGAATGAATGATATACGGTAAGGGATTTAGATTTGAAATTCCTTGATATCCGTATTAGGTCTGATTCGATGATTATCGAAAGGAATGGAGTTATTCCTTTATGTTCGTTGATGACTGAAGTGGAGCCTATTAAGGATTGATTTACTAGTAGAAGGAAGTTTGCTAGAGTCTTGCAGATGAGATTTCAGGTTTGTCCTGTATCAGGGAGAGTGATTTCAGTCTTGAATTGCTACCAGGTATTGGTTTCTTTTTAGAATTCTTATAGACTGATACTGATTGAATTGAAAAGAATTGAAATGTCAGTTGAAAGAATTATTACCTAAGAATTAGAGTTACATCTGATTATGTGTTTCTCTGGGAGATATTTCAGTTCTGTTTATGGGTTTGTAAATCCTGAGTTCATAAGTGTTCTGATGAGTTCATGCTCGGTTTATCTTTGATATTTTGATATATTTGCAGCGTATGATTGAATTGAATCGAATAGTTGAGATTGGTATTGAGAGTTCTGGGAATTGAGATTGTTGTATACAGAATTGTTCGGATATGAATCGGGATTGTAACAGATTGTATTCAGAGTCTGTGATATCTGAAGATAGTATACTGATTGATTGTAGCATAGTGAGACCGTGATCAGTGGCTGAGAACGACATTGAATATGGCAGAATTTTCGAAAGTTCAGTCGAGTCAGAACTGATTTTGAAGATTAAAGCAGTTCAGAAGTTTGATCGCAGTTCAGAAGTTTGATCAGACTGTTCAGAACTTGATTTTGATAGTCAGAACCGAATACCAGGTAGGTATTTTTCTTTAATTTATATTATTAGCTGATTTGTTTGTGTCAGATATTCGAATTTGAAATGACAGGTATTGTCAGATGCACACAGTAGTAGATTCAGTATTATTCTGGTAACAGGAAATGTGTGATAATTCGAATAGACAGTTTTGATATAAACAGATGGAATCAGTTATGTCAGAATTTGTATTGAAATGTCTAAATCGCTGACAGATGAAGATAGAAAGATAGAAACTTTTAGATTAATGATCTTGATTATTGATTTCTAAATAGAAATGGGAGTACATTTCTATGGATTGTGCGATGACCCTACTGCAATCTTGCCAAGATAGTGATTGTGATTGAATGATTGTTCAAATCTGTACATGTTATATTACACAGGAAGAGGTACAGACATAACCAGATGATGGGGATTTATGTCAGAAACGGAGGTTAGATTGTATTGAATGCCAAACTTAATTATGTCAGACTGTGATTTTCGTTTGATTGTGTACTTTTGGCAGAATGTATATCATGAATTTTGATCTATGATTTATAGATTGAAGGATAGTCGGAGTGAACTATCTAGATACTGGAGGATATCCAAGAAATGTGTGCTGGATTTTAGCACTGGTGACCTGATGTCTTGTCACTTGATGAATTATGGTACAACAATAACTAGTAGATGAGTATCGAAATAGCTCTAGTCGAGATATTGTACAGTGAGAACTGTAAATTTCCTTCGTATTGAGATGATATTGCAGTGTTACCTGAGATCGGATTTGATAAGATCAGAAACTTGATAAGGAAAATGGAACTGATTCTGAAGCAAATGAAGATAGCTCAGAATACATAGATTGAATAAGCCAACGCCAGACGATGACTGTTGGTATTTGAAGCCAAAGGTTGAATATATCTTTGACTAGATTAATAAATTATGTAGCAGATGTCAATATTGAATTGTTATGGAACTGTTGAACTGGTGATTGGTATATACGGATGTTGTATAGCCAATGTTCTGAAATTGAGTCTATCACGAGTGATTTCGTTAATATGAGATTATTTTAGTTTCTGTATGTCCACTTTTTATATCTGATTGGAGACATGATATGATTATCGGTATTACACGAGTGGATTGTTGTGATTTCGAGGACGAAATCATATCTTAGAGGGTGTAATGCCCGAGAATTAATCACTGTTAATCAAGGATTATTGATGAATGGGGATCGGTTACGGTGACCAGAAGCGCAACGGAAGTTTAAAATTTTTAATTTTCATCAAGAAATTTCGGCCACCTAGTGAAAGCGTGTAGCAAATACAATAAAACACAAAATGACATTCATAGTGTGTTAAGAAATTGTGGGGACCCGGACGCTAATCCATTCCTTAATCGTCTTTAGGAATATTTAATCATTCATAATAAACAGGGTCTAAAAATTTTTCTTCTAAAATGCAAAGCGGAAACGTAATGTAATTAAAATCCAATTACATGTTAAACATGAACATACAAATCTGATGTCATCTACAATAATCCAACTAGGTTCAACTACATATCAGTGCTGAATCCTAAGATGCTTCTGAAGCCCGGATCTCCACGCTATCTAGTCCAGCCTCGTTCTCTTCTTGACCCCGCTCCTATCCCACCTGTTGCCATGCACACATACAGACAAGACAACAGCCGGATAACTCCGGTGAGATATAAATATCCCAGTATAAATCATGTATACATGCAATCATATAAATCATATAAGAGCATATAACAAAAATCATATCCTATATCAACATCATGATATAAATCAATAACAAGAATAAATCATATTCTAAACATGTACCCTAATCCGGAACATAATTCAATATCTAGAATAAATCCTATTCTAGGCATGTACCAATATCAGGAACATAAATCAATATCAAGAATAATTCCTATTCTAAACATGTACCAATATCAGGAACATAATTCAATATCAATAATAACTCCTATTCTAAACATGTACCAATATCAGGAACATAATTCAATATCAAGAATAACTCCTATTCTGAACATGGACCAACATCTGGAACATGATCAGTATCAAGAATAATTTCTATTCTAAATATGTACCAATATCCGGAACATAAAAGGACATGAACCATATTCAGGAACATAATCAACATCAATCAATATCAATCAATATAACTGTCACTCAAGCTCGTGACTCCACGTTTTAGACTAGTCTCAATCCTAGTCTAGGGATCCCGGTTTCCAGATGTGGTATTCCTATATCGAATTCCGTAAAGGATGGAACCATAATCTCTATTACTCGATATAACCAGTGCCCTGGTATTTCTATATCGAATTCCGTAATAGAAGAATTCCAATACCCTTTACTCGATATAACCAAATATGGTGTTCCTATATCGAATTCCGTAATAGATTCCATTACTCGATATAACCAAACATCCAGTGTCCTGACCTAACCGTCAAGGACTGTAGCTCTATCGCCAATATCCTATCTTGAGACATCGTGCAATGTGCCGTGGCGATACCACCACTATCCGGCACTTCTGTCACAAGATAACTCGTCTAATACCTGTCATCTAATATCAAGAGAACAAGTACATCAATCAACTTAATGCAAATATCAATGCAATAAGGTAAAGTATGTGATTTAGGGAAACTCGAGTCAAACCTCCCTCGAGTTGTGCAATCCCAACTCAACATTAATTTATACCTTTATCTTCTCTCTCAGAAGAAGAATAAGAATTCCCGACTCTATCTCGGTCCATTCCCAATCTGGTAATAACAGTTGAATAGGTATAATATCAATACACAATTCAATTCAATACCTGTTCTGATTAATACTCAAATCAAAACACATAATCTGATTAATGTCAATCGACATACGGTATCACAATCCAATCTAAATCAATACCGAATCTGATCAATATCAATCAACTGATGTTTTGACGGCATAACAATATTGTCTCGATAATCCCGTCAGTCCAAACATCACAGATATAATATCAGAACTCATAATCAATATCGATACCAGTCATAATCTCAATAACCATACATATCTGCTATGAATTCTCAGTCAAATCGACTCCAAAAATCATAACAATTACAGAAACAATCTGTTCTTTAATTTGACTTCGATTCTATGATGTCTAACATGACAAGAACATCATATATGAATCCTATTCAATTCTGACAATAGTCTAATTTCAAAACATGTCAAAACGTAGCAAAACTTACGTCCAGTTGTAGCCTACGTTGATAGAAACTCAGTGCTAAAGTCGGATTCAAAATCAGACGGGCGGATTGAAGTGAAAAGGCGTAAGGATTAAAGCTTCCCTTCTCGGTTCCTTTTCTTGATTTCTTCCGCTGAAGAACTGAATTTACATATCTATATATATCCCATTTGCATGCGAGAAAACGTGGCTCGATATTCATTCGGCACGCGTCGCGCTCGGGCGGACATAAAGTTCCGCCCGGGCGCGGAACTCTCGGCCCTTGCCCAAAAACATTCGCGCTCGGGCGGATAAAAACTTCCGCCCGGGCGCGAGGGGCTCGGCTCTCTCCTTTCCTCTTTGGCGCTCGGGCGGACATCAACTTCCGCCCGGGCGCGCAACCCTCGGCCCAAATCTTGAGCTTTTCATATTCTTAATCCAAATTTCATCTCGGAATGGCCCGGCTATAATTACATCAATTCATAATCAATAAATCATTTTAGATTACGTTAATCAAATTCTTGGGCATTACATTTCTCCCCCCCTAAGATATGATTTCGTCCTCGAAATCACAAGCAATTCACTCATGAAATACAAATAATTATATCAGATCTCAAATCAGATACAAGAAGGAGATATACAGAAACTGCAATAAACCCATATCAACGAAATTCCTTGAGATAGAATCAATCTCGCATTACTGGTTATACAACATCCGTATAAACCAATCTACAGCTCATCACCTATCAGGACCATCAGCTGTTATCAAATCTGTTTATCCCAGTCAAAGATATATTCAATCTTCGGTTTCAAATACCAACAGTCATCGTCCGACGTTGGCATATTAATTTATGTCTATGCATTCTGAGCTATCCTCATTTCTTCTGATTTATCAAATCCGATCTCAGGTAATACTGCCATATCATTTCCATTCAAAGGAAAATAGCAGTTCTCACTGTACAATATCTGGACTAGAGCTATTTCGATACTCCTCTAATAGCTATTATTGTACAATATATCAAAAGTGACCATGAATCATGTCAATTAGTGCTAAAATCAAGCACTACATTTCCTGGATATCCTCCAGTATCAGGATAGTTCACTCCGACGATCCGTCAATCTATAATTCATAACTAAAAATCAAGCTATACCCTCAGCCAAAAATACAAAATCAAACGAATATCACAGTCTGATAAAATCAACTTTGGCATTCAATACAATCTGACCCCCGTTTCCGACATACCTCTCAGTCGTCTGGTCATATTTGTACGTCATCCTGTACAATATAACATAGGGAGATTTGAACAATCATTCAATCATAATTACCTACTGGTACATTCTTGTCAAAATTTCGGTGATCCCATCACCAGATCCATAGAAATGTACTCCCATTTCTATTTAGAAATCAATAATCAAGATAATCAATCTCTTGGTTTCTATCTTTCTGTCTTCATCAGTCAGCGATTCAGACATTTCCATACAAATTCTGTCATAACTGATTTCATCTGTTTATATCAAAACTGTCTATTCGAATTATCACACATTTCCTGTTACAGAATAGTATCAAATCTACTATTGTGTGCATCTGACAATACCTGTCAGTTTCCAATTCGAATATCTAACATAAACAAATCAGCTAATCATATAAAATAAAATATTACCTACCTGGTAATCGGCTCTGACACACTGTTCTAACTATCAAATCAAGTTCTGAACAGTCTGATCAAACTTCTGAACTGTTTATCATCTCAACGGTTCATAACAATCGATATCAAACACAGGCTCAGAACGATAATAATATCGGATCAGATTCAGGATATCAATACGCAATGTTGATCTAATGACTGCATAAAACGCAATCTCTGACATTTCTGACATCTCTGAAATTCTGTCATATTCAATGCCATTCTCAGTCACTGATCCCTGTCTCAACAGTACTATAATTCAGTCAGTATACTATCTTCAGATATCATAGACTCTGAATACAATCTGTCACAATCGAGATTCATATCTGAACAATTCTGTATACCACAATCTCAGTTCCCAGAATATTCAATTCAATCATACGCTGCGAATATATCAAAATGTCATAGATAAAACGAGCATAATGTCTTCAGAATATTACTGAACACAGGATTCATCAACCCATCATCGGAACTGAAATACTTTCCAGAGAAACATATATTCAAATGTAACTCTAACTCTTAGACAATAATTCTTTCAACTGATATCTCAATTCTTTCAGTTCAATCAGTATCAGTCTATACAAATTATAAAATGAAACCAATACCTGGTATCAAATCAAGGCTGAAATCATTCTTCCTAATCCAGGACAACCATGCAATCTCATCTGAAAGACTATAGCAAACCTCTTGCTATTAGTAAATCAATTCATGATAGGCTCAGCTTCAGTCATCAACTGAATACATAAGGAATTACTCCATTCCTTTCGATAATCATCGAATCATAAACAATACAGATATCAAGGAATTCAAAATCAAGAATCCTTACCGTATATCATTTATTCCTTGGCCATTTCAGGTCCGAATCTTACCATCTCCTGGCAAGAATCTATCATAGCTATGTACTTGTTCAATATATCAATATCCATTATGCAGTCATCATCAGACAATACAAGTACAATCTAGTCTAATTCAATCTTATTCTCAACTTACTGCAGTATATGACATATCACAGAATATCACTGATATTAAATTCTTTCCCCAAAAGGTATAAAAGTCAATACTACAGTAACACAGACTCAACAGGTAAAGCGTATATCAGTGCCACCCAATCCAGGATAATCATACTGATTGCATTAGTATATATCAATACATATGCATCATAATCCTAAAGGAACAATACCTGCCACTATATCATCAAGTGTGTCCTGGGTCTGTTCCTTGATCACCATATCCAGATGATCTAGCTCCCTGAAATCCTCGGGAACCTCTCAGTTCTAGTACTCCTTTGGTTGTAATCCACCAACTTCTGACAACTTCTCGTAACTGAGGGAATACCAGTTTAACTCTCTGTTCATCTGTACAATCGAGTAAATCAAACAGTATTTCTATGTCATCAAACCAGTTTTCATACTCTTCAGACGTCCCGATACCACTCAGAATCGGCGGCTGAAATAACTGAAACTCTTTCAATTTAATTTCCATCTAAATTTCTGATACATCTATCTGATCAGACGAAGTACTACCCCTTTCTGAAAATCTTCTACGAGGTATATCTGATGATCACAGGAATCAGTAATCACAAGAGATAATCAATCCCAATCCCTGTCTGATCAGCTTACCTTCTGATCAAGAATTGGTTCTGATTCATTTTCAAATCAGATATATTACCAAATCAATTCAGATATTCAGGTAACATACATTTAAACGCAATAAAACATGCTGGCATGCTAGCATACTCAATGTAAATCAACATAATACTATATCACATGCTAGCAATCAAAAGCAGGAAAGAAAACTCAGTCTACCCCGCTCACTCTTTTCTATCTCAGTGCTAAGGAACCTACAATTCAAGGACCTACAGCTCTGATACCACTTGTTGTGGGGACCCGGACGCTAATCCATTCCTTAATCGTCTTTAGGAATATTTAATCATTCATAATAAACAGGGTCTAAAAATTTTTCTTCTAAAATGCAAAGCGGAAACGTAATGTAATTAAAATCCAATTACATGTTAAACATGAACATACAAATCTGATGTCATCTACAATAATCCAACTAGGTTCAACTACATATCAGTGCTGAATCCTAAGATGCTTCTGAAGCCCGGATCTCCACGCTATCTAGTCCAGCCTCGTTCTCTTCTTGACCCCGCTCCTATCCCACCTGTTGCCATGCACACATACAGACAAGACAACAGCCGGATAACTCCGGTGAGATATAAATATCCCAGTATAAATCATGTATGCATGCAATCATATAAATCATATAAGAGCATATAAAAAAAATCATATCCTATATCAACATCATGATATAAATCAATAACAAGAATAAATCATATTCTAAACATGTACCCTAATCCGGAACATAATTCAATATCTAGAATAAATCCTATTCTAGGCATGTACCAATATCAGGAACATAAATCAATATCAAGAATAATTCCTATTCTAAACATGTACCAATATCAGGAACATAATTCAATATCAAGAATAACTCCTATTCTAAACATGTACCAATATCAGGAACATAATTCAATATCAAGAATAACTCCTATTCTGAACATGGACCAACATCTGGAACATGATCAGTATCAAGAATAATTTCTATTCTAAATATGTACCAATATCCGGAACATAAAAGGACATGAACCATATTCAGGAACATAATCAACATCAATCAATATCAATCAATATAACTGTCACTCAAGCTCGTGACTCCACGTTTTAGACTAGACTCAATCCTAGTCTAGGGATCCCGGTTTCCAGATGTGGTATTCCTATATCGAATTCCGTAAAGGATGGAACCATAATCTCTATTACTCGATATAACCAGTGCCCTGGTATTCCTATATCGAATTCCGTAATAGAAGAGTTCCAATACCCTTTACTAGATATAACCAAATATGGTGTTCCTATATCGAATTCCGTAATAGATTCCATTACTCGATATAACCAAACATCCAGTGTCCTGACTTAACCGTCAAGGACTGTAGCTCTATCGCCAATATCCTATCTTGAGACATCGTGCAATGTGCCGTGGCGATACCACCACTATCCGGCACTTCTGTCACAAGATAACTCGTCTAATACCTGTCATCTAATATCAAGAGAACAAGTACATCAATCAACTTAATGCAAATATCAATGCAATAAGGTAAAGTATGTGATTTAGGGAAACTCGAGTCAAACCTCCCTCGAGTTGTGCAATCCCAACTCAACATTAATTTATACCTTTATCTTCTCTCTCAGAAGAAGAATAAGAATTCCCGACTCTATCTCGGTCCATTCCCAATCTGGTAATAACAGTTGAACAGGTATAATATCAATACACAATTCAATTCAATACCTGTTCTGATTAATACTCAAATCAAAACACATAATCTGATTAATGTCAATCGACATACGGTATCACAATCCAATCTAAATCAATACCGAATCTGATCAATATCAACCAACTGAAGTTTTGACGGCATAACAATATTGTCTCGATAATCCCATCAGTCCAAACATCACAGATATAATATCAGAACTCATAATCAATATCGATACCAGTCATAATCTCAATAACCATACATATCTGCTATGAATTCTCAGTCAAATCGACTCCAAAAATCATAACAATTACAGAAACAATCTGTTCTTTAGTCTGACTTCGATTCTATGATGTCTAACATGACAAGAACATCATATATGAATCCTATTCAATTCTGACAATAGTCTAATTTCAAAACATGTCAAAACATAGCAAAACTTACGTCCAGTTGTAGCCTACGTTGATAGAAACTCAGTGCTAAAGTCAGATTCAAAATCAGACGGGCGGATTGAAGTGAAAAGGCGTAAGGATTAAAGCTTCCCTTCTCGGTTCCTTTTCTTGATTTCTTCCGCTGAAGAACTGAATTTACATATCTATATATCCCATTTGCATGCGAGAAAACGTGGCTCGATATTCATTCGGCACGCGTCGCGCTCGGGCGGACATAAAGTTCCGCCCGGGCGCGGAACTCTCGGCCCTCGCCCAAAAACATTCGCGCTCGGGCGGATAAAAACTTCCGCCCGGGCGCGAGGGGCTCGGCTCTCTCCTTTCCTCTTTGGCGCTCGGGCGGACATCAACTTCCGCCTGGGCGCGCAACCCTCGGCCCAAATCTTGAGCTTTTCATATTCTTAATCAAAATTTCATCTCGGAATGGCCCGGCTATAATTACATCAATTCATAATCAATAAATCATTTTAGATTACGTTAATCAAATTCTTGGGCATTACAGAAATGTACCTATCAATCACAAGGATTGATGTATGGCTCCAACTAAGGTGTAAACACCTTAGCTCTTCAATGGTAGAAACTATCTACAAGCTCTCCTTGTTCTTGAATCTTTCCTTCAAATTAGGCCCACCACCAACTAGCTAGAACCACTCTAATTTTGCACTAGAAAAATTAGAGCATTTTTATTTGAGAAGTGTAGTGTTTCTTCAACAATTGAAGAACAAAAAAATTGGAGAGGATGAATAGTATTTTCGGTCACTATTCATGCTAGGAGAGAAGGAGAGACATTTTTTTGGTTGTGCGAAAAGTTAAAGTAAAAAAGTTACAGGCCAAGCTTTGGCAAAAAATTGTCTCCCAACCTTTCACCTCTCTTGCATGCCTTTCTATTTGGGTTTGTAACAATTACAAAGCCCATGGACTTTTATTTAAATGTCCCAAACACATTTGAGACCATTTAACCATTGCTTGATTTTACTCAAGCCCACTAGTCTAATAATTGTTTTTAATTGTGCTCCACATGACCCAATATTGTTTAATTAATTCAACACTTGAATTAATTTAATTATTTGGACTCTACTAGGCCCACTAGTGTTTAATTAGTTCAACACTTGAATTAATTTAATTTAGTCCATAATAATGTTTATGAAAATCACAATTTTCAAATACATTATTTGTTTGGCCAACTTTTAATTTAGGAACACTTCCATAAATTAAAATTTACATTTCTCTCAAAGAAGTCATACTTCTATTTTTCCTTTATGCTTATAAACTCATTTATAAGCCGTTCAACACATTGAACTAATTTCTCCTTTATAGAAGTCATACTTCTAATTTTTCTTTACGCTTATAAACTCCTTTACAAGCCGTTCAACACATTGAACTATTTCTCTTCTCAACGGGATCTAGAAAGCTAGTACCTGTGTTGCCCTCAATGGTTCATTGATACAACTAGCCGTGGGTTCACATCTCCATGTGATTCGGACTAAACATGTCCTTATAAGAGCATACCCCCAATTGCTCCATTCTTATTTATCAACTCCTTGATAACAAGAATGTCAGAACTCAAGTCTGATAGTACCAAACCAACCATGTTAAACGCCTAGCAGCATCGCTTACATGATTCCCTAGGTATCAAATGATAGTGCCTGCAAGAACCATTCAATTATGGTTAGCGTACAGTACGGTCCCTTCAACTCATATATCTCGACCGATTCAACAACCATTGGTATATCGAGAGTTGTCAATGAATCGATACTATGTGTCATGTTGTAGTTGCATCGATGGTGTAATCTATGAAACCCCTTTCATAATTACCACCATACTCTGATCAGAGATTTCAACCTACATACACATGAGAACACATAGGATATCCATACCCGAAGGTAAGCGGTGAATCCCCGACTACAATGCATCGACTCCTATATGTTTCGACAAAACACCCAACCTTGCCACCTGATGACCCCTTGAGAGTCGGTAAACAAGTCAAAGTGTAATGCTAGCACATAGAGTCTCAATGTTGTCCCGGGTCATAAGGACTAATGGTGTACAACCATAAACTAGGACTTTTCTACTCGATAAGTGAGAACCACTTAGAAAGTCCTTTATGGAGGGTTGTTCAGTGCATTTTACAAAGAGCACCTATCTGCATGTTCGGACATCAAAATGTCCCTTACCAATGAAACATGGTACTCACATCGCAGATACTAGTCTCTAACTCGAGCGGCCTATATCCTTCTTAGCGGCGGCTGAATCGACTAGGAACTATTTAGAATATACAGTATTCCAAATATGAGTTTCATGATACTCATCATATGAGCATCTCATATTCTTTCTACTATTTGTATATTCAAGGGCTTTATCTATTCAACTAGCATGGGTATACAGATAAAGATTTGCCAAAACAATAATTTCAAATTCTATTAAAATAAAGATTGCTTATACATAGAGTTTCATTGTGAACACTCGGCCAACACTTGGCTCGACGGGCACCTACTCTAACAATCTCCCACTTGCACTAGAGCCAACTACCCAGATGCTTCAAACCCATTGATTCGCGATGCATCTCGAATAATGGTCCAGGTAAAGGCTTAGCTAGTGGATCAGCATGTGACACCTCGACCCGTTTAAAATAAAATACAGCGGAATTTAAAATTTTCTTACAACTGGAAGGAGTTTCAAAATACATTTCCAAATATCAACAATAGTATCAACAAGATCAACTAAATGATACATCAAAATACAAAACCTCATTTTAATGATCATGTACAAAAATATTGCTTGCAAAACAAACTTCTTCCTTCCAATCTTCGTATGCATATGACTCCAATCCACAGTCAACTTCCTGGCCCGTCACTCTTATCTGCATCACATGAAATAACTGAAATGAGTATAAAACTCAGCAAGTGGAACTCTTATATAGCAATGAACATATCATACTCTGAAAATCATAGCTTTAAAAACATAAATACCATCAACTCTGAAATAAATATCATAGCAATAGGATGGTATTTCTCTTTACTCTGGTTGGATTGATATCAATAGTAACTCTGTCTGTGGTGCTCGTATCCCATCGATATAAATCGACAACTCTGAGGGATATAAGCCTATGGTTGTTGATCAACTAATTGCATGCAATCTCTGACTATGTATCTATCAATCCATAAAACATTTAAACTCTCTTTGGCATTTAAACAAACACTTGTAAACTCTTTCTCTTTTGTATTCCTTTTTCATAATTGAGACATTAAATTGTCTCCAATATACATAACAATGAAATCAATACATACTCAAGGATCAAATGAAGGGAATAGCATATTAAAACCTTTGGAATACCATTCATATATTATCATGTGAGCACAAAGGATGAAATTCCACTTACAACCACTAGAAACCTTGAATCTAACTCCTTGGTACACCACCTACAACAATATTCCATAAATAGAACCATCATCAACTCAATAATCAAGAACCCATGCTAATTAATCCATAAGTCCAACAAATACAACAAACTCATATCATCTCTCCTCCAAAACCAAGAAATAATACAACCAAAAGCTTACCTTAGCTTCCTAGCACCAAGAAGAACTTCGATCTCAACTCAAATCACCAACTAGAAGCTTGAATCGAAGATAGGAAGTCAAAGAAATGAGAGAAACCCTAGCCTAAGGAGAGAAATATCGAAGATGGGGAGGAAAGAATGAGGAAAAGTAAGCCAACTACCCACTTAAAATCTTGAACATGCGCGACCGCGGGTGCGCTACTCTTGTACCGTGGGTGCGGTAAGCTCACAGCACTCCACCAAAAATTCTGAAATCAACGACCGCGTGTGCGGTCCTGCAATCACCGCGGGTGCGGTGCCAACTCTACCGCGGGTGCGGTGTATCCACGGCAAAACCAATAAAATTCATGAATTACGACCACGTGTGAGGTCCTTGCAATGAGCGCGGATGCGTTCTGGTCACGGCCAAGACAAAATATAATGCAACTGAAATCGAACCGAAATGCTGAAACGACACAACTACCATCAACTAACAATAACAACCACACCTCAAGACAATAATAACCAACAATACTATGGCCCATAATCACAACTCTTAGCAACACAACTAAACTTAAACTTAATCTGTAGTGACCCGTTCCAGAATCACCTACTAATCAGAACTTAAGCATGCAATTAACTTAATAAAACTGAATCAGATAAACAGCGGAAAAACAACATATACAGCCCGATCGAATCAGTAAGTACGAATACTAAAACAACCAAATCAAACTAAATCCCAAGAATAAAATACCAGCAACTACAGGTCAACCCCTGCTAGCTCCCTGTCCTCTCCCTCCTGGACCGTCCAACCTGAGACCTGCCCCATCGAATAGGGTGTCCAAAACAGAGATAAACCGAGGACGTGAGCATAAAACGCTCAGTACCGAAAGAATGAGTATACAAGACTATGACATGCATGTATGCAAAATGTACTGGATACCAGGGTCTGGGTATAACGAAAAACTGCTCAGGCAAATGACGTCAAGGTATGTAGCACTCTGCGCCGTCGCACCAGGAGGTGGCTCCCATACCATAAACCTGTGGATATACAGGTATCCTGACCACCGTCGGCCAACGGGGTCCAACCATCCACAACAACCGAGGGCTGAGCACCCTCTGAACAGGCTATCTCAAAAGATAAACAGGCCCAACATGATTATGCAAATGCCGCATAATAAACCATGCATCATATGTCAGATAATAATGCAACACATAAACATGCAACACATAGTAAAGCATACTCAACCAGGATATCTCGGATAGTACTTCCGTACCTCAAACCAGTAGATCCTAGTAATCAGCCCTAGAATCAAGCCTACAATCCAAGTGATACCATATCACTAAACCACATCTAAAAGCCTTAACTAGACTAATAGATACTTCCAAATCTCAAGGGAACCTAGAACCATACCTGCGTCCGTAGTCAGCCCACTGATGCCGCTAGCTCCCAACTAGAGCACAGCTCCGCTACAAAGCCAGTAGCTCCCTGCTAGTGCCCGAACCTCGGGAAAAGCTAGAAACCCATCAGAAACGACTAAAACGCTCTGGAACTCTCGGAATTGGCGAGTGAAAAGTGAAGCCTCGCGCCCTCTATTTATAGACGACGATCGGACGATCCGATCCACTTCGGAAGATCCGATCCTGTGCACTTCGGACGATCCGATCCACTTCGGACGTTCCGAACTCTGCATGTCTTCCACGTGTCCAGCCACCTGTCTTCGGACGATCCGAACCTCTTCGGACGATCCGAACCCTGACACGGTCTACTGTTGACAAGACTCGGTCTGACACCGAACCGAACGGTCCATCCGAACCCACTTCGGACGATCCGAACCTCTTCGGACGGTCCGATCCTGGTTCGTTCCTTCCGAACTCGCAGAATATAATTAATCCAATAATTACTCAATTTAGGCATCGGGATACTACATTCTCCCCCTCTAAAAAGGATTTCGTCCGCGAAATCGAGTCTGAAGAATAACAATTCTGAACAATCAATACATTCATCTCAAGAATGAATTACAAATTGAAAGCCCAACTGAAATTACAATCATAACTGAAAATGCTACAACTAGAACAACTCAGGATGCTCTGACCGCATGCGACTCTCTAGTTCCCAAGTAGCTTCTTCAGTACCTCGGCGCTGCCACTGCACTAAGACAAGAGGAATAGTCTTATTCCGCAGTACCTTATCCTTCCGGTCTAAGATCGAAACCGGTCTTTCTACAAAAGACAAATCCGGATTCAACTGAACTTCTGTCGGATGCAAAACATGGGACTCATCCGCTACGTATCGTCTCAACAAGGACACATGAAACACATTGTGAACACTAGACAGATACGGTGGCAAGGCTAATCTGTAGGCCAAATCTCCCACACATTCCAAGATCTCAAAAGGACCAATGAATCTCGGAGATAGCTTACCCTTGAGTCCAAATCTCAGAATCCTCCGAAAAGGTGATACCTTGAGAAACACTTTCTCGCCTGCATCAAAATGAAGAGGCCTGCGCTTGGTGTTCGCATAACTCGCTTGTCGATCCTGAGCAGTCTTAATCCGCTGCTTGATCACAAGAACTTTATCCTTGGCCTGCTGAATCAATTCTGGACCCTCGACCTGTCGTTCTCCGACTTCCTCCCAGAACAGAGGAGTACGACAACGTCGACCATACAACGCTTCAAACGGAGACATACCAATACTCCTATGAAAGCTGTTGTTGTATGCAAACTCTATCAGTGGCAAATGATCCTGCCAAGCTGGCCCGAAATCCATCACACAAGACCTCAACATATCCTCAAGCGTACGAATAGTCCTCTCTGACTGTCCGTCAGTCTCTGGGTGATACGCAGTACTCAAACTCAAAGTAGTGCCCAAAGCTTGCTGAAAGCTACCCCAAAATCTAGACGTAAATCGAGGATCTCTGTCACTAACGATACTCACAGGCACACCATGAAACCGTACAATCTCCTGAATGTACAACCGTGCCATCCGATCGAAAGTGAAATCTCTGTTATACGGAAGAAAATGGGTAGACTTGGTAAGCCGATCTACTACAACCCAGATAGCATCTCTATTCCCCACAGACATAGGCAAGTGAGTCACGAAGTCCATCGTGATATGCTCCCACTTCCACTCCGGAATAGGAAGATTCTGCAACAAACCTCCAGGTCGTCGATACTCTGCCTTTACCTGCTGACAGACCAGGCACTTGGAGACATACTGATAAACATTGCGTTTCATACCTTTCCACCAAAATCGAGTCCTTAAATCTTTATACATCTTGTTGCTCCCCGGATGAACACTCAACTTGCTACGATGAGCCTGGGACAAAATCTCCTCCCTCAAAGTGTCATCCTCCGGTACAACAACACGACCAGATAAGCACAAAAGACCCTGAGACTGATAGTGGAAACCAGAAGTATTATCTCCATCAGCCAACCGAGCTAATTTCTGAACCTTAGAATCAGACATCTGAGCATCTCTAATCCGAGAGTACAACACTGGTTCAGACAAAATAGTAGCCACACGGATACTCTCTGATCCCTTCCGATGCTTATAATTGAATCCCATCGAACAGAAATCCTGAATAATCCCAGATACAGCACAAGTCTGAAGAGCAGACAATCTCACCTTGCGACTAAGAGCATCAGCCGTGAGATTCGCAGATCCTGGATGATACTTGATCTCACAATCATAATCCTTGAGTAGATCCATCCAGCGACGCTGACGCATGTTCAACTCTGCCTGAGTGAACAGATACTTCAAACTCTTATGATCGGTGAAAATCTCAAATCGCTCACCATACAGATAATGGCGCCAGATTTTCAAAGCAAAAACGATCGCTGCTAATTCCAGATCATGAACAGGATAGTTCTCCTCATGAGGCTTCAACTGCCTCGACGCATAAGCAATCACATGCTCATTCTGCATCAAAACACACCCTAGACCCTGCAAAGAGGCGTCGGTGTAAACACTAAAACCACCAGATCCAGCCGGTAAGGCCAAAACAGGCGCAGATGTCAACCGTCTGCGAAGCTCCAAGAAACTCTCTTCGCACTCTGATGTCCACTCAAATGAAACATCTTTCCGAGTGAGCTGAGTAAGTGGCTTAGCAATCTGAGAGAAGTTGACAATGAAGCGGCGATAATACCCAGCCAATCCCAGAAAACTGCGGATCTCGGCTACTGTCGTCGGACGCGACCAGTTCAATACCGCCTCCACCTTGCTCGGGTCAACTGAAACTCCCTCGCTAGAAATAACATGACCAAGGAATACAACCCTGTCAATCCAAAACTCGCATTTACTCAACTTCGCATAAAGCTGATTCTCGCGAAGTATCTGTAAAATAATTCTCAAGTGTTGTACGTGTTCTCGCTGATCACGCGAATAGATTAAGATATCATCTATGAACACCACAACAAATTTATCCAAGAAGTCTCGAAATACCCGATTCATCAGATCCATAAAAACTGCTGGTGCATTCGTCACCCCAAAAGGCATAACCAGAAACTCATAATGCCCATACCGGGTCCTGAATGCAGTCTTTGATATATCTCCCTGATGAACTCGAAGTTGATGATAACCAGACCTTAAATCGATCTTGGAATACACAGAGGTACCTTGCAGTTGATCAAATAAATCATCAATCCGTGGCAACGGATACTTATTCTTTATCGTAGCACGATTCAACTGCCGATAATCTATGCAGAGCCGCATAGAACCATCCTTCTTTTTGACAAAAAGAACTGGTGCTCCCCACGGGGACACACTGGGTCGAATATACCCCTTGTCAAGAAGATCCTGCAACTGCTGTTTCAATTCTTGCATCTCTGATGGAGCTAAACGATAAGGAGCTCTGGAGATTGGTGCCGTGCCTGGCACTAAATCAATGCTGAAATCCACTTCCCGAACTGGAGGAAAACCAGGAATCTCCTCGGGAAAAACATCCGGAAAATCGCAAACCACTGGAATGTCACTGACCCCGACACTGTCTGCGGACGAATCAATAGCATAGATAAGGTAGCCTTCCCCGCCCGACTCTAAGGCACGACAGGCTTTCAGAGCAGAAACCACAGGCATCGGGGGTCGCGCTCCCTCTCCATAGAAAAACCAACTGTCGCCCTCCACTGGACGAAACTGCACGAACTTCTGGTAACAGTCCACAGTAGCTCTATACACAGTCAGCACATCTATTCCCAGAATGCAATCAAAATCCTCCATCGCAAGAATCATCAAATTAGCAGTTAAGATATTACCCTCAATCTCTAGAGGACAACCCATCACTAGACGTTTAGCTAACACCGAATGACCCATCGGTGTGGAAACAGATACCACAATGTCCAAAGAAGTGAAAGGTAAAGCATGACGCTTAGCAAACCTCGCAGATACAAATGAATGCGATGCACCAGTATCAATGAGAACGTAAGCAGGTAATCCACATAAATTACAAATACCTGCAATAACTCTCTCGTTCTCCTCAGCAGCCTGATCCTGGTTAAGAGCAAAGACCTGCCCTTGAGTACGCGGTCGGAGGTTAGAGCCCTGAGTAGACTGTCCCTGCTGTGGCCTCTGATGAACTGAAGCCTGAGAACCAGATCCTGATCCTCCACCCATCTGTGGACAATCTCTCTTCATGTGGCCCATCTCACCGCACCTGAAACAAGCACCCGCAACTCTGCGACAACGCTCTGTCGGATGGTCCTTCCCGCAAGGCTGACACGGGCCCTTCTTCTTCCCAAAATGGTGAACTCCTCCAGATCCAGAGGAAGAAGAAGTAGATCCAGCCTTCTTAAATGATTGGGCACGGGGACCCAAAGAACTAGTAGGACGAGCAGACTGCATGGCTCGACCCCTCAGCAAACTGCCCTCTGCCTGGCGACAACGGTTCACAAGGCCCTCATACGACGTCGGATCATCACAGACCACGACCCGATCATAAATCTCCTGATTGAGGCCCTGAAGAAAATGATTATACTTGGCCACCGCATTGTCACTGACGTGCGGAACATATGGGAGCAACTCAAAGAACTTCTGCTGATACTCATCAACAGACAAACTCCCCTGCTTCAGATTGATCAACTCAATCGCCTTGGTCTGCAGAAGAGCTGGCGGAAAGTAAAGCAGCATGAAGGCAGCTCGGAAATCGGCCCAAAGAACTCGGCCCTGTCGCTGAACTATCGGTGCAGAGGTAGACCTCCACCACTTACGTGCACCGCCCTCCAGCAAGAAATCAAGGGTATCCATCTGCTGCTCCGCCGAGCACTGGAAAGACTTGAAACAGCTCTCCATCCTCTCAAGCCAGTTCTCCGCAACATCCGGAGTCTCGCCGCCCGAAAGAGGTTTCGGCCCCATCTGCAAGAACCTATGCATACTGAAACTCCGAGGCTCATCTCGTCGGTGTGGACGACGTTCCCGATGCTCTCGACGTCGCTCCCGATCGTCGCGGTCTCCCCAGCGTCCCACGCTGCCATGACTACTAGCATCGTCGTCAAAACCAGACATCTCTACAAAAAGTCACCAGAGATTAGACCCAAAAGAACAGTTCTAAATCCCAAAATCTTAATGCATGCTCTGATACCATAAATGTAGTGACCCGTTCCAGAATCACCTACTAATCAGAACTTAAGCATGCAATTAACTTAATAAAACTGAATCAGATAAACAGCGGAAAAACAACATATACAGCCCGATCGAATCAGTAAGTACGAATACTAAAACAACCAAATCAAACTAAATCCCAAGAATAAAATACCAGCAACTACAGGTCAACCCCTGCTAGCTCCCTGTCCTCTCCCTCCTGGACCGTCCAACCTGAGACCTGCCCCATCGAATAGGGTGTCCAAAACAGAGATAAACCGAGGACGTGAGCATAAAACGCTCAGTACCGAAAGAATGAGTATACAAGACTATGACATGCATGTATGCAAAATGTACTGGATACCAGGGTCTGGGTATAACGAAAAACTGCTCAGGCAAATGACGTCAAGGTATGTAGCACTCTGCGCCGTCGCACCAGGAGGTGGCTCCCATACCATAAACCTGTGGATATACCGGTATCCTGACCACCGTCGGCCAACGGGGTCCAACCATCCACAACAACCGAGGGCTGAGCACCCTCTGAACAGGCTATCTCAAAAGATAAACAGGCCCAACATGATTATGCAAATGCCGCATAATAAACCATGCATCATATGTCAGATAATAATGCAACACATAAACATGCAACACATAGTAAAGCATACTCAACCAGGATATCTCGGATAGTACTTCCGTACCTCAAACCAGTAGATCCTAGTAATCAGCCCTAGAATCAAGCCTACAATCCAAGTGATACCATATCACTAAACCACATCTAAAAGCCTTAACTAGACTAATAGATACTTCCAAATCTCAAGGGAACCTAGAACCATACCTGCGTCCGTAGTCAGCCCACTGATGCCGCTAGCTCCCAACTAGAGCACAGCTCCGCTACAAAGCCAGTAGCTCCCTGCTAGTGCCCGAACCTCGGGAAAAGCTAGAAACCCATCAGAAACGACTAAAACGCTCTGGAACTCTCGGAATTGGCGAGTGAAAAGTGAAGCCTCGCGCCTCTATTTATAGACGACGATCGGACGATCCGATCCACTTCGGAAGATCCGATCCTGTGCACTTCGGACGATCCGATCCACTTCGGACGTTCCGAACTCTGCATGTCTTCCACGTGTCCAGCCACCTGTCTTCGGACGATCCGAACCTCTTCGGACGATCCGAACCCTGACACGGTCTACTGTTGACAAGACTCGGTCTGACACCGAACCGAACGGTCCATCCGAACCCACTTCGGACGATCCGAACCTCTTCGGACGGTCCGATCCTGGTTCGTTCCTTCCGAACTCGCAGAATATAATTAATCCAATAATTACTCAATTTAGGCATCGGGATACTACATAATCAATAAATCCATAACATACGAAAACTTAAACCGTACCGTTCACCAGGCTCGGCTATTACAATCTCCCCTCCTTAGAGGAATTTCGTCCTCGAAATTGACGTCACTGCACGAACAACTCAGGATACTTCTCTCTCATCTCATCCTCCGGTTCCCACGTGGCCTCTTCGATCAAATGATTTCTCCAAAGAACTTTAACGATGCCGATCTCTTTGTTCCTAAAAACTTTAACTTTGCGGTCCAGAATCTGAACCGGAATCTCCTTGTACGTCAAATTCGGCGTCAAGTCCAATGGCTCGTGGTGAAGAACATGGGAAGGATTCGCAATGTACTTCCTGAGCATCGATACGTGAAAAACATTATGGACTCTGTCAAGATCTGGCGGTAGGGCTAACCTGTAGGCTCGATCACCAACTCTGTCCAAAATCTCAAAGGGGCCAATAAATCTCGGACTCAACTTGCCCTTCTTGCCAAACCGCATCACACCCTTGAGAGGTGCTATCTTCAGAAACACGTGATCGCCAACCTCAAACTGCAAAGGTCTACGACGAACATCTGCATAGCTCTTCTGTCTCGACTGCGCAGTCTTCATCCTCTCACGGATAACACCAACAACATCGGCAGTCTGTTGGACCAACTCTGGACCCAACATCTTGCTCTCGCCAACCACATCCCAATACAAGGGAGATCTACACTTCCTGCCATAAAGCGCTTTGTACGGTGCAATCCCAATCGTCGCTTGGTAGCTATTGTTCTACGTGAACTCAACAAGAGGCAATTTAGAATCCCAGCTACCAGAATAGTCAATAGTGCAAGCTCTGAGCATATCCTCTAGAATCTGAATGACTCTCTCTGATTGACCTTCTCTCTGAGGGTGATATGCTGTACTGAAAGGTAACCGTGACCCATAGCTCTGTGCAAACTCTTCCAAAACTCTGAGGTAAATCTAGGGTCACGATCAGACACAATCGACACAGGGACACCGTGAAGTCTAACAATCTCTGCTATATAATCCTCGGCATACTGGTTCATGGAATACGTCGTCTTGACTGGGAGAAAGTGCGTTGACTTGGTCAATCGATCGACAATAACCCAAATAGATTTGAAACCTTTCTGCGTCTTGGGAAGACCAGTCACGAAGTCCATCGTAATATGCTCCCACTTCCACTGAGGAATCGGCAAAGATAGCAATGTCCCAGCAGGTCTCTGGTGCTCAATTTTCACTTGCTGAGAAGTTAGGCACTAAGAAATAAACACGGCAATATCTTTCTTCATACCTGGCCACCAATAAAGGCGACGAAGATCCTGATACATCTTAGTGCTGCCTGGATGTATCGAATATGGCGCAATATGAGCCTCTGTCAAGACGTCTCGCCGAATATCATCACCAGCGGGAACACAAATACGGCCTCTGAAAGTCACCAAACCGTCTCCATTCAATCCAAACTCGGAGTTACCTCTCTCCTCTGCTCTAGCTCTCAACTTTGTCAACTGAACATCAACAGTCTGCTCTCTACGGATCATGTCCGTCAAAGTAGCCCGAATGACCAACGCTGAAAAGCGAGCAATGGTTCCAGGGACTACCAAAGAAATCTCCTCTCGCTGCAAGTCCAATAACAACGCTTCTGAATCATCGAACTCAAGGAAGAACTCGACTTACGGCTCAAAGCATCTGCTACAACATTCGCTTTCCTTGGTTGGTAACTGATCGTCACATCGTAGTCTTTAACAAGCTCTAACCACCTTCTCTGTCGCATATTGAGCTCTTTCTGGGAAAACAGATACTTCAAACTCTTGTGGTCTGTGAAGATCTCACACTTTTCGCCATATAAGTAGTGTCTCCATATCTTCAAGGCGAAAACCACAGCTGCCAGCTCCAAATCGTGCGTCGGATAATTCTTCTCATAGTCTTTAAACTGGCGAGAAGCATAGGCTATGACCTTACCTCGTTGCATCAGAACTGCACCAAGACCCTTCTTCGACGCATCGGTATACACAACAAAATCCTCTGAACCACTGGGCAATGAAAGAACAGGAGCTGTCGTCAACTTATCCTTCAACTCTTGGAATGAACATTGGCAATCAATGGACCACTCGAACTTCACAGTCTTCCTCGTCAGATTGGTTAATGGCAGGGCAATCTTGGAAAAATCTGAAATAAAGCGACGATAATAACCCGTCAAACCAAGGAAACTACGTACCTCTGATACAGTGGTAGGAATAGGCCACTTCTGAATCGCCTCAATCTTCGCTGGGTCAACAGCTATGCCATCTTTCGAAACGACATGGCCTAAGAAAGAAATCTGATCCAACCAGAACTCACACTTCTTCAGCTTAGCAAACAACCTCCTCTCTCTCAACAACTGAAGAACAACTCTGAGATGCTCTGCATGAAGTTCTCTGGTCTTGGAATAGATCAAGATGTCGTCGATGAAAACAATGACGAAGCTATCCAAAAACGACTTAAGCACACGGTTCATCAGGTCCATAAAGACTGAAGGAGCATTGGTCAGACCAAAAGACATCACAAGAAACTCATAGTGACCATACCTGGTCCGGAACGCTGTCTTAGGGACATCAGACTCCCTAACCTTCAACTGATAATAGCCAGACCGAAGATCAATCTTCGAAAATAAAGTGGCACCCTGAAGTTGGTCAAATAGATCGTCAATTCGTGGCAACGGATACTTGTTCTTGATAGTCACTTTGTTGAGCTCCCTATAGTCAATACACAGCCGCAAAGACCCATCTTTCTTCTTGACAAACAGAACCGGAGCTCCCCAAGGCGAAGAACTCGGTCGAATAAAACCCTTGTCTAAAAGATCCTGCAACTGCGTCTTCAACTCCTTCATCTCGGTAGGAGCCATCCTATACGGAGCCTTAGAAATAGGAACCGTACCTGGAGCTAGATCAATCACAAACTCAACATCCCTGTCTGGCGGCAAACCCGGAACGTCATCCTCAAACACATCAGCAAACTCCCTCACAACATCAATATCATCTATATTCAACTTAATCATTCTATCCACATCCACAATAGAAGCCAGAAATACATCACAACCTCTACACATCAACTTCACAGCCTCAAGACAAGAAATAAAAGGAAGGACCAGCGAAGTACCTGCACTGGCGAGCAAACCTTCCCTACTGCCATCATCTGCAAAAGTCACCGTCTTAGCAACGCAATCAATCACTGCACGATAGGTTGATAGCCAATCCATGCCAAGAATAAAATCGAATGCAACCATAGGGATAACAATCAAATCAGAAAAAACAACTCGCTCCTCAATACGAACAGGGCACGCATACACAATAGATGTCGGGCACAACACATCCCCCGAAGACAAAACAACATTGAACTGGAGGGGAAGAACAGAAGGATATATATCCAACGATCTCAAAAACAATTCAGACATAAAAGAATGAGTAGCACCAGTATCAATCAAAGTCGTAGCTACTCTGCCTGAAATTAAAATAGCGCTAGAGATCACAGAAGAATCATGGTTTATACCTTCCTTGGTCATCGTAAAGATGCGACCCTGCACCTTATCCTTGCTCGCTCCCCTTGGACAATCTTTAGCAATATGGCCAGCCGTGCCACAACGGTAACAAGTATGAGTGCCAAATTTGCACTCTCATCGATGATGTCTGCTGCACTTAGGACACAGCGGCTTCTCGGGATCAACTGGAACTGACGGTGGTCTAGGACTCGATTCCACCTTGCCCTTTCCTTTGAAACGATCTTTGCCTCTCTGATTCGAGCCCTGACCTCTCTGAACAATAGCTTGATGCCTCTCCTGCCTCTCTCTGGCGATATCCTTCTCGTCTTGTTCAGCCAACAACGCCTTCGACACAATCTCTTTAAAAGTCACAGCTTTGGACATGTTGATATCCCTCCGAATCTCTGCTCTAAGGCCTCGAATGAAATGAGCACCTTTGTCCTTGTCGTTTGAAGCAATATACGGAGCAAACAGGCAACCCTCCTCGAACTTGAGAATGTACTCATCAACGTTCATGCCTCCCTGTCGAAGCTCCAGAAACTCAGTCACCTTCCTAGCTCGAAGTGCGTCTGGGAAATACTTGTCATAGAACAGGTCTGTGAACTCTTGCCACTTCAAAGCTGAAACATCAAAACCAACCTTAGTGGCATTCCACCAGATACGTGCAGCCTTTACCAACATGAATACTGCACAGCTGATCCTGTCTTTATCTTCATACTGGAGATGGTCGAAGATTGCTTCAAGCGCTTGGACCCACTCGACAACCACTAACGGATCAGTGCTACTTGCAAATTCCGGTGGATCCATTCTCTTAAAAGCAGAAAAGACGGCATCAGTGCCAACTGCCTGAGATACTTGGCCTCTCACTTGGCCTCTACCCTTTCCTGTTCCTTGCAATCGAAGCAGCTGCTGAATCTGCTCGCTATGGACTTTGGCCTGCTCTTTAAGCAACTTGCCGAACTCGTCGACAACTCTCGAGGAAGAACTATCCTCACCCTCTGACGTCTTACGCTTAGGAGGCATACTCTACAATGTGCTCACAAAAGACATATCAATAGATAACAAAGGATAGATGCAAAAGAAACATACCCGGATAGTTGAAAGTAGACGAAGTCATATGCATTGGTCCGAAGAACGGTGCTCTGATACCACTAAATGTGACACCTCGACCCGTTTAAAATAAAATACAGCAGAATTTAAAATTTTCTTACAACTGGAAGGAGTTTCAAAATACATTTCCAAATATCAACAAGAGTGTCAACATGATCAACTAAATGATACATCAAAATACAAAACCTCATTTTAATGATCATGTACAAAAATATTGCTTGCAAAACAATCTTCTTCCTTCCAATATTCGTATGCATATGACTCCAATCCACAGTCAACTTCCTGGCCCGTCACTCTTATCTGCATCACATGAAATAACTGAAATGAGTATAAAACTCAGCAAGTGGAACTCTTACATAGCAATGAACATATCATACTCTGAAAATCATAGCTTTAAAAACATAAATACCATCAACTCTGAAATAAATATCATAGCAATAGCATAGCAATAGGATGGTATTTCTCTTTACTCTGGTTGGATTGATATCAATAGTAACTCTGTCTGTGGTGCTCGTATCCCGTCGATATAAATCGACAACTCTGAGGGATATAAGCCTATGGTCGTTCATCAACTAATTTCATGCAATCTCTGACTATGTATCTATCAATCCATAAAACATTTAAACTCTCTTTGGCATTTAAACAAACACTTGTAAACTCTTTCTCTTTTGTATTCCCTTTTCAAAATTGAGACATTAAATTGTCTCCAATATACATAACAATGAAATCAATACATACTCAAGGATCAAATGAAGGGAATAGCATATTAAAACCTTCGGAATACCATACATATATTATCATGTGAGCACAAAGGATGAAATTCCACTTACAACCACTAGAAACCTTAAATCTAACTCCTTGGTACACCACCTACAACAATATTCCATAAATAGAACCATCATCAACTCAATAATCAAGAACCCATGCTAATTAATCCATAAATCCAACAAATACAACAAACCCATATCATCTCTCCTCCAAAACCAAGAAATAATACAACCAAAAGCTTACCTTAGCTTCCTAGCACCAAGAAGAACTTCGATCTCAACTCAAATCACCAACTAGAAGCTTGAATCGAAGATAGGAAGTCAAAGAAATGAGAGAAACCCTAGCCTAAGGAGAGAAATATCGAAGATGGGGAGGAAAGAATGAGGAAAAGTAAGCCAACTACCCACTTAAAATCTCGAACATGCGCGACCGCGGGTGCACTACTCTTGTACCGCGGGTGCGGTAAGCTCACGGCACTCCACCAAAAATTCTGAAATCGACGACCGCGGGTGCGGTCCTGCAATCACTGCGGGTGCGGTGCTACACCGCGGGTGCGGTGCCAACTCTACCGCGGGTGCGGTGTATCCACGGCAAAACCAATAAAATTCATGAATTACGACCGCGGATGCTGTCCTTGCAATGAGCGCGGGTGCGGTCTGGTCACGGCCAAGACAAAATATAATGCAACTGAAATCGAACCGAAACGCTGAAACGACGCAACTACCATCAACTAACAATAAATACCACACCTCAAGACAATAATAACCAACAATACTATAGCCCATAATCACAACTCTTAGCAACACAACTCAACTTAAACTTAATCAATAAATTCATAACATACGAAAACTTAAACCGTACCGTTCACCAGGCTCGGCTATTACACAGCAACATTATCTGCGAAGCCGACTATGTCAAAAGACACTTCTTCCTCTTTCCACAATCTCTTCGAGGATGTGGTACTTTCACAATACATGTTTGGACTTCTGATGAGACCTGGGCTCCATTGCTTGAGCTATAGCTCCCGTGTTGTCACACAACACCAGGACAGGAGCAACTCCATTTCCAATGTGGAAGACCAGGTTTTGATTGATATCTACTCACTACACTTAGTGCGAAAGCCACGTCAGGATGCGTAGATATCATCCCATACATGATGCTACCAATCGCAGATGCATAAGGAATGCTTGTCATCGCCGCTATCTCTGCATCAGTCTTTGGAGACATAGACTTGGATAGGACACGTCATGACATATTGGTAGATGTCCTCTTTTGGACTCATCAATCGAGAACCGCTTCACGATGGTATCAATGTATGTGGAATGGGTGAGAGCAAGCAATCTTCTTGATCTATCTCTATAGATCTGTATTCTCAATACAAAAGATGCTTCACCCAAGTCCTATATCGAGAACTCACTTGCTAACCATATTTTAGTTGATTGCAACATTCCTACATCATTCCCAATGATTAGAATGTCATCAACATAAAACACCAGGAATGTCACAACACTCCCACTGACCTTCTTATACACACAGGGTTCCTCATGATTTTTAGCAAAACCAAACTCTTTGATTGTACTATCGAATCTGAGGTTCCAACTCCTAGATGCCTGCTTTAGACCATAAATAGATCTTTGAAGTTTGCATACCATATGCTCACTTCCGATAGATGTAAACCCTCCAGGTTTGAGACATGTAAATCTCTTCCTTAATATCCCCATTAAGAAAGGCTGTCTTGACATCCATCTGCCATATCTCATAGTCATACCATGCAACTATGGCTAGAAATTTCCTTATAGACTTGAACATTGCAACTGGTGAAAAGGTTTCCTCAAAGTCAACTCCTTGTCTTTGAGTATATCATTTTGCCACCAATCGCGCCTTGAAGGTCAATACCTTCCCATCCGCCCCAAGTTTCCTCTTGTAAACCCATTTACACCCTATGGGAACAATTCCCTCAGGTGGATCCACGAGATTCCACACTTGGTTCGAATGCATGGAATTCATCTCTGATTCCATTGCTTCAAGCCACTTTGGATGAATCGGCATCAGAAAATGCTTCCTTGAAGGTCCTTGGATCACATCCATGGTTAGGCTCATCATGACCCTCTTTAGGAAGCAGACCATACCTCATAGGTGGTCTCGAGACTCTCTCGAATCTTCTAGGAGCTTGTATCTCTCCTCTCTTGGCTCTTCGGGTGTGGGTTCTATAATTGTGGGTGTCTCTCAAACCTCTTCGAGTTCTATCATCTCCCCTTTTCTATCCAATAGAAAATTCCTTTTCCAAAAAGATTGCATTCCTAGAGACAAACACCTTTGATTCTTAGGGATAATAGAAACGATATCCAACTGAATTCTTTGGATATCCCTCAAAGAAAATAAAATGGATCGACTATCCAATTTATCTCCCACTACCTGCTTCACATAAGCAGGGCACCCCAATATTCTAAGATAAGAATATTTGGGAGGCTTACCCATCCATATCTCATATGATGTCCGCCTTTGAATGGACATTTAATGGAATATCTTTCAATTTTAAGTTATAGAGTGAAAGGGATCGATTTTAGGTGGCCAAAAACGCAACGGAAGCAACAAAATTTTCGAAAAACACATGGAAATTTCGGCCACCTCTAGTACTAGGTGTAGCATATACAAAAACACAAAAATGTCATACATAGTGTGTTGAGAAATCGTTACCTATCAACCTCTTGAGGTTGATGATGGCGCCAACCAAGATGTAAACAACTTGGCTCTTGAAAGGTTGACCTTCTACAAGCTTCCCTTTGAGCCCGTCTTGCTCAAATATTAAGTCCACCACCGACAAGCTAGATCCACTCTAATTTTGCACTAGAAAAATTAGAGCATTTTTCTTTGAGAAGTGTTTTCTTTCCTCAACTCTTGAAGAAGAAAATTGAGAGAAAACTTGGAGAATTATGTGTGTAGGTTTCGGCCACTTCATGCTTGAATGGGGGGAAAGGGAGACTAGCCTTGGTAGTGTAAAAAGGTGTTGTTGGCATGTGTGACACATGTCTTGAACATTGAGAAAGTTGTCTCCCAATTCTTCACCTCCCATGCATGCAAGTCTTATTTGATTTTTAACAATTAAAAATCCATGGACTTATTTTTAATTATCTCAAATATATTTGAGACTAATTAAACATTACTTGAATTCACTCAAGTCACTAGTTGAATAATTATTTTAATATTGGGCTCTACAAGACCCAATATGATTTAATTAATTCAACACTTGAATTAATTTGATTATTTGGACTCTACTAGGTCCACTAGTGTTTAATTATTTCAACACTTGAATTAATTTAATTTAGTCCATAATAATGTTTATGAAAATCATAATTTTCAAATACATTATTTATTTGGCCAACTTTTAATCTAGGAACACTTCCATAAATTAAAATTTACATTTCTCTCATAGAAGTCATACTTCCATTTTTTTTCTTACGCTTATAAACTCCTTTATAAGCCGTTCAACACATTGAACTATTTTTACTTCTCAACGGAATCTAGAAAGCCAGCACTAGTGTGGCCCTCAATGGTTCATTGATACAACTAGCCGTGGGTTCACATCTCCATGTGATTCGGACTAAACATGTCTTTATATGAGCATACCCTAATTGCTCCATTCTTACTTATCAACCCCTTGATAACAAGAACGTCAGAACTCAAGTCTGATAGTACCCAACCAATCATGTTAAACGCCTAGCAACATCGCTTACATGATTCCTTAGGTATCAAATGATAGTGCCTGCAAGAACCATTCAATTATGGTTAGCGTACAGTACGGTCCCTTCAACTCATATATCCCGACCGATTCGACAACCATTGGTTTATCGAGAGTTGTCAATGAATCAATACTATGTGTCATGTCGTAGTTGCATCGATGGTGTAATCTATGAAAACCCTTTCATAATTACCACCATACTCTGATCAGAGATTTCAATCTACATACACATGAGAACACATAGGATATCCATACCCGAAGGTAAGCGGTGAATCCCCGACTACAATGCATCGACTCCTATATGTTTCGACTGAACACCCAACCTTGCCACCTAATGACCCCATGAGAGTAGGTAAACAAGCCAAAGTGTAATTCTAGCACATAGAGTCTCAATGTTGTCCCGGGTCATAAGGACTAATGGTGTACAACCATAAACTAGGACTTTTCCACTCGATAAGTGAGAACCACTTGGAAAGTCCTTTATGGAGGGTTGTTCAGTGCATTTTACAAAGAGCACCTATCTGCATGTTCGGACATCACAATGTCCCTTACCAATGAAACATGGTACTCACAGCGCAGATACTAGTCTCTAACTCGAGCGGCCTATATCCTTCTTAGCGGCGGCTGAATCGACTAGGAACTGTTTAGAATATACAGTATTCCAAATATGAGTTTCATGATACTCATCATACGAGCATCTCATATTCTTTCTACTATTTGTATATTCAAGGACTTTATCTATGCAACTAGCATGGGTATACAGATAAAGAAGTGCCAAAATAATAATTTCTAAAATTATTAAAATAAAGATCGTTTATACATAGAGTTTCATTGTGAACACTCGGCCAACACTTGGCTCGACGGGCACCTACTCTAACAATCTCCCACTTGAACTAGAGCCAACTACCCATATTGTAATGCCCGGAAATTAATCACTGTAATTGATGATTGATTGATTTATAATGTCATGTGATTATGAATGGACCAATCGGGATACCGAGAAGAGTATTTAAAATGAAAGTAGGGATTTTTGGTGCGAACCAAGACCGCACCCGCGGTCCCTACGACACAGCACCCGCGGTGTAGATGATGAAAAATGGATAGGATTGCCGTGGGGTGACCGCACCCGCGGTGCTTACGAGACCGCACCCGCGGTGCAGGACCGCACCCGCGGCGCAGCAACGACCGCACCCACGGTGTTGCGTGTTGCGCGGAAAATGAGCCACCTCTTAACATGCATGCAAGGATATATATAAACCGTTCTTTCCTTCGAAATTAGTAGGAAAAGAATAGGAAAGCTCAGGGGAGGTTTGCGAAATCCTTACGCCTTTATATTTCAATCCGTCCATCTGATTTTGATTCCGACTTCGGTACCGAGTTCCTATCAACGTAGGCTACGACTGGACGTAAGTTTTGCTACGTTTTGACATGTTTTGAAATTAGACTATTGTCAGAATTGAATAGGATTCATATATGATGTTCTTGTCATGTTAGACATCATAGAATCGAAGTCAGATTAAAGAACGGACTGTTTATGTAATTGTTATTATTTTTGGAATTAATTTGACTGAGAATTCATATCGGATATGTATTGTTATTGAGATTATGACTGGTATCGATATTGATTATGAGTTCTGGTATTATATCCGTGATGTTTGGACTGACGGGATTATCGAGACAGTATTGTTATGCCGTCGAAACATCAGTTGATTGAAATTGATCAGAGTCGGTATTGATTTAGATTGTATTGATATACCGTATGTCGATTGACATTGATCAGATTGTATTGTGATTTGATATTGATCAGAACAGGTATTGAATTGAGTTGTTTATTGATATTATACCTGTTCGATATTGTTATTACCAGATTGGGAATGGACCGAGATAGATTCGGGACTTCTTCTTCTTTTGAGCGAGAAGATAAAGGTATAAATTAATGTTGAGTTGGGATTGCACAACTCGAGGGAGGTTTGACTCGAGTTTCCATAAATCACATAATGTACCTTATTGCATTGATATTTGCATTGAGTTGATTGATATACTTGTTCTTTTGATATTAGATAACAGGTATTAGACGAGTTATCTTGTGACAGAAGTGCCGGATAGTGGTGGTATCGCCACGGCACATTGCACGATGTCTCAAGATAGGATATTAGCGATAGAGCTACAGTCCTTAACGGTTAGGTCAGGACACTGGATGTTTGGTTATATCGAGTAATGGAATCTATTACGGAATTCGATATAGGAACACCATATTTGGTTATATCGAGTAAAGGGTATTGGAATTCTTCTATTACGGAATTCGATATAGGAATACCAGGGCACTGGTTATATCGAGTAATAGAGATTATGGTTCCATCCTTTACGGAATTCGATATAGGAATACCACATCTGGAAACCGGGATCCCTAGACTAGGATTGAGTCTAGTCTAAAACGTAGAGTCACGAGCTTGAGTGACAGTTATATTGATTGATATTGATTGATGTTGATTATGTTCCTGAATATGGTTCATGTCCTTTTATGTTCCTGATATTGGTACGTATTTAGAATAGAAATTATTCTTGATACTGATCATGTTCCAGATGTTGGTCCATGTTTAGAATAGAAGTTATTCTTGAGATTGATTATGTTCCTGATATTGGTACATGTTTAGAATAGGAATTATTCTTGATATTGATTTATGTTCCTGATATTGGTATATGCCGAGAATAGGATTTATTCTAGATATTGAATTATGTTCCTGATTAGGGTACATGTTTAGAATATGATTTATTCTTGTTATTGATTTATATCATGATGTTGATATAGGATATGATTTTTGTTATATGCTCTTATATGATTTATATGATTGCATGTATACATGATTTATACTGGGATATTTATATCTCACCGGAGTTATCCGGCTGTTGTCTTGTTTGTATGTGTGCATGGCAATAGGTGGGCTAGAATCAGGGTCGTGAAGAGAATGAGGCTGGACTAGATAGCGTGGAGATCCGGGCTTCAGAAGCAACTTAGGATTCAGTACTGATATGTAGTTTAACCTAGTTGAATTATGGTAGATCCTACAATAATTGTATATTATGTATGTTATGTAATTTGAATTTAATTACATTATGTTTCCGCTGTGTATTTTAGAAAAAAAAAAAATTTAGACCCTGTTTATTATGAATGATTAAATATTCCTAAAGATGATTAAGGAATGGATTAGCGTCCGGGTCCCCACAACAGGTGGTATCAGAGCTGTAGGTCCTTGAACTGTAGGTTCCTTAGCACTGAGATAGAAAAGAGTGAGCGGGGTAGAATGTGTTTTCTTTCCTGCTTTTGATTGCTAGCATGTGATATAGTATTATGTTGCTTTACATTGAGTATGCTAGCATGCCAGCATGTTTTATTGCGTTTAAATGTACGTTACCTGAATATCTGAATTGATTTGGTAATATATCTGATTTGAAAATAAATCAGAACCAATTTTGATCAGAAGGTAAGCTGATCAGAAAGGGATTGAGATTGATTAACTCCTGTGATTACTGACTCCTGTGATCATCAGATATACCTCGTAGAAGAATTTCAGAAAGGGGTAGTACTTCGTCTGATCAGATAGATGTATCAGAAATTCAGATGAGAACTAAATTGAAAGAGTTTCAGTTATTTCAGCCGCCGATTCTGAGTGGTATCGGGACGTCTGAAGAGTATGAGAACTGGTTGGATGACATAGAAATACTGTTCGAATTACTTAATTGTACAGATGAACAGAGAATTAAACTGGTATTCCCTCAGTTACGAGAAGCTGCCAGAAGTTGGTGGATTACACCCAAAGGAGTACTAGAACTGAGAGGTTCCCGAGGATTTCAGGGAGCTGGATCATCTGGATATGGTGATCAAGGAACAGACCCAGGACACACTTGATGATATAGTGGCAGGTATTGTTCCTTTATGATTATGGTGCATATGTAGTGATATATACTAATGCAATCGGTGTGATTATCCTTGATTGGGTGGCACTGATATATGCTTTACCTGTTGGTTCTGTATCTACTGTGGTATTGGTTCTTTACCTTTTTGGGAAAAGAATTGATATGAGTGATATTCTGTGATATATCATATACTGCAGAAAGTTGAGAATGAGATTGAATTAGACTAGCTTATACTTGTAGTGTCTGATGATGACTGCATGATTGATATTGATATATCGAACAAGTACAGATTTATTATAAAGTCTTGCCAGGAGATGGTAAGATTCGGACCTGAAATGACCAATGAATGAATGATATACAATAAGGGATTTAGATTTTGAATTCCTTGATATCTGTATTGTTTATGATTCGATGGTTATCGAAAGGAATGGAATAATCCCTTATGTATTCAGTTGATGACTGAAGTGGAGCTTATCAGGGATTGATTTACTAATAGGAGGAAGTTTGCTACAGTCTTTCAGATGAGATTTCAGGTTGTCCTGTATCCGGAAGAGTGATTTCAGCCCTGATTTGATTCCAGGTATTGGTTTCATTTTAGAATTTCTTATAGACTGATACTGATTGAACTGAAAGAATTGAGATATCAGTTGAAAGAATTATTGTCTAAGAGTTAGAGTTACATTTGAATATATGTTTCTCTGGAAAGTACTTCAGTTCCAATGATGGATTGATAAATCCTGTGTTCAGCAATATTCTGAAGACATTATGCTCGTTTTATCTATGACATTTTGATATATTCGCAGCGTATGATTGAATTGAATATTTTGGGACTGAGATTGTTGTATACAGAATTGTTCGGATATGAATCTCGATTGTAACAGACTGTATTCAAAGTCGGTGATATCTGAAGATGGTATACTGACTGATTATAGTACTGCTGAGATAGTGATCAGTGACTGAGAACGACATTGAATATGGCAGCATTTCAGAGATGTCAGAAATGTCAGAGATTGTGTCTTATGCAGTCATTAGATCAGCATTGCGTACTGATATTCTGAATCTGATCCGATATTATTATCACTCTGAGTATGTGTTTGATATCGATTGTTATGAACCGTTGAGATTATATACAGTGCAGTCGAGTCAGAACTGATTTTGAGGATTTAAAGCAGTTCAGAAGTTGAATCAGACTGTTCAAAACTTGATTTTGATAGTCAGAACAGTGTGTCAGAGTCGAATACCAAGTAGGTAATATTTTATTTTATATGATTAGCTGATTTGTTTGTGTCAGATATTCGGATTTGAATGACAGGTATTGTCAGATACACACAGTAGTAGATTCAGTACTATTCTGGTAACAGGAAATGTGTGATAATTCGAATAGACAGTTGTGATATAAACAGATAAAATCAGTTATGTCAGACATTGTATGGAAATGTCTAAATCGCTGACTGATGAAGACAGAAAAATAGAAACCAAGAGATTGATTATCTTGATTATTGATTTCTAAATAGAAATGGGAGTACATTTCTATGGATCTGGTGATGGGATCACCGAAATTTTGCCAAGATTGTACCAGTAGGTAATTATGATTGAATGATTGTTCAAATCTCCCTATGTTATATTGTACAGGATGACGTACAAATATGACCAGACGACTGAGAGGTATGTCGGAAACGGGGGACAGATTGTATTGAATGCCAAAGTTGATTTTATCAGACTGTGATATTCGTTTGATTTTGTACTTTTGGCTGAGTGTACAGCATGATTGTTCATCTATAATTTATAGATTGAAGGATAGTCAGAGTAAACTATCCTGATACTGGAGGATATCCAGGAAATGTAGTGCTTGATTTTAGCACTAGTTGACATGATTCATTGTCACTTTTGATATATTGTACAATAATAGCTATTAGAGGAGTATCGAAATAGCTCTAGTCCAGATATTGTACAGTGAGAACTGCTATTTTCCTTTGAATGGAAATGATATGGCAGTATTACCTGAGATCGGATTTGATAAATCAGAAGAAATGAGGATAGCTCAGAATGCATAGACATAAATTAATATGCCAACGTCGGACGATGACTGTTGGTATTTGAAACCGAAGATTGAATATATTTTTGACTGGGATTAACAGATTTGGTAACAGATGATCATATTAAATTATTATGGAACTGTTGCACTGGTGATTGGTATATACAGATGTTGTATAGCCATTGTTCTGAGGTTGATTCTATCACGAGTGATTTCGTGGATATGATTTTATTGCAGTTTTGTATATCTCCTTCTTATATCTGATTTGAGATATGACATGATTATCTATATTCCATGAATTGATTGCTTGTGATTTCGAGGACGAAATCGTATCTTAGGGGGGGAGGAATGTAATGCCCGGAAATTATTCACTGTAATTGATGATTGATTGATTTATAATGTCATGTGATTATGAATGGACCAATCGGGATACCGAGAAGAGTATTTAAAATGAAAGTAGGGATTTTTGGTGCGAACCAAGACCGCACCCGCGGTCCCTACGACACAGCACCCGCGGTGTAGATGATGAAAAATGGATAGGATTGCCGTGGGGTGACCGCACTCGCGGTGCTTACGAGACCGCACCCGCGGTGCAGGACCGCACCCGCGGCGCAGCAACGACCGCACCCGCGGTGTTGCGTGTTGCGCGGAAAATGAGCCACCTCTTAACATGCATGCAAGGATATATATAAACTGTTCTTTCCTTCGAAATTAGTAGGAAAAGAATAGGAAAGCTCAGGGGAGGTTTGCGAAATCCTTACGCCTTTATATTTCAATCCGTCCATCTGATTTTGATTCCGACTTCGGTACCGAGTTCCTATCAACGTAGGCTACGACTGGACGTAAGTTTTGCTACGTTTTGACATGTTTTGAAATTAGACTATTGTCAGTATTGAATAGGATTCATATATGATGTTCTTGTCATGTTAGACATCATAGAATCGAAGTCAGATTAAAGAACAGACTGTTTATGTAATTGTTATGATTTTTGGAATTAATTTGACTGAGAATTCATATCGGATATGTATTGTTATTGAGATTATGACTGGTATCGATATTGATTATAAGTTCTGGTATTATATCCGTGATGTTTGGACTGACGGGATTATCGAGACAGTATTGTTATGCCGTCGAAACATCAGTTGATTGAAATTGATCAGAGTCGGTATTGATTTAGATTGTATTGATATACCGTATGTCGATTGACATTGATCAGATTGTATTGTGATTTGATATTGATCAGAACAGGTATTGAATTGAGTTGTTTATTGATATTATACCTGTTGGATATTGTTATTACCAGATTGGGAATGGACCGAGATAGAGTCGGGACTTCTTTCTTTTGAGCGAGAAGATAAAGGTATAAATTAATGTTGAGTTGGGATTGCACAACTCGAGGGAGGTTTGACTCGAGTTTCCCTAAATCACATATTGTACCTTATTACATTGATATTTGCATTGAGTTGATTGATATACTTGTTCTCTTGATATTAGATAACAGGTATTAGACGAGTTATCTTGTGACAGAAGTGCCGGATAGTGGTGGTATCGCCACGGCACATTGCACGATGTCTCAAGATAGGATATTAGCGATAGAGCTACAGTCCTTGACGGTTAGGTCAGGACACTGGATGTTTGGTTATATCGAGTAATGGAATTTATTACGGAATTCGATATAGGAACACCATATTTGGTTATATCGAGTAAAGGGTATTGGAATTCTTCTATTACGGAATTCGATATAGGAATACCAGGGCACTGGTTATATCGAGTAATAGAGATTATGGTTCCATCCTTTACGGAATTCGATATAGGAATACCACATCTGGAAACCGGGATCCCTAGACTAGGATTGAGTCTAGTCTAAAACGTAGAGTCACGAGCTTGAGTGACAGTTATATTGATTGATATTGATTGATGTTGATTATGTTCCTGAATATGGTTCATGTCCTTTTATGTTCCTGATATTGGTACATATTTAGAATAGAAATTATTCTTGATACTGATCATGTTCCAGATGTTGGTCCATGTTTAGAATAGAAGTTATTCTTGAGATTGATTATGTTCCTGATATTGGTACATGTTTAGAATAGGAATTATTCTTGATATTGATTTATGTTCCTGATATTGGTATATGCCGAGAATAGGATTTATTCTAGATATTGAATTATGTTCCTGATTAGGGTACATGTTTAGAATATGATTTATTCTTGTTATTGATTTATATCATGATGTTGATATAGGATATGATTTTTGTTATATGCTCTTATATGATTTATATGATTGCATGTATACATGATTTATACTGGGATATTTATATCTCACCGGAGTTATCCGGCTGTTGTCTTGTTTGTATGTGTGCATGGCAACAGGTGGGCTAGAATCAGGGTCGTGAAGAGAATGAGGCTGGACTAGATAGCGTGGAGATCCGGGCTTCAGAAGCAACTTAGGATTCAGTACTGATATGTAGTTGAACCTAGTTGAATTATGGTAGATCCTACAATAATTGTATATTATGTATGTTATGTAATTTGAATTTAATTACAATGTTTCCGCTGTGTATTTTAGAAAAAAAAATAAATTTAGACCCTGTTTATTATGAATGATTAAATATTCCTAAAGATGATTAAGGAATGGATTAGCGTCCGGGTCCCCACACATATGCTTCAAACCCATCGATTCGCGATGCTTCTCGAACAATGGTCTAGGTAAAGGCTTAGTTAGCGGATCAGCAACATTATCTGCGGAGTCAACTTTGTCAATCATGACATCTCCTCTTTCCACGATCTCTCTGAGGATGTGGTACTTTTTCAATACGTGTTTGGACTTCTGATGAGACCTCGGCTCCTTTGCTTGAGCAATGGCTCCCGTGTTGTCAAAAAACACCGTGACAGGAGCAACTCCATTAGGAATGACGCCCAACTCTTGGACGAAATTCCTTAACCAAACTGCCTCTTTTGCTGCAGCTGATGCAGCAATGTATTCTGCCTCAGTGGTGGAATCCGCTGTACTGTCTTGTTTGGAACTCTTCCAAGAGACAGCAGCACCATTGAGCATGAATATGAATCCAGAGGTTGACTTTGAGTCATCAATATCGCTTTGGAAGCTAGAGTCGGTATAGCCTTCCAATTTTAGTTCTCCACCCCCATAGACCAAGAACAATTTATTGGTCCTCCTCAAGTACTTGAGGATGTCTTTCACAGCTTTCCAATGTGGAAGACCAGGGTTTGATTGATTTCTACTCACTACACTTAGTGCAAAAGCCACGTCAGGACGTGTAGATATCATCCCATACATGATGCTACCAATTGCAGATGCATATGGAATGTGTGTCATCGCCGCTATCTCTGCATCAATCTTGGGAGACATAGACTTGGATAGGGACACGCCATGACACATTGGTAGATGTCCTCTTTTGGACTCATCCATCCAGAACCGCTTCAGGATGGTATCAATGTATGTAGACTGGGTGAGACCAAGCAATCTTTTTTATCTATCTCTATAGATCTGTATACCCAATACAAAAGATGCTTCACCCAAGTCTTGCATCGAGAACTTGCTTGCTAACCATATCTTAGTTGATTGCAACATTCCTACATCATTCCCAATGAGTAGAATGTCATCAACATACAGCACCAGGAATGTCACAGCACTTCCACTGACCTTCTTGTACACACAGGGTTCCTCAGGATTCTTAGTAAAATCAAACTCTTTGATTGTACTATCGAATCTAAGGTTCCAACTCCTAGATGCCTGTTTTAGACCATAAATAGATCTCTGAAGTTTGCATACCATATGCTCACTTCCGACAGATGTAAACCCTTCGGGTTGACACATGTAAATCTCTTCCTTAATATCCCCATTAAGAAAGGCTGTCTTAACATCCATCTGCCATATTTCATAGTCATACCATGCAGCTATGGCTAGCAAAATCCTTATGGACTTGAACATTGCAACTGGAGAAAAGGTTTCCTCAAAGTCAACTACTTGTCTTTGAGTATATCTTTTTGCCACCAATCGAGCCTTGAAGGTCAATACCTTCTCATCCGCCCCAAGTTTCCTGTTGTAAAACTATTTACACCCTATGGGAACAATTCCCTCAGGTGGATCCACGAGATTCCACACTTGGTTCGAATGCATGGAATTCATCTCAGATTCCATTGCTTCAAGCCACTTGGATGAATCGGCATCAGATAATGCTTCCTTGAAGGTCCTTGGATCACATCCAAGGTTAGGCTCATCATGGTCCTCTTCAAGAAGCAGACCATACCTCATAGGTGGTCTCGAGACTCTCTCGGATCTTCTAGGAGCTCGTATCTCCTCTCTTGGCTCTTCGGGTGTGGGTTCTATAATTGTGGGTGTCTCTCGAACCTCTTCGAGTTCTATCATCTCGCCTTTTCTATCCAATAGAAATTCCTATTCCAAAAAGGTTGCATTCCTAGAAACAAACACCTTTGTTTCTTTGGGATGATAGAAGTAATATCCAACAGAATTCTTTGGATATCCCACAAAGTAACATAAAATGGATCGACTATGCAATTTATCTCCCACTACCTG
Source organism: Primulina eburnea (assembly GCF_022965805.1). Taxonomy (NCBI): domain Eukaryota; kingdom Viridiplantae; phylum Streptophyta; class Magnoliopsida; order Lamiales; family Gesneriaceae; genus Primulina; species Primulina eburnea. The sequence continues at coordinate 14,052,500 of NC_133106.1, read as the reverse complement.
CTTCACATAAGCAGGGCACCCCCATATTCTAAGATAAGAATATTTGGGTGGCTTACCCATCCATATCTCATATGGAGTATTGTCAATTGCCTTTGAATGGACATTTTTCAACAACAGTGCCGCTGTTTCAAGCGCATATCCCCAAAAGGATGGCGGCAACTCCGTGAACCACATCATAGACCGAACCATGTCCATCAAAGTCCGGTTACGACGCTCCGAAACACCATTCAAATACGGTGTAGCGGACGGAGTCCACTGCGAGAGAATCCCATTCTCCCTAAGATACTCTTGGAACTCGGCACTCAAGTACTCACCACCTCGATCCGATCGAAGTGTCTTGATGCTTCGTCCCAATTGTTTCTCTACTTCACTTCTGAATTCTTTGAACCTTTCAAAGGCTTCAGACTTGTATTTCATCAAATACACATACCCATACCTCGAAAAGTCATCGGTAAAGGTGATGAAGTAGGCATGTCCATGCTTAGTGGTGATGCTAAGCGGACCGCACACATCGGTATGGATCAAATCCAATAACCCTTTGGCTCGCTCCACATGGCCCTTAAAGGGAATTTTGGTCATCTTTTCTTTTAGACAGGATTCACAAGTCGTGAGAGCATTAATATCAGACATATTAAACATGCCCACTCCCACTAGCTTGTTCATCCTTCTTAGGGAAATATGTCCTAATCGAGCATGCCATAATTTTTCCGAATTTATAGTATCTTGTTTGCGCTTGTTTGTTGTTGTTACAGCTTGGACATTGTTAAGTGGAATATCTTTCAATTTTAAGGTGTAGAGATCATTTTCAAGTTCTCCGGTACCAATTAAACATTCGTTCTTGTAAATTTTGCAAACACCTTTGCTAAATAAACAAGAAAATCCATATTTATCAAGCATAGAAATGGAAATAATTTTTTTCACCAAGTCTGGTACAAACAAAACATCTCTTAAAACAAGCTTAAAATCATTGTTCAAATGCAAGTAAACATCTCCTACAGCCTTGGTAGCAACTCTAGCTCCATGCCCATCCTCAAGAAGGTCTCACCTTCCCTGAGCCTCCTACTTCTTCCCATCACCAGCAAATCATTACAGAGATGTGAGCCACAGCCGGTATCCAATACCCAAGAAGTAGAGTTAATTGAAATGTTTACTTCAATATAGAACATACCCTTTCCAGAACCCTTCTGGGAAAGATATTCCTTGCAATTACGCCTCCAATGTCCAGGCTTCTTCCAGTGATGACAAATATCAACAGTCTTGTTAGCTTTATCTGGTGTAGCTACCACAACGGGACTCGGAGCTTGCCTCTTCAAGGGCACGTTCTTCTTGGGACGTCGGAAAGAACGCTTCTTCCTCTTCCCACGTGGATCGGTCTTCGTACCAGATGAAGAACCCACATAAAGAACCGACTTCTCTTTCTTGATGGTGGACTCAAAGGTCACAAGCGTGTTCACCAACTCCTCAAGTGTCGGCTCCATCTTGTTCATGTTGAAATTCACCACAAAAGGATCAAACGAGATAGGCAGTGACAACAGCAACACATCGGTGGTCAACTCCGAAGGCAAGATCAAATCCATGCCAACGAGCTTGTCTACGAGCCCAATCAACTTTAGGCCATGCTCTTGGACCGAGGCCCCATCTCGCATGCGTAAAGTGATGAGCTCCTTGACGGTAGCATGCCTAAGAGGCCGAGTCTGCTCACCAAAGAGCTCCTTAAGGTGCAAATGAATGTCAGCAGCACTCTTTGCACCCTCAAAACGCCTCTGCAGCTCATCATTCATAGAAGCCTGCATATAACACTTGGCCTTCAAGTCATGGTCACACCAATCCTTGTAGGTCTGCAATTCCTCAGGAGTGCAGTCAGTCGGAGCCTTATCAGGGGGCGACTCATGTTTTTCGAGTATGGCAGAAAGCGGATTGAGAATTGAAGACATTGTCAAATAGTACTGAAAAGTAAACAGATAAATGTTAATGACAATTTTAAAATATTTAGTAAGATATAAAGTATGGACTTTAACTTTATAAATGTTTACTCCCACTGTTTTGACATCTTTCACTACCCTCTAGTGAAAACGGGAAACTCCTTTCCTCAGTAGGTACGTAAGGTCCAATTAGCGAATTATGATCCCAAATAATATCAGCCAATCATAATTCCTAAAAGGTAGTTTCCAATTGCATCGCCATGCAACCCTCTACGTAAACTTTTGTCTCACGTTTGATTAGGACCCAATAATATGACGTCGTTCATCTTTACGTGTCAAGCCTAACCCATCGATATTGAACCTTAATGGACGGTCGCCATGAGTTCCCTCAATAATATGAGCCGAAATCATGGGAGTTCCACGTAGTTCACATCACTATGTCAATGGATGTCACAGCTTTCCGGCACCCAAAGCTCCCCAAATAATATGAGCCGAGCCCCGAGTACGGGTAGCGTTCATCATGCACTCATTGTCGATGGAAGACAAGGAAATTATAAACAAATTTATAATTCCCCTTTTCAGACTTGATATTAATTTTGAATCTTATTCAAAATGAAGGTTTTTTTTTAATTTTGAAAGGTCTCATCATTAATTTTTTTAAAAAAACTCGCCATGTTTGATCGTATGTTTGCCGGATTCATGCAACTTTGTTATTATCATAATAATAACGTACATACTCATTATTTATAACATATCATGCATGTACTATAAACAGTAAACAAACAAGGATGATCAATCGCCCGAAAACTAATGGCTCGTGTGAGCTAAACACGGGCCTAGGTCCAATCCTAGGGTAAATGCACGGGATGTGATGCAACTATTACATTAGCTTCCAATATTTACATGTCTTCGATCTTTATAATCATCATGGTCACCATCTTCCAATCTTGATCATTTACTATACTAATATTTTCAAATAAATATCCATGGCAAATAGGGATACATCTCATGGGGTGGGAACGTGCCATAAACTAAGCCCACTTTATAAATTGATAATTATTACAATCATTCAACACAAAATATCCTAGCATACACCTAGCAAATTGGGCTTGGGCTTTTGATCATCCTTCATGCATAATATCACATATCATACACCATCAATTAATTATCACAATAATTAATTGATCCAATATTATATATCTTGAACCAATCACTAACCGCCACGATTATAAACTAAATTAACAAAGTATACAAACACCTTTGTCTACTTTCCAATTAATTTATTTATAACCGAATTTCTTATAAATCACAATTTACTATAAATAATTAAAGTCCAACTTCAATTATTTATTTTATGAGAAAAATTTGCAACTTTTGTAATTTTAAACTTAAGGGCACAAAAACTTATTTTTCACCAAAAACATTTTGGCCCATTTAAATTTCACAAATATGTTAGCCATCCAATGGCCCAACAACTCAAGGCCCATGACACTTTGATAATCCAAAACACTTTTGGAAACCCTAGTCGTCATCGCCGTCGCCGGAGCTCCGTCACCGGATTCCGGCCAACTTTAGAAATTTTTTTTTTATTAAATCATAGGGGGGTCACGATTTAAATCATAGGGGGGTCACCGGAGCTCCGTCACCGGATTCCGGCCAACTCAAATGGGCAGCCCCTCGGGCAGCCCGAGGTGCCCGAATCGTCCCCAAAACCGGCCACGATTTGATGCAAAAATTTGTCTCATGCGGTTAGAAATTGACCTCAATATAATATTATGTATATGCTACAAAAACTAGTACCCTTAGCTCATGATACCACTTGAAAGAGATCGATTTTAGGTGACCGAAAACGCAACGGAAGCAACAAAATTTTCGAAAAACACATGGAAATTTCGGCCACCTCTAGTACTAGGTGTAGCATATAAAAAAACACAAAAATGTCATACATAGTGTGTTGAGAAATCGATACCTATCAACCTCTTGAGGTTGATGATGGCTCCAACCAAGATGTCAACAACTTGGCTCTTGAAAGGTTGATCTTCTACAAGCTTCCCTTTGAGCCCGCCTTGCTCAAATATTAAGCCCACCACCAACAAGCTAGATCCACTCTAATTTTGCACTAGAAAAATTAGAGCATTTTTCTTTGAGAAGTGTTTTCTTTCCTCAACTCTTGAAGAAGAAAATTGAGAGAAAACTTGGAGAATTATGTGTGTAGGTTTCGGCCACTTCATGCTTGAATGGGGGGAAAGGGAGACTAGCCTTGGTAGTGTAAAAAGGTGTTGTTGGCATGTGTGACACATGTCTTGAACATTGAGAAAGTTGTCTCCCAACTCTTCATCTCCCATGCATGCAAGTCTTATATGATTGTTAACAATTAAAAATCCATGGACTTATTTTTAATTATCTCAAACATATTTGAGACTAATTAAACATTACTTGAATTCACTCAAGTCACTAGTTGAATAATTATTTTAATATTGGGCTCTACAAGACCCAATATGATTTAATTAATTCAACACTTGAATTAATTTTATTATTTGGACTTTACTAGGTCCACTAGTGTTTAATTAATTCAACACTTGAATTAATTTAATTTACTCCATAATAATGTTTATGAAAATCACAATTTTCAAATACATTATTTATTTGGCCAACTTTTAATCTAGGAACACTTTCATAAATTAAAATTTACATTTTCTCTCATAGAAGTCATACTTCTATTTTTTTCTTACGCTTATAAACTCCTTTATAAGCCGTTCAACACATTGAACTATTTTTACTTCTCAACGGGATCTAGAAAGCCAGCACTTGTGTGGCCCTCAATGGTTCATTGATACAACTAGCTGTGGGTTCACATCTCCATGTGATTCGGACTAAACATGTCCTTATATGAGCATACCCCAATTGCTCCATTCTTACTTATTAACCCCTTGATAACAAAAACTTCAGAACTCAAGTCTGATAGTACCCAACCAATCATGTTAAACGCCTAGCAACATCGCTTACATGATTCCCTAGGTATCAAATGATAGTGCCTGGAAGAACCATTCAATTATGGTTAGCGTACAGTACGGTCCCTTCAACTCATATATCCCGACCGATTCGACAACCATTGGTTTATCGAGAGTTGTCAATGAATCGATACTATGTGTCATGTCGTAGTTGCATCGATGGTGTAATCTATGAAACCCTTTCATAATTACCACCATACTCTGATCAGAGATTTCAATCTACATACACATGAGAACACATAGGATATCCATACCCGAAGGTAAGCGGTGAATCCCCGACTACAATGCATCGACTCCTATATGTTTCGACAGAACACCCAACCTTGCCACCTGATGACCCCATGAGAGTCGGTAAACAAGCCAAAGTGTAATTCTAGCACATAGAGTCTCAATGTTGTCCCGGGTCATAAGGACTAATGGTGTACAACCATAAACTAGGACTTTTCCACTCGATAAGTGAGAACCACTTGGAAAGTCCTTTATGGAGGGTCGTTCAGTGCATTTTACAAAGAGCACCTATCTGCATGTTCGGACATCAAAATGTCCCTTACCAATGAAACATGGTACTCACATCGCAGATACTAGTCTCTATCTCGAGCGGCCTATATCCTTATTAGCGGCGGCTGAATCGACTAGGAACTGTTTAGAATATACAGTATTCCAAATATGAGTTTCATGATACTCATCATATGAGCATCTCATATTCTTTCTACTATTTGAATATTCAAGGACTTTATCTATGCAACTAGCATAGGTATACAGATAAAGAAGTGCCAAAATAATAATTTCAAATAATATTAAAATAAAGATCGTTTATACATAGAGTTTCATTGTGAACACTCGGCCAACACTTGGCTCGACGGGCACCTACTCTAACATAGAGATCGTGTTTCAAGTTCACCAGTACCAATCAAACATTCATTCATGTAAATGTTGCAAACACCTTTGCAAAATAAACAAGAATATCCATTTTTATCAGCATAGAAATGGAAACAATGTTTTTTCACAAAATTAGGTACAAACAAAACATCCCATAAAATAACTTAAAACTATTGTTCAATAATAAGTAAACATCTTCAACAGCCTTGGCAGCAACTCTTGCTCCATTGCCCATCCTCAAGAAGGTCACACCTTCTTTAAGCTTTCTTCTTCTTCCCATCACCTGTAACTCATTATAGAGATGTGAACCACAACCGGTATCTAATACCCAAGAAGTAGAGTTAATTGAAATGTTTACTTCAATTTAGAACATACCATTTCCAGAACTCTTTTGGTCCAGATATTCCTTTCAATTTCGACTCCAATGTCGTGGCTTCTTGCAGTGATGACAAACATCACTAGTCTTGTCAGCCTTAACTGGTGTGGCTGCCACAACGGGATTCGGAGATTACCTCAACAAGGTCACGTTCTTCTTGGGACGTTGGAAAGAACGCTTCTTTCCCTTCCCATGTGGATCAATCTTCGTACCAGATGAAGAACCCACATAAAGAACCAACTTCTCTTTCTTGATGGTTGATTCAAACGTAACAAGCATATTCACCAACTTCTCAAGGGTCGGTTCCATCTTGTTCATGTTGAAGTTTACCACAAAAAGATCAAATGAGCTAGGCAATGATAACATCAACATGTCGGTGGTCAACTCCGAAGGCAAGATCAGATCCATGCCAACGAGCTTGTCCACGAGCCCAATCAACTTCAGGCCATGCTCTTGGACCGAGGCCCCATCTCGCATGCGCATAGTGATCAGCTCCTTGACGGTAGCATGCCTAAGAGGCCGTGTTTGCTCACCAAAGAGCTCCTTGAGATGCAAATGAATGTCAGCAGCACTCTTTGCATCCTCAAAGCGCCTCTGCAGCTCATCATTCATAGAAGCCAGCATATAACACCTGGCTATCAAGTCATGGTCACACCATTCCTTATAAGCCTGCAATTCCTCAGGAGTGCAGTCAGTCAGAGCCTCAACAGGGGCGACTCAGTCAGTGTATATGCTACCCTTTCTGAATTCAAGACGATTTTCAGGTTTCTTAGCCAAGTGAGGTAATTAGGTCCAGTTAATATGTGTTTGTCTAGTATTACGGATATCGGATTGCGAATCGAAGACATTGTCAATTTATACTGAAAAGTAAAAACAGATAAATGTTGATGACTATTTTAAAATATTTAGTAAGATATGATATTTGCTCCCACTGTTTTGACATCTTTCACTACCCTCTAGTGAAAACGGGAAACTCCTTTCCTCAGTAGGTACGTAAGGTCCAATTAGCGAATTATGATCCCGAATAATATCAGCCAATCACAATTCCTAAAAGGTAGTTTCCAATTGCATCACAATGCAACCCTCTACGTAATCTTTTGTCTCACGTTTGATTAGGACCCAATAATATGATGTCGTTCATCTTCACGTGTCAAGCCTTACCCATCGATGTTGAACCTTAATGGACGATCGCCATGAGTTCCCCCAATAATATGAGCCGAAATCATGGGAGTTCCACGTAGTTCACATCACCATGTCAATGGATGTCACAGCTTTCCGGCACCCAGAGCTCCCCCAATAATATGAGCCGAGCCCCGAGTACGGGTAGCGTTCATCATGCACCCATTGTCGATGGAAGACAAGGAAATTATAAACAAATTTATAATTCCCCTTTTCGGGCTTGATATTAATTTTGATTCTTATTCAAAATAAGGGTTTTTTTTTAATTTTGAAAGGTCTCATCATTAATTTTATTTAAAAGCTCGCCATGTTTGATCGTATGTTTGCCGGATTCATGCAACTTTGTTATTATCATAATAATAACGCACATACTCATTATTTATAACATATCATGCATATATTATAAACAGTAAACAAACAAGGATGATCAATTGCCCCAATACTAACAGACCGTGTGAGCTAAGCACGGGCCTAGGTCCAATCCTATGGAAATGCACGGGATGCAAATGCAACTATTACATAAGCTTCCAATATTTACATGTCTTCGATCTTCATAATCATCATGGCCACCATCTTCCAATCTTGATCATCCACTATACTAATATTTACAAATAAATATCCATGGCTAATAGGGATACATCTCATGGGGTGGGAACGGGCCATAAACCAAGCCCACTTTATAAATTGATAATTATTACAATCATTCAACACAAAATATCCTAGCATACACCTAGCAAATTGGGCTTGGGCTTTTGATCATCCTTAATGCATAATATCACATATCATACATCATCAATTAATTATCACAATAATTAATTGATCCAATATTATATATCTTGATCCAATCACTAACCGCCACGATTATAAACTAAATTAACAAAGTATACAAACACTTTTCTACTTTCCAATTAATTTATTTATAACCGAATTTCTTGTAAATCACCATTTACTATAAATATTTAAAATCCAACTTAAAATATATATTTCATGAGAAAATGTTTGCAACTTTTGTAATTTTAAACTTAAGGGCCCAAAAATTCATCTTTCACCCAAAACGTTTTGGCCCATTTAAAATTCACAAATATTTTAACCATCCAATGTCCCAACAACTCAAGGCCCATGACACTTTGATATTTCAAAACACCTTTTATAAACCCTAATCGTCATCGCCGTCCCCGGAGCTCCGTCCCCGGAGCATTTTTATTTGAAAAGTGTAGTGTTTCTTCAACAATTGAAGAACAAAAAATTGGAGAGGATGAATAGTATTTTCGGCCACTATTCATGCTACGAGAGAAGGAGAGACATTTTTTTGGTTGTGGGAAAAGTTAAATTAAAAAAGTTGCATGCCAAGCTTTGGCAAAAAGTTGTCTTCCAACCTTTCACCTCCCTTGCATGCCTTTCTATTTGGGTTTGTAACAATTACAAAGCCCATGGACTTTTATTTAAATGTCCCAAACACATTTGAGACCATTTAACCATTGCTTGATTTTACTCAAGCCCACTAGTCTAATAATTATTTTTAATTGGGCTCCACAAGGCCCAATATTGTTTAATTAATTCAACACTTGAATTAATTTAATTATTTGGACTCTACTAGGCCCACTAGTGTTTAATTAGTTCGACACTTGAATTAATTTAATTTAGTCAATAATAATGTTTATGAAAATCACAATTTTCAAATACATTATTTGTTTGGCCAACTTTTAATTTAGGAACACTTCCATAAATTAAAATTTACATTTCTCTCATAGAAGTCATACTTCTATTTTTCTTTTATGCTTATAAACTCATTTATAAGCCGTTCAACACATTGAACTAATTTCTCCTTTGTAGAAGTCATACTTCTAATTTTTCTTTACGCTTATAAACTCCTTTATAAGCCGTTCAACACATTGAACTATTTCTCTTCTCAACGGGATCTAGAAAGCTAGTACTTGTGTGGCCCTCAATGGTTCATTGATACAACTAGCCGTGGGTTCACATCTCCATGTGATTCGGACTAAACATGTCCTTATATGAGCATACCCCAATTGCTCCATTCTTATTTATCAACTCCTCGATAACAAGAATGTCATAACTCAAGTCTGATAGTACCCAACCAACCATGTTAAACGCCTAGCAGCATCGCTTACATGATTCCCTAGGTATCAATGATAGTGCCTGCAAGAACCATTCAATTATGGTTAGCGTACAGTACGGTCCCTTCAACTCATATATCCCGACCGATTCGACAACCATTGGTTTATCGAGAGTTGTCAATGAATCGATACTATGTGTCATGTCGTAGTTGCATCGATGGTGTAATCTATGAAACCCCTTTCATAATTGCCACCATACTCTGATCAGAGAATTCAATCTACATACACATGAGAACACATAGGATATCCATACCCGAAGATAAGCGGTGAATCCCCGACTACAATGCATCAACTCCTATATGTTTCGACAGAACACCCAACCTTGCCACCTGATGACCCCATGAGAGTAGGTAAACAAGCCAAAGTGTAAATCTAGCACATAGAGCCTCAATGTTGTCCCGGGTCATAAGGACTAATGGTGTACAACCATAAACTAGGACTTTTCCACTCGATAAGTGAGAACCACTTGGAAAGTCCTTTATGGAGGGTTGTTCAGTGCATTTTACAAAGAGCACCTATCTGCATGCTCGGATATCACAATGTCCCCTACCAATGAAACATGGTACTCACATCGCAGATACTAGTCTCGAACTCTAGCGGCCTATATCCTTCTTAGCGGCGGCTAAATCGACTAGGAACTATTTAGAATATATAGTATTCCAAATATGAGTTTCATGATCCTCATCATATGAGCATCTCATATTCTTTCTACTATTTGTATATTCAAGGGCTTTATCTATGCAACTAGAATTGGTATACAGATAAAGATTTGTTAAAACAATAATTTCAAATTCTATTAAAATAAAGATTGCTTATACATAGAGTTTCATTGTGAACACTCGGCCAACACTTGGCTCGATGGGCACCTACTCTAACAATTGATTTATAATTTAATGTGATTACGAAAGGGTCAACGGAGACACGATTTAAGAGAATGTGCGGCCATTTATTTTGAATTTTTGAATGTATTGCCGAAGCACCACCGCACCCGCGCTCATGGTTAGACCGCACCCGCGGTCGATGTCCAGTAGGGTAGCAATATTTGAAAAACTGAGACCGCACCCGCGGTAAGAAACAATACCGCACCCGCGGTGCAAACAAGACCGCACCCGCGGTCGTCTAAATTGGAAATTTGGAAGGAAGGCCGAGAGCATAGCGCACCGGCGGTAGAAAATGGAGCGCACCTTTTAGTACGAATTCGAATTCGGTATTGAGTTCCTATCGACGTAGGCTACAACTGGACGTAAGTTTTACTACGTTTTGACATGTTTTAGAATTATGCTATTGTCAGAATTGAATGGAACTAATATATGTTATTCTGGACATATTAGACATCATAGAATCGAAGTCAGTTGAGAAACGGATTGATTATGGAATTGTTATGAATTTTTAGGGTATATTGATTTATACCAGACAGATTTGAATTGTGATTGGATTACGGATTGTATTGGATATGCGTTATGGATTGTAACTGTGATATGAGGATATTGTATTGACGGGGATATCGAAATTGTACCGTTATGCCGTTGATTTTGAATAAAATCAAGATTGATCAGATTGTTATTGATTTGAAGGGTATATTGACATGAGATTATTGATATTTTCATTGCCATACAGACTGTGAATTCAGGACTTCGACTGAGCCAGAAATCGACGAAAGAAAGGTATAAGTCAATGTGGTATTGGGAGATCGACTTGAGTCTGTTTAGACTTGAGTTTCCCTAAATCACATACTTTACTTTATTGCATTGATATTTGCATTGATTTGATTGATGTACTTGTTCTCTTGAATTGTAGATAACAGGTAGTAGATGAGTAATCTTGTGACAGAAGTTCTTGATAGTGGTGGGATCGCCACGGGAACATTGCACGATGTCTCAAGATAAGGATATTAGCGATAGAGCTACAGTCCATGACGGTTAGGTCAGGACACCGGATGTTGGTTATATCGAGTAAATAGGATTGGAATTCTTCTATTACAGAATTCGATATAGGAACACCATATTTGGTTATATCGAGTAATAGGATCAGAGTTCCTTCTATTACGGAATTCGATATAGGAACACCACATTTGGAAACCGAGATCTCTAGACTAGGATTGACTCTAGTCTGAATGATAAAGTTATGAGTATATGTTGACAGTTTTATGATTGATTATGTTTCAGATTTTGATACATATTATTGTTACCTGATTACATGCTTTATATTTGTTTATATGATTGCATGTTTCGTTGATTTATACTGAGATTTATTCTCACCGGAGTTATCCGGCTGTTGTCTTGTCTGTATGTGTAAATGACAACAGGTGGGACAGGATCAGGGTCCAGGAGATGAGGAAAGATCGTGATTAGAGTGGAGGCTCCGGACTTGGATTAGAGATAGGGGTTAAACACTTGATAGTAATTGTTGAACCTTAGTTTGTACTGATTTGTTGACGGTACAGGACTTGTACTTTATTATATACTGATATGTATATTAGCTTGATTTCACTACGTTCCGCATTTTAAAAAAAAAAAATTTAGACCCTGTTTTTAATTGATTAATTAGTCCCAATGATGAATAAGAACTTGATTAGCGTCCGGGTCCCCACAGAGGGGGAGAAATGTAATGCCCGAGATTTAATTACCGTAATCAGACGTTGATGAAGGGGTAGAATTGAGGTTTTAGGAGCTCACGTGGAAAAGCCGGGCGTTGGTGCAAGACAAACAAGATTTTGTACAGAACTCGTGGCGCTCGAGCGGTAGAAAGAGACCGCCCGAGCGCCAATGCGAGCCGCCTCCTAGACAGCAAGCCCGATTGTTTGCTTTGACCGAGGAGCAGGCACAGGATGCACCTGATGATGTTGTGGCAGGTAACTGTTTTATTTCTGGTTATCCTGCATATGTATTGATTGATACTGGTGCATCGCATACTTTTATTTCTGAGAGGTTTGCATTGAGCCGTGCATTACCAATTGAGTCATTGTCTGCGGTAGTGTCTGTTTCTTCCCCGTTACGAACAGGTTTGATATCAGTGAAATCTGTGAAACCTTGTATAATGCAGTACGATGGACATACGATTGATCTAGACTGTATTGTGCTTGGTTTATCTGATTTTGATTGCATTATCGGTATCGATATGTTAACCAAGTACAGGGCTACAGTCGATTGTTTCCACAAGATTGTTCGATTCAGACCTGAAATGGCTGAGGAGTGGAAATTTTATGGTAAGGGTTCTCGTGCTAGAATTCCTTTGATATCTGCAATGAATATGACACGATTATTGCAGATGGGAGCGGAGGGATTCCTGGTATATTCAGTTGACTTACTGAAAACGAGCTCATCATTGGCGGATTTGCCAGTGGTGTGTGAGTTTGCTGATGTCTTTCCAGATGAGATTCCTGGATTGCCTCCGATTCGAGAGATAGACTTCAGCATTGAGTTAATGCCAGGAACAGTTCCGATTTCGAGAGCTCCATATCGGATGGCACCGATCGAATTGAAAGAGTTGAAAGAACAGTTGGAGGATTTACTGGCCAAGGGATATATTAGACCGAGTGTATCTCCTTGGGGTGCTCCAGTACTGTACGTGAGAAAGAAGGATGGGTCGATGAGACTTTGTATCGACTACCGGCAACTGAATAAGGCAACGGTAAAGAATAAATATCCATTGCCTCGTATCGATGATTTATTTGATCAGTTGCAGGGTTCATCTGTGTATTCCAAGATCGATTTGAGATCTGGATACCATCAATTGAGAGTCAGGGATTCTGATATCTCTAAGACAGCATTCAGAACCAGGTATGGACACTATGAGTTTATTGTCATGCCTTTTGGTTTGACGAATGCACCGGCGGTATTTATGGGATTGATGAACCGCGTCTTTCAGAAATACTTGGATGATTTTGTTATCATATTCATTGATGATATATTGATTTATTCAAAGAATATGATTGAGCATGCTAATCATCTGAGGACTATGTTGAGAATTTTGAGGGCAGAGAAACTGTATGCTAAATTGTCGAAATGCGAGTTTTGGCTGAACAAGTTGTGTTTTTGGGTCACATTATATCGGGAAACGGTATATCAGTTGATCCCAGTAAGGTTGAAGCCGTGATTAGTTGGCCGAGACCTACATCTGTGCCGGAGATTCGCAGTTTTATGGGTTTGGCAGGATATTATCGTCGATTTATTAAAGATTTTTCGAGTATTGCCAAACCGATTACACAATTGACTCAGAAGAATGCTCCATTTGTGTGGACATAAGACTGTGAATACAGTTTTCTTGAGTTGAAAAAGAGACTGACCAGTGCGTCTGTGTTGACAATTCCTTCAGGTACTGGTGATTTCGTCGTTTACTGTGATGCATCTCACCGAGGATTGGGTTGTGTTTTGATGCAGCGGGGGCATGTGATTGCTTATGCCTCGAGACAGCTGAAACCCCATGAAACTCGTTACCCAATTCATGATCTTGAATTGGCAGCCATAGTCTTTGCTTTGAAGATATGGGGACATTACCTCTACGGTGAGAAATTCGAAATCTATTCTGATCATAAAAGCTTAAAATATCTGTTTTCGCAATCAGAGTTGAATATGAGACAGCGGAGATGGCTGGATTTACTGAAAGACTTTGATGGTGAAATCAAGTATTATCCAGGGAAGTCCAATGCAGCAGCTGATGCACTGAGTCGAAAGGAACCGTATTCCTATTACTCGATATAACCAATATCCTGGTATTCCTATATCGAAATTCCGTAATAGAAGGAACCGTATTCCTATTACTCGATATAACCAATATCCTGGTATTCCTATATCGAAATTCCGTAATAGACGAATTCCCATTTCCTATTACTCGATATAACCAAACATCCGGTGTCCTGACCTATCCTTCATGGACTGTAACTCAATCGCTAAAATCCTATCTTGAGACATCGTGCAATGTGCCGTGGCGATACCACCACTATCCGGCACTTCTGTCACAAGATAACTCGTCTAATACCTGTCATCTAAAATCAAAAGAACAAGTATATCATCAATTCAATGCAAATATCAATGCAATAAAGTAAAGTATGTGATTTAGGGAAACTCAAGTCCAAACCGACTCAAGTCCATCTCCCAATACCACATTGACTTATACCTTTCTTTCGTCGGTTTCTGGCTCAGTCGAAGTCCTGAACTCACAATCTGTCTGGCAATGACAATCCCAATAATCTCATATCAGTATACGTTCCAATTCAATAACAAGCTGATGAATCTTGATTTAATTCAAATCAACGGCATAACGGTACAAACTCAGTATCCCCGTCAATACCATGTCACCAGATAACAGTTACAATTCATAACTCATATCCATTACAATCTGTAATTCATTCATAATCCAAATCTGTCCGGTATAACTCAATATACCCTAAAAATTCATAACAATTCCATAATCAGTCCGTTTCTTAGTCTGACTTCGATTCTATAATGTCTCATATGTCAAGAACAACATATATGAGTTCCATTCAGTTCTGACAATATCATAATTCTAAAACATTTCAAAACGTAGAAAAACTTACGTCCTGTTGTAGTCTACGTCGCTAGGAACTCGATACCGAAGTCGGATTCAAATTCGGACGGACGGATTGAAAGATAAAGGCGTAAGGATTTTTCACAAATCCCCCTCGACCCTTTCTCGATTTTTATGTTTTGAAAACCGACTTGCATGTCTATATATATATCTAGACAACTCGCGCATGCATCATGGCAAGTGGCTCATTTTCCGCACAACACGCAACACCGCGGGTGCGGTCGTTGCTGCACCGCGGGTGCGGTCTCGTAAGCACCGCGGGTGCGGTCACCCTACGGTCTCGATGCACAATATTTCCCGAAGCACAACCGCGGGTGCGGTGCTTCCTAGGCCGCGGGTGCGGTGTCCCTTCGGCCTCACCTTCACCATTTCATGCTAAATACTCCTCTCGGTATCCCGATTGGTCCATTCATAATCACATGAACTGATAATTCAATCATCGTTAATTACAGTGATTAATTCTTGGGCATTACATTTCTCCCCCCCTAAGATACGATTTCGTCCTCGAAATCACAAGCATTCAATCATATCAATAAGGAGTATATACAGAAATGTAATAGAACTTTACATCAGTGGAATGTCTCATATCTGCTTCAGTCTCCCTAGTGGCTTCTTCAATGCCATGACGAGTCCATTGAACTTTCATAAGAGGAATCGTCTTTGTTCTGAGCTGTTTTTCTTTCCGATCGATAATCCGAATCGGTTTCTCGACATAACTCAATGTATCATCCAGCTTAGTCTCGTCTGGCTGAATCACGTGAGAATCATCAGGGAGATATTTCCGTAGCATAGATACATGAAAGACATCATGTACCCCAGACAATGAAGGCGGCAAGGCAATTCGATAGGCACGATCTCCTATCTTTTCAAGAATCTCATATGGACCAACATATCTTGGAGACAATTTCCCTTTCTTGCCAAATCTGACAACTCCTCTGAAAGGTGAAATCTTCAGGAATACTCGGTCTCCAGCCTCAAATACCAACGGTCGTCGTCTGAGGTTGGCATATTTGGCTTGTCGGTCTTGAGCTGCCTTCATTTTCTTTTGGATCAACTTTACTTTCTCTGTCATATCTCTGATCATGTCAGGTCCAGTCTCAGGAACTTCAGAGATATCATCCCAATAAAGAGGAGATCTGCATTTCTTTCCGTACAACGCTTCAAAAGGTGCCATCTCAATACTCATCTGATAGCTATTGTTGTACGAAAACTCACACAGTGGCAATGCATCTTGCCAGCTAGCGCTAAAATCAAGCACTACGGCTCTCAGCATATCCTCCAGTGTCTGGATAGTCCGCTCTGACTGTCCATCGGTCTGTGGATGATATGCGGTACTCAGATGTAACTTCGTACCGAGAGCCTGTTGTAAACTCTGCCAGAAGTGCGAAGTGAAACGAGGATCACGATCTGAAACAATCGACTTCGGCACTCCATGCAATCTAATCACTTCTCGGACATAAATATCAGCCATCTGATCATATCTATATGTCATCTTGTATGGAATAAAACATGCAGATTTGGTCAATCGATCAATCACGACACAAATCGCATCACAACCTCGGGAGGACCTCGGTAACTGCGTCACAAAATCCATGGAAATGTGATCCCATTTCCATTCAGGAATGGACAAACTCTGTAACAATCCTCCTGGTTTCTTTCTTTCAGCTTTCACCTGTTGGCAATTCAGACACTTGGCTACAAATTCAGTCACATCAGATTTCATTTGTTTCCACCAATACTGTGTCTTTAAATCATTGTACATTTTCCTGCCACCAGGATGAATGCTAAAACGACTGTTGTGCGCTTCTGACAGTATTCGCTGTCTCAAATCTGAAACGTTCGGCACAACAATACGATTATTCACATACAAGACATTGTCACGAACCTGATATTCCGATTGATGTCCAGTTCTGACCATCGCAATCGAATTCTGTACATTCTGATCAACTTTCTGAGCTGTTTTAATTTTCAAAAGCAGCTCTGGTTCAGTTCGAACAGCACACAATCTCAGAGGCTGACGATCTGTTTCAAATATTAATCCAGACAAACAGCAGTCTTCTATCAAATTCGAGACACCTATCGTCGATAAGGATAGTGCACATACCTTTCGACTCAGTGCATCTGCTGCTGCATTGGATTTCCCTGGATAGTATTTAATCTCACAATCAAAGTCTTTCAGTAAATCCAGCCATCTCCGCTGTCTCATATTCAGCTCTGATTGCGAAAACAGATATTTTAAGCTTTTCTGATCAGAATAGATTTCGAATTTCTCACCGTAGAGGTAATGTCGCCATATCTTCAAACCAAAGACTATGGCTGCCAATTCAAGATCATGAATTGGGTAACGAGTTTCATGGGGTTTCAGCTGTCTCGAGGCATAAGCAATCACATGTCCCCGCTGCATCAAAACACAACCCAATCCTCGGTGAGATGCATCACAGTAAACGACGAAATCACCAGTACCTGAAGGAATTGTCAACACAGGCGCACTGGTCAGTCTCTTTTTCAACTCAAGAAAACTGGATTCACAGTCTTCTGTCCACACAACTGGAGCATA